>NW_016690185.1:9641796-9703602 GCF_001604755.1 Lepidothrix coronata | reverse complement strand
GAGACAGTCGGTAAAGAATCCATTCGTGCAATTAGTAGATCGCAATAATCTCTGAGCGCAGTAGCTGCAGTGCACTATCAACCAATAGCCAGAATAACTGACTTGGAATTCTGAGCTATCTTGTCTTTATGTCACATTAGTGCCTTTGAGAAATCTTGCTCAGGCAAGAGCAAGACTTGTGTAAGTCTTTTAGACACATCAACAACTTTGACAAGTTTGTCCTATGTCACTTGGCAAATGGACTTCCATTGTACCTGAGTGCTTCTGAAACATATAGTCTCTTTCCCCCTACCCCCTCTTTCCTCCCTAACGCTGCTGCAAAGTAGAGGTGTGTTACCGCCGTGTCAATCAAATTTAAAAGGTGGTGTCTCAAGGCAGAGGATGAGATTGCAATGATAGAAAGCTGCCCATTTCTCTCACCACTGACTTCATAATGGGCTCCTAGGTAGACACAGCAGTATTTTCCTTTTCTTCTTTAGAAAATAAATTAATGAACTGTAATTTCTTCAGATGTAGTTGATTTTGCACAATTAAATTGAAAAGGGCCAGTTTTATTACTCTGGAACTGCTGATTTAATTATTAGCTTATGCTAATAACACTGTTTATATAAAATTGGCCTTCCTGCATTTTAGCTGTGTGTTTTCTATATTCTTGGGAAATATCTAGGCATGATTATTATTACATTTTAAGGTGTTAGGCATGTTCCATGAAACACCTAGAAGAGATAAATGAAACAATAGCTTTGGTGTGTGTCTTCCTGTGATAACATGTTTATTTACTTTTACAAATATGTGTTTAGTGCATTAAATGCCATTTTTAGGAAATGAAAGGAGCAGAAGTTAATGTAACTGCTGCGTAGATGTAGGCTTACTATGACCAACTTTTCAGTTGTTTCACCTTTCAAGAAGGAGGAATGGGGGAAACTAAAGATTTTAGTATTCTATATTTTGCTCTGTGCAAGGATTCGGGCTTTTAATTTTATCAGGATGAGCATTTAGGTGCACAATATGCTGCTGCTTGAAATAAGAGCACCTCAGTACACAGTTGCATTTTTCACTGGGCAGAGCATGATATGAGTGTAATGGGATGGGATTCACATATTCGTAAGTTCTTGCAAAGTCCAGGCTCACAAAGCACTTTTCATTCATGTGACTCTGTAATGTTGCTACACATCATCAGGAGAAGAATCAGTAGCCAAATCTGAGAGTGAGTTCCCTGTAGAAGCCTAAAAGATAAGGGGGCTAATGTGTATGTCTCAAACACTGATAGCTGGATAGCTGTGGAGCCAACAAAGGATTGTTGTTAATAACAGCAATGGATTGTTGGCAAGAATACACTGTGAGAAAGAACAGGATGTGGCTGGAGAAGGGGGACATATGGAGGTAGGGGAGCACTTTTCTGGGACAAACATCTTTGTTCAAGCTTCTGGAGATCAGCGCAACACAGTACAGTGCAAGCACAGGAATGAGGTTGAGCAGTGGGCATGCACTGTGGGGGGGGAACAAGACCACCAAAGACCTCCCAAAGCCCTCCAACCCATTTCCAGAAAGGTCTAGAAGAGTAGACTGAGCATGGTAACTAATTGGCATAAAAAGCAAGAAGCTTATCTCCAGGATGGGGAAAACTGATCTATATAAAGGTACCACCACAAAGCCTGGGTGCATGTGCGCCCCAGGACCCTGGACACCCCTGCTGGATCAACGCTGGAGCCAGGACCTGTGATCCCTCTTTTTCTCTCTTTCTTCCTTTATTTCTCTCTATTCCTCTTTAATTAAGCTCTCTCTTCCCTTTCACTCTACCCTTTTATCCAAAACCCAGGCTGCTGTGTGCTTATACTAGAAGGTTAGGGACTAACATACCAATTTCTATGCCAAGCATGTAATTTACTGATAAAACTCTGTAAACTTTTGCAGACCCTCTGAATTTTGCCGTTCCTTTTGATCATGAGCATCAAAGAATCTTGGGTGCTCCCTTCTCCTTAAGGGTGGAACACCATATTCTCACAGCTTCAGGTGCTTGCTATATGGCATAGATCACTTTTTTAAACTATATAAAATTTTTGTGTGTGTATGTATATATATATATAAAACATATGTGTGTGTATGTAAAATCTCCTGGACATCGGTTGACAATTTTAGAATTCCAATGCAGTCATACATCACTTTGCATTTTTAGAGCCCTGGGAGGTTTGTTAGTACAAGTTTCTGATGAATTTTCAGAGAGCTGGATTATGGTTTTAAAAGTCTCACATTGCCTTCCTTTAAGAAGGCTGTTCTTATTTTTTACCTGGTACGTTTGACATCTGGTTAAGTAATCACAGCACTGCTAGAAATGGACTCCAGAGCTTATGTTATTTGGCTTGTATTTATGGACTGGTATTGGTTTTTGTTTTCATTTGGATTTGAATTTCATGTGTTTACAGTCTTCCAGGTAGAGGATTTTTAGATGTAGTCTACAATTCAAATTTACCATTGTTTGATTTTAGTGAAAATGTAAATAACAGCAACAAAGCATGAATTTGAGTTGATGTTTTCTTTTCAAACTTGTCTTTTTGTAAGGGTTTACTTCATTCCAAGTTGGCTTTTTATTTCTTTAGGAGGCTAAACCATCTTATCCTGGGTAAATGAAATTTTTCTTATCAGCCTGCATCTACATTTTAAAGCGCTTGTATTATGCAATCTTACATCCTTTCTGTTGAACAGTCCTGTCTGCAGCTGATAAAATGTGCTGCATGATAATAATAAACAGAGAGAGTTCAGATAATGGAAAACTCAGATAAGACAGATTTTCGAGAATGCATATCTGGACCCATGCTGATACTTGCTGATACACTGGGCTGTTGGTCCACTGTAGGGAAGCATTCAAGATTCAAAAAGAATTAGTCTAGGGAGAGTACACTGAAATTGTCCATTATGCTTGCATCTGTGAAGTGACTAATTCCCAGTTTAGTTAAACTGCCTGCAGGTATTTGAGTTTGACACACCATCACTGATCTGCACTATTATTTTTTTAAATATGTATATAATCAGCTCCACAAGTTGGATAATATGAAGTCCGAGAAGCACTTATGTTTTCCAGCCTGCTGATTTTGAGTTGGGGTTATACTGAGCTGTGGCCTCAGGATAGACTGCCTGAATAGCTTAGCTGGATGTGGGAGGAGGGTATCCCTGTTGAATATTCCCAGCTCACTGTTTACCTCTGGTTTGCCAAGCCCCAGTGAATATGCCTGTATGAGTCAATTATCTCACTAAAAAGCAACAGAAAGACTAAGTTTTTCCTCTTCTTATGGTGAGTTAAAGTGGCTTGTAAAGGGATATAGTATTAGCTAGAGCCAGTGTAAAGGAGGAACAAAATCTCTAGGAGATGGGAAGGAACAGGAGGGGGTAAGAATACAGTCTTCTTCGTTTGGGTCAAGGGAGCAGTTAGATAGCCTCTGTTTTCCCTGAAGCCACAACTTTCAGCTGCCTAACTTTGCACTGGATCAGCTTCCAGAGGATGTCTTCCTGAGTCCCTGTCAGCTATCTAATTTTTCAGTCCTGTAATGTGTGAAGGACTATGAAAAGAAGAACTCTTCCTCTCTTTATCACTCTAAGTAGCAATATAGTTAACGTTGCAGATCTCTGAAGGGTGATCACCCACATCAGAGTTACTGTTAGTTGAAATGACCAGATGTTCCCCAAATGACTTGCATAGTTTTTGCAAGTGTAAGCAGGCGTTGTGTGGATCTCAACCTACTTTCATTGTAAATATTGCCTTCAAAATTGCAACTTACAGTCTTCCTCTTCACCCCCATTTCTTTTTTTTGTCTCTGATCCAGAGCAACCCGATATCTTAGTAAAGATTTGGAGCCCAACAGGCTGGACCTCTGTATTCCTCTTACTCCAGATTTATTGAAAATTGTGTGAAAAAAGACTGCAGACTCTTTGAACCTGTTAACCTTGGTGGCTTCAGCTTCTTACTTCCTGGATTCTGTAGTTAATAAGAGATTAATTATTACTGCTGTAACTCAGCAGTGTAAATTCTTAAATTAAACAAATTCCTCTTGTGCTTAAACTGTTGTATCTGCAAGAAACTTCTGCTGTATCCATGGTCTATTACTAGGTGTTATCCTCCAGTCCGGTTTTGTGTGCTGATGATTCATATTCATAAACAAAAAGCAAATATACAGACTGAGGAAAACCCAATAATTTAAATTAACATGGATTTCTCTGTGTGTGAAAGAGAGAAAGATTGTAAATAAAAAGATAGTAGGGGAAATTGTACTTTTGGTCATAATTGGTCACACTCTTAGGCATATTTATGGTTGCAGTTTGCTGAAAATGTGCCAGCTTCTTGTCCAGGCAGTTATTGATCTGAAGCTGGCTTGAGATCCCCATCAATATAACTAGTATGCAATATTAAAAAGAAAAGAAGAGAAGTAGCAGGTTACTGCTATAATGTAGAATTTTAATGTTAAATTATCTATCTCATTTATGCCTTTTTGAGTTATGTCATTATGCTCTCCCCCCGCCCCCAAAAAATCTCTGAAATCACATATCATATCTGGAAAACTTAAAACTTAGGTCACAGCCACTGTGATAATTTTTAAAAAAAACACAACCCTCAGCATTTTTTTTTTGAAATTAACATGGTATCCTGACAAAATGGAAATGTTTCATTATAATTTACCAGTGATTGCAGCTAAGTGTATGACCTCTCTTTGCTTTAGTCAGAAATTGTTGTGTAGGATGTGCAAATGCAGCATCAGTAGCATCACATGCAGAGACAGCTGAATTTCAAAGTGTGTCTTGTTACCCTATGCCTTGTGAAGGGTTGTTAGTGTGATGCTAAATTGTATTTTAAATCCTTTAATGCTGTGAGTTGCAGAAATCTGATATATCAAATCCATCATAAAGTATTAAGGCAGCTCAAACCTTGCATCTCTTAGGGCTGATGCCAAAAAATGTTCCTTTGCAGTCAGCTGAGTTCAGGTGAATGAGGTGATCTTGCCTTTTTGACATTTTAGATGCTAAACTCTGAGACAGTGTTGGGAAGCTCCTACTCCCCTTTCTGTATCAGCAGCAGAGATGAGCAGAGAATGTGACTGAAATGTTCCTGCTTTAAGAGACTCTTGAATTTGGTCCGGTAGAATTTTGTTCTGTTTTCTCTGGTCTTGATAAACATCTATGATGGAAATAAAGATGTGAGATATATTGTTTATAATCGAAGTTACAAACATAGTTGCATATACTGCATGAAAGTGTGCACATAATTAAAAAAATACAGTATTTTCTCTGTGAAAACAAGCTCCACTGTACTTTTTTATTTCTAGATGAATACTGGCACTCACATTTGACTAAAAATTGAAATTATCAAACACCTAAGATCCAGATGGTCTTTTTTCATCAAAGAATCTGTTAAAATATCACTGGATCTTTTCTGATGGAAATTTTTGCTTTAGTCTAAAAGACATATCTGTTGTTGAAAATGTTTGCTTGAGTGGAATCCAAATAGCTCTAGTTTCCTTTTTAGGAAGGAAAGACTCATGTACCATTTCAGATTTCCAGCATGAGTAATTTTTCTGTGAGCATTATTTTGGTGTTCACTCACTTGTATATTGAGGCAGCCTGTAAAGAATAGCTAAAACCTGCTTCATGGGTAAGACCCAAGTGCTATGTCAAGGTGAGAACTACTCTGAAGACAATCATATGGTAACTGAGGTGCCTGGGATCCACTGACACCAGGGTAGTACAAATGAAGTCATAGCTGGGAATTAGAAGAGGAGAGTGCCAGTAACACATCCATCATTAGCAGAGGAGGAGAATTGGGGTGGTAGACCATGGATTGTTGTTGTATGATTGTGGGGAGTAAGGATGATCCAGGCACTGCCTCTTGAACAATGGGGCTTCAGTCCCACTTTATGGCTCTGGGTGATTTGTGCCATTTTCAGAGTTTATACTACACATGTCAGGGGAATTAGAGCTCCCCAGTGTAACTGTCTGCTTTATTCTCTTGGTTCTGTGTGTTCTTAAATTGTGGTCTAAGCCTTGTGTGTCTTCAATAAGCCTTTGTAAAGCCATGCTGCTCCTCCCCAGTGTGCACATGAGGGTGTTGTCAAACAGGTCCAAGGCAGCACCCATGGGACGGGGAACTCTTTTACTGCTATCTATATAACTGTAAAAAGTTTGTCTCTCTTAGTTAGGAAAGGCCTTTTAAGTTACTTTTGCTATGTTTTCTGGAACTATTCAGCTCACTTGAATGCTTAGGCACAAGTTGGGATGAGGGAATGTCGTGTGCTCACACAGCCTTTACATCGCATCACAGCTTGCAGAGGGGCCACCCGATGTGTGTGTGCAGCACACACCAACTTGCGAGGCGGTGGTGAAAGATGGAGGGTTGCACGAGCCCCCTGGCCAGCTCTCTCCCCATCTCCAAAGCTCACCCACCAGCACACACAGCCCATCACAGCAGGGACAGTACCTTGGGCTGCAGGAATCCCCTGAGAGCATTACATGCGGACCTAAAGAAGTATCCTGGGAAATGGGGCAGATTCGCTTTGCAGTTTGGCCCAATAATTTTCTTTCCTGACAGTTTATTGAAAAATGAATGTGAGGAGGAAAAATAAAATAAAATAAAAAGGCTCATCTTACTTCTTTTAATACTGCTTGTGGAGTTTTAATCAGTCATGCTTTTTCGGGTCCCTATTTCTTGCCCTGTGATCTGCTGTCTAATTCAATTTTTCATTCCTGCTACAAAAAATGTCTTTCTGCAATTTCTAATATTCAGCTTCATTTATCCCTTTTAGAAGAAATGTAGCTTTTTATAGCATGCTTTTTTCTCTCTGGCTTCTGTGAAGCCACGGGTGAGAAAGTGTCAAGCCTGAGGTAAAAAACTAGCTTTAAAACCCCTAATCTAGGTCTGCTGGTGAGCCTCCATCTGTGCCTGACTCTGGGAGATTCTGGACCAGAATGAGGTTGGAAGTCTGTGTGGATGGCAGCCAGTATGACAGTAGACATCACCTGCAGGAGACTTTTGAGGGGCCCTACCTACCTTGTCTTTTGTTTGAGGCTGCCCTACTCGCTTGCAGGGTATTAGCACCAGCTTCTTTCCCCATGTCTCTTGCCTTCTGTAATTGCTCTCTCAAACTAACAATCTTTCTGGCCCTCTTTTAGCCCCTCTCATTTGATCAGGTAAATGCTTAAGAAATAAAACCTTTTTCACTTCTCTGGTTGTTCTTAACACAGCCATGTCTAGACCAGTTTTATTCTGGGTCTTGCCAAATCCTAGAGAGTGTGCTCTGCTGCTTTACTGAGCTGCTTTGTGCTGCTGATAGGCCTTTTCTTAATTTTTCCCAGTGCAGACCTTTTACAGATGAGATGCTTTTTTCTTTTTTTTAGGACATGAAATTTTCTGTATCTGCCTATTATTATTTAACTCCCGTTATCCAAGGGATCTTCTTCTAGTAACAATATTATTTTTGTGGATTTTCCCTGTAATGGCTTTCTTTAGAACTGGTAATCTTGCACCCTCTTTAACTTGAGTCTGTTGCTTTTGGAAGGTCATCTTCCATTGAATATTGCAATATTTGGCAGTAGATGTTGGAGTTATCCATACCTTGAGTTTTTGTTTAATCTTGGAGACCGTATTCTTCCTAAAATGGCTTATGTCTGTTTCTGCTCTGATATCTCTGTGTTCCAGCTCTGCCTCTAACTCTTCATGTTACTACATCTTCCATTTTTTAGATCCAGGACTCCATTTTGCAGAATTTTACCATCAACCAAATGTTTTGTGTCTTTGGATGAAAGTATGACTTTGTAATTTTTCCTTCTGCATTTCATTTGACTCTGGGTGATGTGAGAAAGCATGATAGAGTGGCATTATAAATAGCTAGTTTAAGGTCTCCTCTGAAGAATGCATCTTTCATTGTTTAGGTCCCTCTGTTCCCCTCTGAGAAGTGCCCTGGGGTTTCCCAGCCAACTCAGAAGAATGTTAACTCTTGTTCAAAAAGAGACATCTGTAATTAGGAGTCTGTTTATTTGATCTGATTTTGACCCTGATCCTTAGGGTTCCATAAAATGCATTGCAAAATCTGACTAGAGGTCAGCAAAGGTAGGGGCTAAAGGCAACATGTGCTAGGGAGACAAGAGATATTTTTCTAGGCTGCTTTATGTAAAGTTTGATTCTTAGCTTTTGTGGCAAGTGGGGGGAAAATTGATGCACTAAGAGTGTTACAAAATAATTCAGTAACTATAAATAAATGTCCATATAATCTGTAAGACAATTTGAAAAGAGCTGTGAGAAAAGCAAGCTCTTGTTTTGGTGAAATTTCTTAGGCTGGCATCAAGCCTACTTCTTCGACACTGAGTTTTAGAGCATGCCTAGAACACTCTGTACTTCAGAGGCTTGGTAGGATTTTTTTTATTTTGGTTCTTGGGTTTCATCTTAATTTATTTAAACTTCAAGTAAAAAAGGTATATTGTTTTGTGAATTGAATTGTTGGTTTGGTTTTTTTTTAATCAGTGAAAGGATTTGAGAGGGGTGACTTTCTGATTATTAAAATAGTATCGGGACCTACTTCTTTCCATTGCATTCCTGTAGAAAAAGGTTACAGAGTAAAGCAGATAAACAGAAAAGATCATGAATGTGCACGGTCTTATCTTAGCCTATGGAAATTTGGGATTGCAGAGCAGCTTTGAGCAAATGTATCTAAGATAAGCACAACACACAGTTTCCCCAAACTAAACCATTTTGTCTTCATTTTTATATTCTTTATGTTCTTTAGTAGTTAACATTCTGTCATCTGTCAAGTGAATATCTGTGACTAAAGGATTTTCAAAAGGAGTGAAAATCTGGGGAGGTTTGCTTTTATGATGCCAGTCTGCAGGCTATGACCACAAGCATGTAGCACAAATCCCTAGTTTTATTGGTTTTACAGTATTTTCAATTTGGAAGTCTCACTTTTGTGTTTTCACACCTCTGAAGCAGCAATTGCTGCAATATCCAATTGCCTTATTATTTCTCTGCATAGGGCAGAAACATGAGAAGCTCACAATGAGAGAGAAGATATGGGAGAGGTGCAGGGAGAATTAATACTAGCAAGCTGTGCTGCAAAAGCATGGAAAAATTGTGGCTTGCCAATATTCACTGCATTACTCCAGTTCAAAAGTCTGCTAAACAGAATTAGCAACAAGTTATTGATTAAATGTTTAATTGGGGCTTTCTGGTCCTTTAAAAAAGCCTATCCAATTAATCAAGTGAGATTGAGAGAAAAGTGAAATTATGACTAACTTTTCTCAGGATGAATCCACTTGACAATAGTTTCAGAGAACTAGGGTGTGTTTTTTGGTGATAGAGGGTGTAGTAAGCTGAATTTCAGAAAAATCTTTAGCTATTTTGTCTAGATAATCCCTTTACAGAGTATCTAGATAATTATTTGATAGTGCAGTGATAAAGACACTGCTGAGACACTGCACTGGAGAGGCAGAGATGGATTAATTAGTCCCAGGTTGTCTTTTGGAGGGGACTGTCTTATTCTTGGGGGTCTAATTCTAAAAGCATATGTCACGAAAATTGAAGGACTGGAAGCTGCTAATCAGCAACTTTGCTGACTGGCTAAATTATTTTAGTGTAGTACTGCATATTTCTTCTGCAGAATATTCTTCCACAGTACCTTGCTGTTCAAAATTCATTTTTATTGCAAAAATGACTGGTTCATGCAGGTGTTGTTTTAAGGTGAGTTTCTGTAATAACTATGAAAGGCTTGTGTATTGGAATACTGAACAAGGCTTACACAGGACAAGTTATGAGTACTAGAACACAATGCTGTCATGTAATTAACTATCAGTAGTTAGGTTTCCAGGTTAGGTCTCTGCAGGCACAAACTGCACCATTAACTTTACTGAGTACTCTTCATTTCAGGCTCTCTGTGGCTTTTTGAAAATGTCAAGGTGGTGGTTCATATTCAGGTTGTGTTCTCAAGACTATACTTAGGAATTACTTTTGTTGTTAAAAGATTCTGGAGAAGATAGAGATGAGTTTTGCAGCAACTTGCCAAGGCCTCAAGAATTTGTATGTTAATGCTAAGGAAGTTCTGTAGTTTCTTATATGTGCTTTAACATCTGTCCATCCATGGTGGGGAGAATAGGGTTTAGATGTATTAAATGGGAAAGTACATGATATCTGGTATATCGTTCTGACTCTAAGATTTGGAACTCAGATATCAGAGGTGGATTGAGTGCTAGGTACAAGTTAAACTTCATTAGGTCCACATGTCATGCTAAAGAAAATAGGGAGAAGGCAGCAAGCCAGGAGGATTCCAAACCCCTCAGTATGTGCTACATGAACCATACAAGAAAGAATGGAAGTTGCAGCAGTGCTTGACTGCTTATGTCATGGTCCTTGGCCAAGCTTCAGGCTAACGGCATTTGCAGTCCCAATTAATTGCTCCTTGTGGTCCAGCTTTCAGGTCTGCCACTAGCCTATGGCATGATCCCTAAGCATCCCTGCCTGAGCCAAGGAACTGAAGCTACAGAATTGTCTGGCTGCATTTGCGGAAAAGGTGACATCTCTCTCTTATAGAATTGCTTTCAAATCCAGCTACCCACTTCTACCTTATCTAAACAGTTACTGCATTTCAGCCATCCACTTTAAAGCTGCCTTTTTTTTTCCTTTGTTCTTTTTACAAAGCTTAGTATATTGCCTTGAAAATATTACTCAGTTTATGTGGTGCACTGAGCCAACCTAAAATAAAGGACTTCTGTTTAATCAGAAATCAGTGCTTTTGTTGTACAGATAAAGGAATGGGTAGCTTATTTTTTGCTCTGATGCTACAAATTCAACAATCACATCTCTCCCTTGCTTTGTTTTAACTTATTGTAACAGTTTAGTTGACTAAAACATCCCATCTACTTCATGTGTTCAGCAGCACTTTGTGTGTAAGAGAAACACTTTATTTTTGGTGTATTTTACCTGTATCAGCAAGAGAAGAGAGATCAGATTATATTTATTACCTGTGTAACTCTGTCTGCTGCCTGAGTCGCAGTCACTTGCTTCAAGAAGACACCACCAGTTCTAAGATCTTCTGTGTCCCCTGAGATGCTGAGGAAGTGTTAATAATAATGGCCAGTCTTCGCGAGCGAAGATTTGGGAAAGGTCATTAACCCTTCGAGCCTGCGCAGTGGATTTTTTTTTTTAGGTGAGACACAGCTTGCGCTGAACTGAGCCCACCCTTTAATCCTGAGGTTCATCTGCCGGGGCCAAGCACGCTTGGACAGTGGCAGTGAGGTCCCCAGGACGTAGGTTTGTTTAGAGTGACCTTCTCTTAGATGGATTGCCTTACAGGGCTGACGAGCTCCATCTGCCCGGGGGGCCGGGAATTGAACCCGGGTCGCAGCGGTGAGAGTCCTGCACCCTAACCACTAGACCACCAGAGGCCCCTTTGAGGAAGTGTAAGGAAGATGGAATGAGACTATGAGATGCAATTTGCTCGTGAAGTGATGGGACAGGGATTGTAGTTTTAGTGTTGAGAAGGTGCACTTGGAAAACAGGGAAGAAGTGGACAATGGACTGACTTTCTTGCTCCCTGAAGGACCAGCATGCATTTGAGAGCTGCAGCTGCTGCTAATTGTCCTGGTAGCACTCACCAAGCAAAGTTACAAAATCCTAAACTAGTTACACATGAGCTTTTGTCCACTTTGCCAGCATCACATTTTCATGCCCACCTGGCAAAGTAAGTTGCATTTGCATGATAAAACACCGTCCATGGATAATGTCATACCTGACCTCTTAACAAATTCTTGAACTTGCACTCCCCAGCAGTGTGTATTTTAAAAAGCTGTTTTGGCCACGTGCCAGCATAACACTACTGTTACTTAATTTAACAAGAGTTAATTTAAGCTGATGCCATATTGATGAATGTGTTAGAAACACATACATGTTGGGCAAAGTGTATGGTGGCATTGCACATCAGCTTTGCTGTTCTGTTCTTTCCTGTTTAAAGGAAGCGTTTGACTTTTGATAATCTTCTTTCTGTTACCATTTTTTTGGTGGTTTTCTTTTTTTGCAATATCTCTCTTTTCCTGTGCCTAAAATAGTTCCACGTGTGGTCTGGATGCTTGGTTAAAAGCTTTTGATATCAATACTGTATTCTTGCTGTCTTCACTGAGTAATAAGAGCCAAAATAAGTGTGTGATTGACCATAGACATTGGTCTTCCTGTGTCCACGTGTTCTGTATCTATATTTTATAAAATATCTAGTTCTACTTGAAGATTTCTTATTATTTCTATAACTCTTGTCTACAGCATGCTAAAATTATGGATGTCTTTTAATTGTATCTCAAGGCCTTTGACTCTCGTTTTTGGAGAATTTTGCACTTTGTGTTGGTTCAATCATATTGTAGGTAGGTGTTACTGAAATTTATAGAAGAAGGTAGCAGATTTGGTGAGGGAACTTACTGTGACCGGAACACATACGCTCTGTTTATTATTTATATTGATGGGTGTTTTGAGAGCAGGATGCCAAAGTATTTGGGGGGAAGATAAAAGTCATCTCCTGAAGTTCTGGCTGCCCTCTCTCAGTATAACCATAGCTGAGAACCAGGTGCTGCAGCACTGCACGATGCCAGCTGCCTCCCTCTGTGGTGTGCCAGTCTCATGCCAGCTAAAAGGAGATCGGAAGTCAGGAGCTGTGTCCTTATGTGACACTGGGAGTCAAAGAGGGAATGGGAACAAAATCCAGGTTGCTGACAGCACATTAATGTTTTAGGCATCTTTTTTTCTATCGTGGGTTTCAACAGCATAGTTGTAGGAGCTTTTAAAATGCCTAAAATAGAGGGTGGTATTTGTCCCTCCTTAGTAAACTTGATTAGTGCCTTTGCCTTGTCAGAAAGAATATAACTCAAACCTCAAAGTCCAGGAAATGATAAGGTAAGGGCCAGCACAGGTATTAATATAATCTTAATTCTGCCCAAGGAACTGATTATACCTATTGGAACAGCTCAGTAACATGAGTGTTTATAAAAGGCAAAGGAAAGCACAGCTGTTAGGTCACAGCAAGCACTGCCTTTGGAGAAGCAAGTGTACCTTTATAAGGATGGGATTTGTTAGGTTGCCTTGTTAATGACAAGGTTTTCTTCTCGCACGTTGTCAGTGATGTGATGAGATGTGGCATGACAGTTGGTAGTTTGTGGGTACAATGAGATGTCACAGAATGAAGGAATCCTCAGATCAAAGGGGGAGGATTTATAACATTTAGTGCAGCTGAGAACATTTTAAAATGTACAGGAGGAACATTTGCTGTAGCTCATTTGCTTTAGATGACTAACACAAAATTGGATGTGGCCCATGGTGGCTGTGCTTTCTTCCTAGGGGGGTTATAGTGCTTGTAACATGGAATAAAATGTTCTAAAAGAAGGTTTTAGCTGCACTTTGGTGCTTATGTTACCTTAACCTCTTTTTTCCAAATTAAGTTGTGAGAATTTTGCTACCCATCACATTTCTGGAGGATGTGCTTGTAAGGCCTTCAGTCACTTTGACATTAATTACATTGAATAGATATTTTTTCAGTACTGTCATGCAACAGATTTTCTTTATTAGGGCAACGAAGACGTGTCCAGGAGTCTAGCAATATGACCTTCCCCTGTAATACAGGAGACACAGATTTTAATTCCTTTGACCTGGAAGACAAGAACAGATATACTGAGTCAATTCAGGGTTAATTTTGTTTTCATCTACTGTTCTGTCTCAAGCAGGGCCAATAATAGGTGAATAAGGTATAAACAGCTCAGGAATAGCACTTTGGTCTTTCCAGCTTTTTGATGTCTGCCTCTTTATGTTTAGTAATGCTTGATGTGTTTTTCTTACATAAATTCTTTTAATGGGAGATCAGATCTGTCATGTCTCAGAAGGTAGATTCAATTCCTCTCATACAGTAAAAAGGGAAATATTTATGCGAGGCTGCAGCTGGTGATGTTCAGAGGCTGATCCCAGGCTGGCTTGGCAACTGCATACACCTCTTCAGACATGAGCTCAGGTCTCCACTGCTTCCTTGGGCGTGGGGACTGGAAGTGAGTGGATCATGGCTGGGCTTTGCGAATGAAGATTTGGGAAGGACTCTACCCACATTTGCTACAAGCGCGCTGGTGGCTAAAGAGGCCAATGCGAGATAGACAAGTTTGGTTGCAAAAGGCACAGCAGAAAGACTCCTTGGATGGTATCGGCAAGACATGATTCTTTCTGCGTTATCTTTTCTCCTCGTAAGTGATCCTGCATGCGTTCTCAAAAGAAGCAGCTGTGTTATAGATGGTGTGTCTCCAGGCCTGTCGACTGGAGGCCAGAGTAGACCAGTTATGTTGATCAATATGGCCAAGGCTGAGATGTTGTTTCAGGGAGTCCTTGTATCTTTTCTTCAGGGCTCCTCTCTTGCGGCAGCCAGTGGCAAGTTCACCATAAAGCAGATCTTAGGGAGGCGGTGGTCCTTCATCCTGGAGACGTGCCCTGCCCAACGCAGCTGTGTTCTCAGTGACATGGCCTCAATACTTGTGACTGCTGCTTGTTCAAGAACAGATGTATTGGTCACATAATCTGACCAGTGGATGTTTAGGATTGTACAGTGTTGATGGAAGCATTCTAGGAGACGCAGGTGGTGGCGGTAAAAAGTGAGTGGTATACTAAGTATACTAACAGAGAGTGTGATGGGTGGTTTCTGTAAGAAATGGTGTGACTTCAGGAGAGGATTCGTAGTTGAAGAGTCTGAAAAACCACAGATACCTTTCTTAAGCCTGAAGGCAGTCCAAGACTACAGTTACACCTTCCACTGACAACTGCTTATCTCAGTATTTTCTGTGGAGCATGTTCAGAGGAACATTGTAGGGAGAGGTGAATCCCAACGCGATCCTAAAAGCTGTTGTCTTGCAGTCTCTCTGTAGATTAAGCTGTCAGTCATTTATTTTCCTTGCATTGTGTTTGGTTCCATTTTCTTAGAGGGAAGTAAAGACTCTGCAGCCAACAGAACCTTTCCCACATACTAAATGTTTTCAACTCTTTCCTTATTGGTGCTGATGGATTGGCTGTGCTTCTAATGTAAAATTTGATTTTCCATGCCAACTTCAGAGGACGTTGACCTGACTCCCCAGATGAGTCCTTACACTGCCCTCAGGATGTTCACAGAATTGCCTGTCCTTAAGGCCTGAACCCAGGTGTCTGGGACAGTCTCAGATTCAACATATAAGCGCAACATTGCCTCACTGACCTGCAGTGGCTGTCCCATGAGACTGCCTACAGGTTGTCTAGCATCAGATGCCCAGCTGCTTATGACCACTTCTTTTTTAATGCCTTGCATCACTCAGCACAGCTAGAATTAAACTCTTAATAATGTTTTCACTATTGTTTTCCCAGTGGGACACTGGGTGTCAGCAAATTAAAGAGTAAGCTGAGCCAGTAAAGGAGTTTTGGAATACTTGCAGAATTTTCTTTTTGGAGAGGAGAGACCCGAGCTCTCTGGGATTTGCTGGGTTAGCTGGGAAGCACTTGATAATGTTAGCTAAAAGCCTTCCCCCCAACCCCCCCCCGCAATACTCTACTCTCTTCCTTTTGTCACACAACCTTCCTCTGCTGTCTCTACAAAAAGGCTTTCATGCAATCTGGCTGGTCAGCTGTTGCCTTTGTGCATTGTGCTGCATCTGGGATAAAGCGTAAGCTCTTCAGTTCTGATGCTGTACAGTGTGGCATGAATGCTGATGGTGCTCTGGTTAAGAAAAAAGCAACCAAGCAAACTTACAATTAACAATAACTAAGCAGATTTGAGAACAGCGAGTTCCTAGAAGTAGTTGCATTTTTAAAGGTTTTCCTTTTCTTTACCCTTTCAAAGCTATTCCTGTTGGTATTTTCACTATGGAAAACTGCATTGTTAGGAAACAGACTTGTGTGTAGATCTCAGTATTACAAGATTTGTCTTCAGAAAGCCAATTAGTGCTTGAAGTAGAAGCTAATCGACTTCACAAGTGTGATTTCCGTCCTTTGTCTTACCAACATCAGCAAGCAATCACACTGCAGAACATCACCTCCAGAGAGAGCAAGTACTAGTCTGTTTCTGTACATCTTTTCTGTATGTTTCTATTTCTAGAGGTTTTTTCCACTAATCTAACATGTGTCAGTGTGACCACTATGTGAAGACAGAACAATCTGCTGCAGCAGAGCTCCTCCAGGGTTATAGCTTAATCAGCCCTAGGGTGAGTTCTTAAGTAAAGGAGGTGAGAAGCTGTAGAAAAGAAGCAAAGATGTGAAATCTTTGAAAGGAAGAATGTGACTTACTTTGTAGAGGGGAGCAATTTAATTACACATTGCAAGCATAAATAGAAAGCAATTCTATTATAAATTGTGACCCATAAGATGAGCATCCATCCCGATTTCCCTTGGTGTAGTGAGCAGTTAGAAATCAAACTCACATTGATCCTCAAAAATATGGAACAAAAAAGTCCCACCTGTGCTGTAATCAAGCACCAGGTTGCAGACAGACCCCTCCCCAATGCACATCAGTATTAAGATCACAATTCATCCTCTTGAGAAATGTTTTGTACATTAGTTTGATTAGTTTTTACCCAATACCCTGTTGTTTTAGGCATGAATTAGCAAGGAGTTTTGGCACTGTATATAAATGTCTGCAGTTCTGTTTTCAACACTTCTTAGAACTGACTACAGGTATCAGTGTGGGCACTAAGCACCTTTACTTGTAGTAGCCTATGTATCTAATTCTGAGAAGGGCCAAATGCTGCAGTTAAGGCACTATGTGATGTAAAAATGAAGATACTCCAGCTCTGGCTGTAATCGGCAGGCTGTCAAGTTGTATCAGCCTTTGGAAGCAGAGGAGAGGAGAAAATAGAAAGTTAAGTGCTGTCGAGCTGCAAACGAATGTCAATGCATGGATTGACCCCTGTGTATTTGTTCTTCATTGGCAGGTTGATGACACCTGGAAGTGAAATTCGGTTTGTCCACAAGCACATGGGTCTGGTGCCAGGCTGGGGAGGAGCTGCCCGGCTGGTGCGGATCGTGGGCAGTGGGGCAGCCCTGCAGCTGCTGAGCGGGACTGCCCGGGTGGACCCCGAGAAAGCTTTGCGCCTGGGATTCTCAGAGCAGACCCTGTCATCTTCAGATGAAACCAGGGCCTTAGAAGAAGCCCGAGCCTGGCTGAGTCAGTACACAGAGGGTCCAGTCAGTGTGATACGGGCTATGAAAAAGGTGGTGACAGCAGGAAGAGAGCTCCCACTGGAAGATGCCCTAAGGACAGAAAAGGACATTTTCGGAACTGTATGGGGTGGGCCTGCCAATTTACAGGCATTGGTTAGAAGACCAAAACATAAATAATGGTCAGTGTATAAGAAATGTTCTTGACCTTTTTGCAAACAAAGCTTTCACTAAAGCAGGCATTGAACTTGCATCATTTAAGGACTTGCCCATTTAAAACTGGCATTAACATTCCTGCCATTCACTTCAGTCATATTTGGTGTGCAACCACAGAGAAATCCCTGGCAGATTCTTTACTGTCCTAATCACCCACTGAATGGAGATTAGTGAAATTAGTATGTAAAGGTAAATATTGTGCTGAGAATAGAACTATAATTCTTTTGGAATGAAGCTGAAGATTATTTTCTTTGGAGCTAATTTTTTGTAACTGCTATGGAAAGTAATTACTTGAAAGTTATAATGTTTATTTATTTGCGGAACAGGTGCATCTAAAGTTGCAAAATATGAGTTCCCCAGCATGAGACCAGTGTCTTTAAGCAGCTTGGAAAGGATAATAACCAGTGAGAGGATAGTTTTTATTTTTTCATCTCTACTCAGTTCTTCACTATCCAAGGATACTTCAATTTTAATGGTGTTTTTACAGAAGAAGCTTTAACTTACTGAGACCTTCTAGCCCTCATTCACTGACACTGATTCAGGTTTTTAAATCCATTTAGGAGTATTCTCACTGCTCAAGGAATCAACTACCTACACATGCATCTGCACATGCCCATATCCTGGACCTGTGCAAAGCTGCTGACCTGGTTCTTTACATAGAATCTAGTTGAAATCTTGGAAGGACATGATGAATCATACTCCCAAATGGGATGTCCTTAACTGACTGGGTGTCAGAGTACTTCAGCATCCTGATAAGACTTGTGTGTGGATATGTCTATATCTTTCTTTAGAGCATTTTTTCTGGTAGGGCATATTTGGGCTGATCAGAAGATTTGGAACTGGGTTTCCACTTCATGCCAGTGACTATTCAAGTAATTAGATAACTCATTGGGGAAGGTTTTATCTTTAGAAAATAGAAACTGACAGAGTCCCTGCTTTGGCAGATGATTCTTAAAATTAAACATCTATGAGAGCAAAACCATACAGACATATCTATGACTGAGAGTTTCATGTACTGTTGGTTAGGATACTCTTGGCTCTAAATCCAGCAGAGACTGAGATCTGAGCCCAGAACCCAAGTACTCCGTGGGAGCATGTTAACGAGGAAAGTTTGGGCTCTGTGTTTGGCCTGACCAGGCATAACTAGCTCCAGATGATGGAACAAGCTCCCCTAGGAAAGGCAATTTCGTGGATGGAAATCCATGTTACAATTTCCACAGTGTGGCACGATTCCTGAGTTTTAGACAGTGAGGTAACTACATGTTTGAGGATTTGGGGACAAATCAGTGATGGGAATTTGGCTTGGATTGCCTGTTAAGATTCTGCAGGTTTTGAGCAGATGCTGTGATCTGCTAGGGATGTTTCACTATATGGTTTTCACAGCAAGGAGCCCGAAGCAATGAAGAGAAATGCTGAAGAAAGGGATGTGTTTTGAGATGGCACCTCAGGGAAGATAAGGAACTTGCCTCCACCCTGTAGATCCTGCATCTTTGCCTTAATATCTGAAGCACTGATGGAGAATGATTTCAAATGTCTCTTCCCCAAAAACAAAGTTCAATTTTTACTTTCAGGTCAGAGAAGAGACAGGAATGAGAACATGGGGAGACAGTGTTCTGGTTTGTGCCTCTTTCTCCCCCTGCCCCTTTTTATTCAATAGCTCAGTTGTTAGTCCCCTGTGTAGCTGGATTCTTTCCTGTGCCTTAAAGGACTTCAAACCCATTACTTCACAGGTATGAATGTTTTAATATAGTCCGGCTGCACTTGACTGTTTAGAAATGAAACTGTTCTGCTTTTCATGGAGTTCCTCAAGACTCATGAGAGACTCCAGACTGCCAGCATCACTGAACCTTCAAAGCATGCTCCAGTCCATACTCATCCAGCTTTTTGTAGCAATAGCACATCACGTTGATGTGAGTCAAAATAAATGTGCTTTAAAGGGCAACTGGTTATGTCTTTGCTAGTAGCAAGAACAGATTTGCAAATACTGATACCCTAATGACATTTTTTTAATGGGTGTGAAAATTGCTTAGAACCTGAGCAAGACTCTTGATTTTTTTTTTCTTTAGTACATTAGGCTCATAAATGTATTGTGTACTGGGTAATACAAATGTGAAAAGGAGGAAATTGTAGCAAAAAAGCAGAATTTGGTTTCCTTCACACTTTGAATCAGATCTGTGCTGCCAGTAAGTGAAACTCAGTATGTACACCTATTGGGGATCTCTTTCCATTTTGATTTGTAGACAATGAGCTTATTTCTCATTTCAGCAAATGCATTTCCCCAGCCACCCTCTCTGACTTGTATCAAAGGTCAACATTTGCTTCTAAGAAAACAGGACAAATATTTAACTAGTACAGAGCAAGACACACTCAGACAGAAAGGGTTATGGAAACTCATTTTGTTGATATCATAAATATACCAAACATAGGTACGGGACATTCTGAAGATAATTACAGGTCTTGATCAAGGATTTTGTGAGTACTCTAATACCATATTCTCTGGTCTATTTTCTATTTGAAAAGGTATTTTAGAGCCCTTCACGTGAAAACCAGCCCAAGTAAACTACCATGAGTGCTAGGATGAGAGCTCCAGATGGAGATGAAATGGAATCCTGTTTTCCCCCTTTGAAAGCTAAATGCTTTATTTCATAGAATACTTGCTTATCATCTTAAAGTGACAAATACCTGTAACCAGCAGCTGATAAGCATTTGTATTTTCTTTATTAAAAGACTACGGAGCTTCCTCTCAGATTTTTTCCCCTTCTGAAATTGCTTAAAACCAAACAAGCTCTAAATGCACAAAATAAATTAGAAACATCAAAATTGATAGTCCCAGTCTCCTAATTAAATAGCATGCTAGCTTTTGTACTTCCTAGGGACTAGTTTGCCAGCTCCCTCCTCAGCAAACTAAGTTTTCTATTACACTGTGAAATGCCCATCTTGTTCTTTCCTCTGTGTAGTGGATCACGCTGAGGGCTTAATGGGGGTGTGGATTCTGCACCAAGCATTTAAGGGTTGGGTGCTGGAGATCACCTTTAGCAATATAAATACTTCTATCTTATTTGCTGCTGATAGAAATATACTAAGCAAGTGGTCAATCTAGATAAGCAAGGTGTTCTTGCAGAATGCTTGGTCCAATATGATTTTTTTTTAACCATGACATAGGATTCCTGTATCTAGTTATCTGTTCTCCTGGAAATGAAAACCTGCTGTAGATTACATAGTATTTAAATTTCCTTTTTCCTTCTGCTCCACTGTGCATTTCTCTGGCTGTGCTGTACAAGTTGAAAATCACTTAATGCATAGGATTACAGAAAACCACAAAATGCAATGTGGCTGTGGCTTTGCAAAAATAGACAGAGAACATGTCTCCTACTGAAGGTAATGGTTTAAATATAAGATGGGAATTACCAGTTACTACTTTTTCCTAGCTTGATCTGGGGAGTGCATTTACCACTCTGATGACTGGCTATTAATCTCTCACTAGCCATACTTTATTTTAGTACTTCACAGCTGCAGTCAGCCAGCAGGAGCCAAAAGCAGCATCATGGGTGGGGGGCTAAACAGAGGTCTGCCTCTTTGCTTTGGTCAAAAAACCCAAGGATAATCACTGATGAAATTATTTGTAGACTGTTTGGGCTGAAAATCCTGAAATTAAGTATATAGTGAGTCAAGTTCTTGTATTTAGCTCCTTGCTTTCTTCAACACATATCCCTCACATAAAGTAAAATGTGTGCACATAGCAGAAGTGTTCTTACTGAAGGCCTTTGCGGCACAAAGTCAGATTTTGATTAGAGCCACTGTGTGCTAACTCAAAACAGAGAAATAAAACAGCTAGCAACTAACAAATAGAGAAAAAAAGACTCCATCCTGTTTCCTTCTGAAGTCCACGTTACTGGCTTATTTTCTTGTGAACTGGAAGATGATGGTAAAAATCTGTGATCAAGAGCATCTATTCCTAGCTGAGAAAGAAGGAAATCTTCCTTATTTCATCCTCATCTCCTCTGCACTTTCCTGGCCCACTGATCTCACCTGTAGGCAGAGGAAACAAACTAGAGGGCTGGCACAACTTTGTCCAAGATTAGACACGTCAGCCATCATTATGGGAAGGAGAACATTTTAGAAGTTTAAGTCTAGCATCTTTAAAAATCATCCCTTTTAATTCCACTCAAATGGTTGTTTGTCTAAAGCAACTTTTGTTTTAAGATCTGTAGTAGCTACCTATCAGGTACTGTCCCTTTCTGTTCAGGGACACATACACTAAGAATTGGAGTTTAATTAGCTTGATTATAAAGGTTGAATCCAGAATCAACTAATGCTGTTTCTCAATTTGGAAAAAATGTAAAACAACTGCCACAGACAGAAAAGACAAGCTGTGCTTTTCAAGATCTGGCTTCTAACATTCTGTGATACACAGAAGTCCATTTGTAGAAATGCAGCTCCTAGATTGCTAGTACATGCACAAACTACCCCTTCTGTGCTGCCACTAGTTTTGCTATGAACAGATAAACACCAATACAGTCCTTAATATCCATGTCCTTTGTTACAGGGTCAACTTTGATAACTTATGCTCTTTCATTTCAATACTTCTGCCCACCATGAACAACGAAGTGAGTTAATCAGCTCTTCAGATGAGAAATGAGTGTTGTCTGTGTGAGCAATAAGCCTGCAACTCATGATTTTTTCAGTAGAAAAGATCATACTCCTACAGCATTGTGTTTGAGAAAAAGCCAGTCAGGGATGCAAGAACTTCAGGGTGCCACTCAGAGCCAGTCCTCTCTTCTGGCAAAACCAGGAAGTTGTTTTATGATAATTTTCTTTCAAATTCCTCCAGTGAAGTTCAGTTAAACTGGAAACATATTAGAGATTGTTACTGATAAAATGTAGTTTTATTAAATTATAAATTCTGTAACAAAAACAAGACAGATCAAGAAAGACCTCAAAAACAAAACTACAAGGACTAGATGGCAAAGCCAGTGAAAAAGCCATGGAGAGCGTGTAGGATTTGCAACACAAGTTAACAGCATTTTTACATTTCCATTGAAAGAAGGTAAATGATTGCTCTTGTCTAGCAAAAACACATTTTAACTCCAAACTCACATCTATTTTCTCACATTAAATTAAGCATCCTGCTTCACACCCAACACCTTGCCTGATTCCACATTTCTTTAGTGTTCTTTTCATACATCAATCCATGCAGAAAGTATTAAGACACTTAATGCAACAGTCAGGTAATGAAGACAATTCAAGTTGTACAGTAGATATACATTGGCTAAAGAGGGATAGAGTATCTCCAGGGGAAAATGCTACAAAATAAACACAAGACATTCTCAAGAAAACTGGGCATTGCTAAGTAGCTTTCAAACCATTAACAGGACAACCCAGTTTCCTACAGTTAAGAATCTTCCAGCTGAGACATGTTAAGAGACTTAAGTTAAAACAGGCCAAATCTGTTTCTCCCCTTCACCCCACCCTCCCACCAAACACACTGCTAGGTTTGAGTGCGATGCCAATGTGGACAGAAAATTTACAGAAAATTACAAGCGAGTTTTTTTTCGCATGGCTCTAGATTTAAACTTCAGTGACTGTGCACTGTCCATCTGGCCTTCTAGATCTTACACTTGTGTTTACCACCCCACCCCCTGCCACTGGTCTATCTGCTCCTGACTGGCTTGCACTGGCATTCAAATGTCTCTGCTGGACAGAGGATGGGCGTTCCTGAATGCGGGCAGACACATCTTCGCTATCGCTGCTGGCATCCGATTCGGTCTCCTCAACAGAGGTGTCAGGGACTGGCACCCTACCAGAAGATGATGATTCGTGGTCTTCTTCTCCCTCTCCCCTATGACTCCTTTCAGCCATACTGTCTCCATTTATTTGCAAGTGGGCAAAAGAGTTCTCTAGAGAATTGCTTGTATCAGGTGATGGCGTTGAAGGACTCAACAGCTGACCATCCAGTGATGGCAGAGGCCTCACAGAAATGGGTGCTAGAGGCTGCACAGCCGCAGCCCCTGGAGTCAGTGTGCTGTCTGCACCATCAGCAGAGCTCTCTCTTGCCAGGTTGACAGTGTTAGTGTCACAGTCCAGCCTCAGCCCAGCCACTCCCTTCTTTGGTATATCTATTATGTCCCGTTTTATTTTTCTGCGACGTCCATGCTCATTTCTCCTATACTGTACCATATTTTCAAGATCTGCTACATATAAAAAACCAGCAATGAGCATTTCAGTGCTCTTTTTACCCTTGGCAAAGGCATCTTCCAGCTCTCTGCTGGTACGTTCATCATACTGCCACCAACCATTTCTACCTTCATAGTACCAAGCATATTCTCCATTGCCTCTGCTCGCTGCTTTGAGTTCTTCAGGTGACAATAAGGTTGGCTTGTCAAGAAAATCCTCAGGAATCTCCTGCCGGCAGAGTGCACATCGTTTCCCAAGCCAAGAAGCTCCCTTCACACACAGATAGCAGAAAACATGTTTACAAGGCAGACTTACAGGATGGACACATGTTTGCAGACAGATAGCACATTCAGGGACTGGCAGGGAAGGTGCTGCATTAGCACACGACTCATTTGTCTTCCTGTTTGTGGGAAGCATGTTGATCGAATGATCTATTTCACCACAGCCAGCCATCCTGCAGAGGATCAAAGAGATTTAAATCAGTTTATTGTGTCAACTTAAACTGGCACCTTGCATCACGTTTTACCTCAATATCCACAGAACGAGACACCTACCTTAATTTAAGGTAAGTTACCATTTATGAAGCTCAACTCAAAAAAATATTGATAGGTTTACATTCAGTTTCCTGAAGTGACAAACTAAATCAAGTACTGGGAGAACTTCTTTTGCTGATCACCAGTCTTTTATCTGTTTAATTTTCACCATGTTAACATACCAAGTTAGAAAACAAATTTTGGAATTTCCTCTATTCATTTGCTAAAGCAGTGTTGACTAATAAACCTTCAGCCAACCAGTTATTTTGGTGCCTCCTCAGGAAATTTAAAGAAACTCTGATTCTTTCCTCAAGAGGTGACCTAGCTGCAAACATCGAACTTAAAACAATCTCTCTTTAGACTACTGGTGATCACTAATTTGATTAAAGGATTGCCTGAACAGTACCTCAGACTAGGTATATACAGTAGAAAATACGCCTGTCAGCAGCACCCAGCTGAAGTATTCCCCCACTCTGTTTCTTAGTTCCCATCCACCATGGTACGCTATCCCTCAAACTGGGCTCAGAACCACCACAGGGCTGCAGAAAGAACCAGACTGGAAAACTGAGGTGGTCTTTTCAAAAATACCTTGGATTCCTTCTTCCTAAACATCAAGAGAACTCCCTGATATATCTGAGTGCCTTTTGAAACGCATCACTGCAGACCAGCAGAAGCAGCAGTATATTCCAGCAGACACACAGCTGTGACTTGATTGGCTTGGGAAGTCACTGCCTTTACTTTCTCTGGCTATATCTTATTTCTGTCATTAAATATGATTTTGTAACTGTAAGAGAACGGGTAATGCAAAACTGTGTCACTTTGGCATTGTGTAGGATTTAAGTAGTTGAAAAATTCTAGCCTAAATATGCAAATGCCTTCTCAACTACATTTTTGCCATGGCAATCTTTCACAGTCTGTTTCATGGTAATTTTCCTTTTACTTATTAACAGTGAAAACCAAACACCAGATATCAAATGAGGGAGAAGAATGGGCTTTGCAGAACAGGGCCTAAAACGGTGCCTTTTTTCATTTAAATTCCTAAGGAACTTTGAGACTGATATTCAACAAAACAGCCTTTCAGTGAAAGTAGTCTTTGTTGTACAGGCAGCTAGGAATAGTTAATGCAAAACTACCACAGGTATGTGGGTCAAAAGGGACCTTTAGAGGTCATGTAGTCCAGTCTCCTGCCCCACATGGCACCAACACCAGTACTATATTAGATCAGCCATGGCTTTGTCTAGCTGAGTTTTTTTGAAAAGGGCAAGGATGGAGATACCACGGCCTCCCTGGACAGTGTGTTCTAATGTTACACACATTTCTAGCAGAATGTGTTACCTCAAGAGAAAGTGCCTAGCTGTAAAAGCCTCCACTGCTTTAAAAATCTTATAAATACATGCTAAGATTAAAAAAAAAAACAGCTTCAGTATCTGTATTTATCTTTACAATAATGTATTATATGCTGTTTACTTAAAAATATATTTCTGTATGCTGTCTGTTCCCTTCTATCACTACAATTTCCTCTTGAAAGATCAATGCCTCTTTAATCCTTTTTTATCAAATAATTCTTTTAAAAGCTCTACAGCTCAAATACTTTTTCCCGAAGTAGCACATAATTGTATCCACCTATGTTTCAGTTTTGTATCTGAATTTCTTTCTCTGAGATTAATGACAAATCTGCATAGTAGTTCTTAAATCAGCAAGCCAGATGCAGACACAGCATTACCTACCAGCTGGTAACTATGTTTTCACTCCACAGTACACACCTCTATGTGAGATCCATGCTAACAATGTTGTGAACAAGTTGCTTTTTGGAAGCCTCACACTTTTGAGGTTATATTTTTATAATAAACAGATTTTTTACGGCAAAACTAGGGGTTTATAATGAGAAACTTACTAGAAAAGGGGGAGAAGAAAATCTACTGAGATTTCAGAATACCCATGAACACAACCCAACCAGTATTTCACAACAGAAGAGCTGACAGAAATCCATCTATTGATTAATTTGCACTAACCATGGCTGAGGTAAAGGATCTGTATTTTCAAGTGCCCCCATAATGAGATACTACTGTGAAAAAGGCACAGCAGCAGAGATTTTTAGTTCCGTGCTACAGTTTTACAAAAGGCTGCTTTTCCCTGAATATCCTTTATAAGGTTATCCTTTTCAGACGCAAAGAAAAGATTAGAACAACCTGTAGGTAAGTAACTCCTATAAAAGTCACATATCATAATTAAGATTTTGGAGGTGATTTAAATGCAATGCAGGGGTTAAAAAGGCCATGCACTTTGACAAACAAAATTCTGATGGTGTGAGCTAAACTAAAGGTAATCTAAAAGAAGAGTTAAAAGTTTTCACCTTTTCACTGAAAGCAAAAAATTAGAACTCTTGAACTGTGCTCAATCAGTCACCCATTAATTTTAGGGATCTGTGATTCCTTACTAGATCAAGACAGTAATGCAGGATATGAAAATGAATCCTGAAATTCCTACATTATTTTTAATGACTCTAAGGAAAATGTTGAGTATAAAATGAATAGAGCTGGAGGAGCAAACCCTTATCGCTAAAAAAATGCTACCCAGGAACATAAAACTCTTAAAAGATAAGCACAACTGCAGTTGCATGTGCTCAGAATGCAGGACAATTACGCACTTGAAGATTTCTATCAACTAAACTGATGCTGTCTCACTTGTTTTTAAAGGAAGATCCTAATTAATCCTTTTTTGTTTACCTTTTTAAGTATTTAATCTAGGTCACAGAGTTTGTTTATAAGCTAGTATGAGAATGTACATGTACATAGATTTTTACTGAAGAAGTAATCCTTCAGAACAAAGGAAAAAGCATCTAGGACTGCTATTCTGCTACATTATGCCTGTGGAAGCACTTTCATTGCAATTACAGGGTATTAAAACAAAATTGACTACACAATATTTTTCCTGAAATTAAGAGCAGTATTTTATAACAAGGTTCAATCAAAATAGGCTTCATAACAGAACTGTTATCAAACAGGAAAGCTTTGGTTTTTGGAGGACTGGGTTCCCTTAAGACATTCCTGGCAACACAGAAAATCACATTATTGATCAGTGAGGCTAAAAATTAATTAAACACAAGGAAAAATTCTAAAAATAATTGTATTTGAAGGATCCTCAATTCAGGTATAAATAAGGGAACAGTAAGCACCTGAGCTCTGCATTTTAACATAATACAGCCTAAAAAGCAACTGAGAAGGAATCAGTCCACAATCTTGCCAGATCCAACCCACCTCTTTATTATTCTTTTGTGAGTTTTTATTTTTAGTACTAAAACATACATTTAATTTCAAAGCTATGGGGCCTTCATCAACACACAAAGTATGGAAGAGGTGATGTATAACAACTACATGAAAATACCCCAGGCCTTCCTGGACTCTAATGGAAGGAAAGGTAAGTTCACACAAAACCACCTCAAAACTGAGTATGTTTGCATTTCATTCCAGGCAAATTCTAACTGCAACTAAACAGTCCATCAAGGAGCTGACATGTATAAGTCCATTAACAAAACAACAGCTTACTTTTTCTGAACAATTTCTACTGAAGCATGCCACAAGACTAAAATGTCCTCTCTTCAGACGTCTCCAGCTAGGATGGCAGGTCCTCCTTCCCAAGGCTGGCTCATTCCTGACTTGTCCTGCCCAGTGGTACACTACAGTGTTTCAGCTTCTCTGCAAACTAATGGAAAGCAAATAATACCACCATTACAATGTTGTCCAGAGGTATAAGCAAGCAAAATACAATGCCATGGTTCTGTTACAGAAAAGAAATTACTATGCCTTTATTTACTTGATGCAGGCTATTTTCAATAAGAATATCATCAGAATTCTGTTTTATTTTTTGCAATAATCAATTTTGGCCCACAGTTTTTGTTTTGATGTCTGGGTTAAGCAAATTATCTTTTTTTTAAAGTATTATAAAAGGAAATTATTTTTTATTATAGTAAGTTAATTGCTTATTTCCATGGAGTGACCATGTAAACAAAAGGAGAAACAAGACCAAAGTTAGGAGTATGTTATGTTTATGCAAATTTAACCTCTGATAAATGACCCCTTATATTCAGGCAATTTAAAAAGTCATAATGGCTTCCTAAAGCTGTTTATAAAACTATCCATATCATATCATTCTAAAGGACCGCCTAGACTTGTGTGTTGTCTCTTAACAGGGACTACTATCAGATGGTTAAGGAAAAACCAGCGCATGCGAACAGCTGATTTCCCCTGGGTCCTCTCCATATTTCAAGGCTCAGAGCCTTGCATCCTTGTCCTCTTTTACAGAGATCACACACATTCATTTAATGAATGAACATCAGAACCGTTCAGCACTTTTTTCTTTATAAATCTACATATGTATGTCCTCAGACCAGCCTATGAACAAACTCTATGACCTAGATTTGATACTTAACAGGGTAAACAAACAACAACAAAAATTAATTAGAACCTTCCTTTATTTCTTTAAAACGTGCTGAAGGGCTCTGAGGTTCATCAATGGAAAGGCATGGGATCTCTGAAAAAGAGGACAAGGATGCAACTCAGTCACCACACCTCTGAGGTGATATACCCCTCTTCAGGGGAGCAGATAAAGTCAGTCACATATATATTGGCGTATGTCACCAACTAGAGCCATGTCGTTTCACAAATATACAATAATCACGGGAAACCAGTAGGGAAGGGAGACCATCAAGATTTCACTCTTGCATTCTCACACCCTAAACGGGAAGGTCTCGATCTAAAAGAATCATTTTCAGGGAATCCTCTGTAAAAAGACTGATGAGTCACAGAGTTGCATCCTCCTCCTGGACTGTAGCTTTCTGGATGATTCTTAAATTTTAAACTACAATTTCCAGTTGCTGCAAAACATTACATACAGGAATGATTTGAAGCAGACCTAAGAATGTCACATCTTCGATTTCAATTTGTTCAAGTAAAGAATCATTTCAGCATAAATACAGTGCAGATCAGAAATGTAAGAGTTGAGTAAAGTCAAGAAGTGGTAAATCCCTGGAAGAACATGGAGCATCATAGTTTTCTAAGCTATAGTCCTTCAGCAAATGATTGAACATATATCACTAACAACATAAGAGTGAAGCAGTCAGATGCCTTCAGTGTAAGAAACATTACTCAAATATGTTACTTCTAAAGTAAATATGTTATTTACTTTATAGCTGAGCTCCATGTAATGTTCTGTCCAGATATTTTTAGAAAGAGCTCCTAAGGAAAAATGCAAAAATTAACAAGCCTATCCACACCTTTTCTCCCCTCATCGTTCTAGCAGCTTTCCTTTCTTCACAGTCAATCTGAAATCAAGAGCTGCAATCGCGTTAAAATGATGGCTCTACTAATCCACTGAAACAAGATACTATGTTTTCTACGATCAAAGAGACAGTTGCAACAAGCTTGATGCTGTGGGTGAGGTGTTCAGTCCTTCATCTTGGAAGCCGGCTTTCTGTTACTTCGGTAGGTATCACCTGAAGCCTTTTATCTGCTACCTCTCACAATCCACTAGTAGAGGTAGCACATCATAAAACCAAATGTTATGCGGAGATGGCAGAAAAAGGTTGGGTCAGTTCTGGGAGATTTCTCAGGAAATAAAAATGCATGCAAGGTACGTAATTATCCCTAGAAGAATCCAATTAAAGCAGAATTACAGGATTGTGGTAGAGCAACTTTCCAATTGCTGCACAGCTCTTGAAAAGAACTAGTTCACACACTGGCATCATGTAACCTCTATGTTTCATGACATGGTTATTTATTTAATAAGCCAGTCTTGAAAATTCTACTAAACAGACTGACAAACACCTGTGGTTACACACATGTGCCCCTTCCTGCATGATGACTCCTCCTTTGAAGTCAAGTGGGTAAGAGCTGTCTGTGCTCTATACTTAGCGACTAATTTTCTCTTTTTTCCTGTTAACAATCTCTGCAGCAACCTGCAAGTATCCCTTCCTAAAGCCCTGCATCCTATCACCCGTTCTGGAATATCACCTACTTTGCAACAGATGAAGGACAACGATCAGGAGAAAGAATTCAAATTGGGCGACATCCCTTCCCAAACTGAAGCTCAGCCAGCATGTAATTGCTCTCTTTGTCCCCTTGAATGCAATTTTAAGATCTTGAAGTGCTGGAGTTCGCACCACACCTATCTCCCAAAATGACTTCAGGTTCTCCTTAAGAACAATGTCAAGTTTTTACTAGGCCAAGAAGGAATGAAACCATCTCTCATCAGTTCAGTCAACTGTGCCTATCAAATTAACATGCCCAGTAAGTTATCAGGCCCAGCACAATTTTTCAACTTTTCTATTTAAAACAGCAAAAATTTAAAAAAACAACAACAAAACCAGAAACATACATATTTAACAAGCTGGCTCCTAAATGTTGATGATGAGTTACCTACAGTCTTAAACCTCCTCTGTAAGTAAAATCTTAGCGTTTTAAAAACAAACAAGCACAAACCATTGGTAAATTCAGCTAACATCAGCTTTTAACCAAACCAAACAAAAACTATTACTTGAGTCCTACTTCGAATGACAGCTAATCACGCAAATTCAGCAACTCCATACAGATTACTCTAAAACATCTATCACAAATTCACCACTTCCTCACTTGAAAACTCAGCAACTACAGTATTACTTTGTAAGAGTAAATTCTCTTCTGTAATAAAATACTTGGATTTTTTTTCCATCAAGCTCCCTAATTTGTAACTCAATTACGGGAGGGTAGGAGGGGGAAAAAGATCCCTAGAATTCTGCCCTTCCCCCCAGGTCACCGGGAGCCAAACAGTGGGGGAAGAAAGAAGGTGGCTGGTTTATTTAACAGGAAAAATTACTCTCCTGTCTGAAGGTCTGCTACTGTCAATATAGTATCAGCTGAAGGTACTGAGTCTTATCAGGTACTTTTATAACTGTCCTGGCACTGGACAGCACAACAGATAAATAACCTGTTTCTCGTTCTTGCCTACTTTTCTGTATCCATTTCTTAAACTTAGAGTATCTTCAGGAATTGTTGATTGTGATAAGGCTTCAAGTCGCCTGTCATTCCTTATTCCTTATTCCACATTAATAACCCCCCAACATTTATTTGTACATTTGGAACTGAATCACAAAGGAATAGTCAAGTGCAGAAGAGTCAATCATTTCGGTATTAAAATGCTACATATGTATTGAAAATGAGGTTGTTCTCCTATGCTGTAATCAGAGCACTAATATTGAATTTTGAGCATATTTAATATTTTTATCTATTTAACAAAGAAAAATGTTTGTTTCTCAAATAAAATCAGTGTGCAAAAAGTGAAGCAGAGACTGGTTCATCCTAAGTTATCAGTGCTTCAGAAATTGAAGTAAGTACATTTCTTCCTATACACAGACTTGATTAACATGCACAGAAGACAGGGGAAAAAAAATCAATTTCAACATAAAGACTTTACCAGGAGACCACTATTCAATAGGCTGTAAAAATACTGCAGTTCCAGCTCTCTAAATAAACGACAATTCAATTACATCTAAATTGATGCAATATATTTTCAAGGAAACAAGAACAGAACTTTTTCTTTCACTCAGTACAGATTTTGCATTATAGCAATTTAAACAACCGGCACTCTGATACACTTGTAAAGAAACCACAGTTTCAACCACACAAAACCATAAATAAAGTTCTTGCAAAAACAATCAATATTTAAGATTTACTCAAGATGACCAAATGAAGATTAAGATTTCACTGTGCCTTCAATACCATTACAAACTGTAATTTTTAGTAGTGTGTTTTTAGAGATGCTTCAGAATCTATTTTTGAGTAGTCCACTGTCCAGAGGCAGCAGTTAACAAAGCAAGCAAGACAGGATTTTTAGTACTACAAACCTGACAAAACCAAAACGTTTTAAAGCTCTTCTCCCTACTCCTTGAAATCTTTTAATACGTACTTGCATACCACACACCAGTAACAAAACCTACAGTATTTCTCAGTCATAACACAGAAAAGTTGTACTAAAATTAACCCCCCTCAGTTTTAGTTGGTTTTAACTATTTCACCATTCCGATTGACTCGTTCCTACGAAAAACTGCCATCTACTTCATATTTTGCAACGATTTTTCAGCAGCCGCAACACGTATCAACGCAAAAAGCGGGACCCATTTTCACGTCCCATTTTAACCTTCCGAAAGGGATGCAAATCCAAACACTTGAGCAGTGACAGTCAAGCACAAAGAAACAAAAGCACTCCCATTAAGAACACTTAGTTACTTGTCTCTGGGTGCTCCGCGCTGCGCTCCCGCGACTGTCCGTGTGTCCCTGCGGCTCCGCTCAGCCGCCGCCGGCAGGGATCGAAGCCGGCCGGACACAGCGGTGGCACCCGGAGGGACGAAGCTACACTAAAGCGCTGCACATCGCTCTGGGAATTAAGAGCCGCGCCGGCTCGGCCAGGGGATTCCGCCACGCGCGACGCCGCCACGACTAATGCTCGTGACCTATTTTACCGCCCAACACAACGAAACCCCCAAGTCACAGAATCAATCAGGTTGGAAAACACCTCCAAGGCTATCGCGCCCAGCCCGAGTCAGGGCGCGCAGCTCGCCCCGCAACGGCGCCGGGGCGCCGCCTCCCACAGGGACACGGCTCCGCGGGAGGGACCCAGCTAGGCAGGAAGGACCGGGAAGGTTCTGCCTGTGGTCCCGGCTCTCCCTCCCGGCCCCTCCTGGGGGGTTCGGGGAAGGTGTACGGGGAAGGGCTCCTGAGAAAAGCTCCGCCGCCGCAGCTCCGACAGCCGGCACGTGACCCCGCGGGCGGGGCGGCGGTGGGTGACACCCCCCAGCCTCCCCACCGCCAAAACAATACCGGGCAGGGCTCTGCCCGCCGAGCGGTCGCCCCTCGCCCCGCTCAGCGCAGCTCCGCTGGCCTTTTGTTCGGGGCACCCACCCGCGCGGGAAGGCCGCGCCGCCCGTTCCGGCTCGGCCGCTTCCCGCCGGCGGCAGGGGGGGGCGCAGAGAGGCAGCGCCGGCCCGGCCCCGGGCGGCAGTGCAGGGGGCGCTGTCGGAGCGGCCGTTGCTGGCCGCAGCCGCCACCTCCCCCCGCCCGCTCCACCGAGCGCGGGGACTCACCCGCCGGGCCGCCGGCCGGCCCGCGCCGCTCGGCTGGGCTGGGCTCCGCTCGGCTGGGCTGGGCTGGGCTCCGCTCCGCTCCGCCGCCACCTGCCGCTCCCTCCGGCCCCTGCCGGGACAGCGGGACGCGCCAACGTCACGCGCGGGACGGCGCAGCCGAACGCGCCACTGTGACGCGCGGGGGCGGGGCTGCGAGCGTGAAGCGTCACGCGCGCAGCCCCGCCCCGCCCCGACCGTGTCATGGCGGCCTCGCTCGGCGCAGGCCTGCGGTGTAGAACTTCCCCTCTTTTGGGGGCTGGCTCTGGCTGACGCCAGCTGCCCTCCAAAGCCGCTCTGTCACTGCCCTCCTCAACTGGGCAGGGGAGAGGGAACACAGTGAAAGGCTCCTGGGTCGAGATCAGGACAGGGACAGATCAGTCACGAGTTGCCGTCACGGCAAAACAGACTCGACGTGGGGAAATTAATTTACGGCTGTCAAATTAGAGCAGGATGATGACAAATAAACCCGAATCTTCGAACACCATCCTTCCTCCCCTTCTTCCCAGGAAGATTTCTAGTTTCCCACTCCTGATTTTCAGGGTGCAGGTGTTCAGGAACAGCCTGCTCCAGTGTGGATTTCTCACAGGGTCACAAGTCCTTCCAGCAAACCTACTCCAGCATGGGCTCCTCTCTCCATGGGTTCAGGTCCTCCCAGGAGCCTGCTCCAGTGTGGGCTTCCCAGTGGGTCACAGCCCCCTTCGGGCACCCACCTGTTCTGCTGTGGGTTCCTCCAGGGTCTGCAGGTGGATCTCTGCTCCCCCATGGACCATCTTGGGTGGCACGGGCACAGCTGCCTCACCATGGTCTGCACCAGGAGCTGCACAGGAACCTCCTCTCTGGCACCTGGAGCTTCTCCTGCCACTCCTTCTTCACTGACCTTGGTGTCTGCAGAGTTGTTGCTCTCACTTACTTTCAGTCCTCTCTCCACTGAAGTTGTCGTTGTGCAGATTTTTGCCTTCTTAAAGGTATCCCAGAGATGCTACCACCATCAGACTGGCTCAGTCTTGGCCAGCAATGGATCCATCTTGGAGCCGTCTGACATTGGCTCCATCAGACACAGGGAAAGCTTCTGACAGCTTCTCACAGAAGCCACCCCTGTTGCCTCCTGGCTATACAAACCAAATACACCCTTGTAATGAAATCATCACCCAGGGATGAAAGGTCTGGAAGTGGTGGGAGCCTCAGTGTGTGTACTCTCTGGAGCTTTCTGTCCAGAAAGTAGACAGGCATGCTTCCTAGGGGTTCATCATTCAAGTGGCTGGTGGCAGCACTGGGGGAGATGAACTAGCACAGCTCTGCCATGCTTCATTAATGTGAAGACAGATTGCAGTTGAGCCTGTTTCCACTGATGAGGCCAGAGGGTGGATACATCAGGAAGCATGAAGAGTTGCTGCCCTTTCCAGGAGCACATTCTGGTCCTCATTTGCCTGGAAATTTTGATGGCTTGACTATCAGGTGAAGTTACTGCTCCAGCTTAACCAGGCCAGTGACTTGTGCTGCTGTACGTTGCCAGGCCATGTTTGGGTGGCTGTAGAGGTTTGGCTGCTTTGGTGGCCTCCCACAGTGAGGGTGACCCAGATGTAACTGCAGGGGGTCAAACTGTCCCAAAGCTGAGCTATTCCCTTAGATGGAGTGCAGGAAGGAGACTTATGCTGCCTGCTGTTGTCAGGAATATTTGAGAAGTCTGCTGTATTAACTTTTGAATAAACCAGAATTGAAACAGTAATCACAGTAATCCACACATAATTTAGGCTGGAATGATATTCATTTAGATAGGGGAGGAGGGGCTTTGTGTCCAGGTACTCATTGCACATAAATGGAAAACTAAATGTTTCAACATGACTACATGTGCAAACTGTCTAGGAAAGGGCTTCTTAGACCTAAAGTTACTGTTGGCTGCACTTTTGGATTTTTAACATCCAGAAATCACAAGCATCAGAGAATATAAAAGATGAAAATTCTAAGAATACTAAATTCTAAATGTAATCAGGAATACTAAAAGAAATGCATTTGGTTAAATCATTTACTATTTTCTAATAGTCTAGAAAAGCCTACCTATTAAAACCTCTGTTTTTAATGAATGTGACATATTTGCATCCACGGACAAACATTTAGATGGTATCTGTGTGAGGCTGAGTCAAAGACTAGAGGTTAGAGAGAAGGAAAGGTCCCTTACTGGCAGTGTGTGCTCAGCAACAATAGCCTTAATCCTTTACTAAAATTTACAGGAATCCTTGATCCTGTGGAAGCTATTGAGGCCAAATTCCTGTCAGGTTCTGTTAGAATCTGACCTAAAAAAGGAAAGCAGGCTTGTGCTCTTAAGGGATCTAAAGTGTTCAACCAAAGCTACTCTCACTGCTTGCAGTTTTTTAAGAGAAGCAGCACCTTTGAAGACTGTACTTAGTATAAAAGAACTCTGTGGCTGTGTTTGGGTAGGTTTGTGAGTTTCACTGCAAATGTAGATCGACTGAGAAAATGTGCTAGTGAACGAAAGATTTTATTTTACACTCCATGAGTTATGGAGCAAGCATGGCAGTTAAAGGAATATCCGATAGTGCCAAAGCTAGTAACCAAAGAATTAAATGCATTGCACCTTACTAGGCTAAAGAAAGAAGGAACATGAAGGTATCTAGTTGAATAGATGGGAATAAGGGCATCAGAAATGATCTGCTTAAGTTCTATTAAGATTATACCTCTAAAATGTTACCTACGCTATTATCAATCCTTAGTAACATCTCTTATTTCAGTCAGAATGGGTATTATTTAAATATCCTTTTTAGTGTTTCTTTGTACCTGTCTATTATAATTGAAGCCACCTCAGTTATATCTTTTATACCCCTGCTTGCTTCACAGTTCTGTTGTCTCCTATGTTTCTCCTTGTTTATTTTTATTGTTGTCTACAATGTCATCATTGTGGAACTTATGTCTTTTGCTTGCCACTAAATTATTAGTTAATACAGTCTTATATTCATCAAGAGTTCAATTGTTGCTGTGGATGAGAGGGGAGAAAAACAGTTTTCTTCTACTGTGGTTTTGAGTCAGTTTGGGGAGTTAGTGTGGAGAACCTCAGAACTGCTGCAAGTTGCACTAGAAGCAAAAGCGTGAATGATGTGTGATATCACACCCATTCCACACTCCTGCACCTTTGACAAACCCTCTGTACTGAACAGAGAAGATGTAAAGGTGACAGCACTCTGCTCAAGTGCAGCTGTACCCTTGGCTTTTCCATGCAAGGAACCAGAGAGGGGCTGAGAATCGAGTTCCAACATGTAAATATACTAAACACAAATTGTGATTTTGATTCAGTGCTACATTAATTTCATGAACACCTTTGGCTTATCACTCACTGCATTCCTTTCCTCTAAGCTGTCCTAGAGCATGAGATTCCTCATACTCTAGGTAGTGCCATTTGTGTTGAAGTGATGAATTTCTTACAGTCATCAAAGACTAAGATACACAAATTTCCCAGGATTATTTCTTTTTACAAATGATACTTGTAGTTTTTTACAGTCCAAGACACGAGCTTGTCCCCTGTGCTACAAGTATTTTAAATATGCTTGCAGTGCAGAGTGGCCTGGCAGCCACTTGGGCTAGCCAGGGACTCCTCAGGCAGCCAGTATCAGGCTGCCTCCCTCATTCTCTGTCGGTGGCACCTGGCAATCCTGGCTCTCTGCAGCCAGGCAAAGAGTGCAAGGGCAGTGTTCAAGATGGTGTCAGTGAGACAAAATGGCATTCACTTCAACTTCCTTGAAATTCTATTGAAGTTGTGCTAGTGATGTACAAAATGTAAGCTGATCAATGGGAGTCCAAAGCCTCCTTGGGTTTGCAAGTGATTTTCATTTTGACTAGCTGGAAATTGAGGTTCATGTCTGTTTCAGCAATCTACACTTACATCCTGCTGCACTGTAGCTAAACTGATTTCCAGTCACTATTTGTAGATTCAGAACAGAGTGTTAGTTATGGGCTAAAATGGTGTATGAAAATGCAACTAGTGTACCTCTTGTAATATCTGTATTTTGCTTACATAATCTAGATATTCTGTAACTTCTGCCAAAAATGCTGTTATTTAACAGCTTTGGAAGGATTGTGCTGGTTAGTCATGAAAACAATCCCATTTTGCTTTAAAAACAGGAAGCTGAACAACGCTGAGGAGGAGAAGTGGGAGAAGAGGAGCTGAGGGCAAATTCTTTTTCTCAGTTCTCTCAATCTGTTACTTTTGGTGGATCTGTACCCATTCTGTCTGCGAACTCCCAAGGAGAGTTTATGATTGTTTTGCTTTCATTTAGTAGCAGTAAAAAAGTCCACACAGCATACAAAACAAATTTATTTTATTGCCCCAGTTGGCAGACAAGGTAAAATTTTCTTCTGCCAATAAGTAAACATTGACTTTTTCCATTATCCCAGCTATGAGAATCATATCACACTCTATGTTGCTGTTGAATTGAAGTCATCCATATGGTGATGCAGACAAGCAGAAAACTCTCACCCCAAAACAATTACTGCATTACAATACAGTGTGTTTCAATCTTTTAGTTTTCTAGTCAGAGAGTTTCCAGGATTAAAGCCTTTTTTTCCCGACAGCAAACCTTATGCCTTAGTCTCAACATCACTAGAATATCTTTTTCTTTGACTTCCTCACCATCAACAAGGAATACTAACCTTGTATTAGAAAAAAAATATTTGGGATCTTCAAAATAATGATATTTGCAAAAATTACTCGGTTAGATTTTGTATTTCTTTTAAATTTGCCCCTGAGTTTTACATCTGTAGTACTCAACAATAACTTATAATTACATATAAGATGTATGTCTGTAGCTATAAGGCAGACTTTATTTCAACTTTATTGAAGCTGAAATTTTTGTATAATTATACATCTTCAGAAATGAAATCTTGAAAACTAACTGGAATCACAAAATTCTTGATAAATGGAAAAACTGTTAATCACAAGGAGGAGGTAGTGCACTCATACTAAAATAAAACATAGTATGTTTTATTTTAGTGAAAGAAAAGCAAAATATGAAAATATGTTGTTGCCACCTTCATCTTTCATTTAAAGAATAGTGAGTTAGAAATTGCAATTTCCTTTTGTAACACTAGATGGTATATGGTAACTATAGGGAAGCTGAGCTCTTCAAAAAATTTTTGATAGAGTACAGGTACTACTGTCTCTCCTGATCCAGCTATTGCACTGACCAGACTTCTGGCTTATACAGGAAATGCCTGCAGGTCTGTTCCTGACAACTAAAACTGCTGCTTGTTGTACCAAAACCCTGGTCCTTTTGCAAGCAGTGGCAAAACTTGCTGAGTGCTTCTGTGCTTATGTTTTCTGTGAAACTGCACATAGCTACACCTCTAACTCAGTATTACATTTTTAAGAAGGGGAACTCTGTATTGAAATGTTTGAAAACACCCACACTTTATTGGAAAGTTAGCAAAGTCTTCAAACTGTGTGCATCAGACCCTCTGAGCTTCCTGCTGGTGAGTCCTCAATAGGTGTAAACGCCCTTATGGAGACAGAGCCAATGCAAGTTTAGGTTTGTAATTTAATTATGCATATATGAACTACTATATAGTTGTCATGCAAGCACCTACTTTTACAATAAAGGGCATATTTTTATTTTTTCAAGTAATATTTTTGAATGCCTCAATATCCTAAACAAAACATCATCTTCTATAACAATTATAAGTATATTTTAAAATATGTAGCATAGGAAACAAGTAAGAAAATAATAAAACCAAGAGCAAAAGACCTCCAAAAAAACTCCATAAATATTTTTCCCAGAAATTATAAAAATATAAATGTGAATTTTAGCAACTGAGAAAAATTTTGTTGCTGAATCCATTAAAAGGCTGACATGACTCAAGAAAGCTTCCTTGCCTGAGCTCTTGGTAGGACCTGGTAACACTACAGCTTTAGAACGTGAAAGTCTTCTAACAGATAAGATACAAGTTAACAAACACTCCAGTATTTTGATTAGCAAGTGAGACAGTTTTGTTATTATGTTGTAAAAGAACCAGGAGGATTTCCTGCTGTTCCACTTGGATAAACAGTTCAGCAACTTAAATGGACTTATTTTCACATAGTTGCTGTAGTAGTTTATGACACAGTAACTTTGAAAATTTTCAAGTCAAAATTAAAACTTCTCTGGATGACTCTGTCCTCTAGGCTTTACTTGTGTGAAAAGGGTCTCATGATCAAAATTTGTAGACAGAATTCCACAGTTAAATCTTATTTCTCCTGTTCCATGAAGGGGCCAAAATTTTCTTTGTGCTTTTTAGAAAAAAAAGAGTGTCCAGTTTTGGGAGGCTACTTTGCTGTTCGGTGGTTTGTGCTTTCTGCATTGCCTTGGTCTCTCATATGCTTAGATTCTGCAGCCTTCTGGGTGAGAGACCCATTATGGTAGACAGTCATCTGAAGCTTCCACAAGTTTCTCACCATTTTCCACAGTAGCAGGAAATTTTGTGGAGGACTCGGAGGACTCAGAGTACAGGGTTCTGTTCTGCAGAGCCTAATCCCACTGAGTCTTTGCTCCCCTAGGAGCAAACACTTCTCCCCAGAGTTTAACAAGTTGCTGTGTCCTTCCTACTGCAGTAGTGAAGAGAAAGTGTGGGATGAAGCAGATCTCAGGAGGGAAGAGGGTGAGGAGCAGAACCATACTGTGTGGTGTGTAATCCCCCAGCATGGCACTAAGGCAGCAAACAGGAAAAGAGATGCAGCACCATCCTCCATTACAATCTCCACAGCAGAATGGGAGCTCCCCAGAAACAGGTCTCAGGTTTGAGGCTCAGGGAACAGACCAATTTCTGTAACACTTAAGACCAGCAAGAGAAGATATTTTCTGAAACTATGGCACAGAAAAGTGAGAATAAGTAGCTATGGCACCCAAAAGAGGCATTCATCTTGGCTACAGGTAGCCATGTAGTGTGGCAGCATCTCTTTTTTTTCTTGATTGAGGAGTAACAGCATGATGTATATTAAAAAACTGGGGTAAATGTTCCTGTTTGAAGTCTAGTCTCTCTCTGTACACTCCCAGTGTGATGCCTATGATGACTGACGTTACAGAAAGTGCAAGATTAGGTCAGACTTGTAATACACTTTTCAACTATGCAGTTGAAGTAGTTCTGCCATGGAGCACTGCTTAAAGTAAATTTCAAAGAGAAATGCTTCTTAATATTATTTGAATTTTTAAATGCTGATAATGTAGACTAAATGAGCATCTGTGAGAAAGTATTTCTTTCTATGGCTTCCAGAGTTTTTTCTCCATAAAGAAGGAAAAGAAGATGAAGTTGTTATGGTAAAATCTTTGAAGGGAATAAATTTTAATCAATGCTTAAATAATTATTATAATTGCAGTTTCGATGACTCACATCTAAGAGCCACATAGAGTGAAACAGTTTAATGCAAAGATGATGTTGTGGATGGAAACAACACTATCTACTTGCTTTTGCATCTGTCTTATAAAGTGTTCGCAAACAATATGACAGCATAGCACAGAAAGGTGCATTTCTTAATGGCATGAAGTTTGAGCTGACGGGATTTATTTAGGATCTGAGGCATGCATTAATCAGTAACGCTGTACTGCCTGTCATATCTTAGAGTTTAATTAACAAATTCAGTAAGGGGAAATAGCATCCATAAGCATTGATAAAGGGATGTTCAGCATAGCTTGCAAAATAAATAATACAGTCAAAATTTAATAATTCTGATTACCCACATAGCCCCCAGGCCAGTACTTACACACAGATTTTGCAAGTAGTTTCGTTAGATGCGTCAGGATAGACTGCCCAAGTGAATACCTGTGTGTGTTTAACTTCCTGCTGCCTGCAATCTGCTTGGGTTGGCCCAAGGGCACATGGGAACTTTTATGCCTTCTCCTGAAGAAAGGCATGGAGGAGGTTTTGAAAACATGAGAGTGCAGTTAACCCCTGTGTAGATCTTCTCTGGGGGGAAGAGAGAGACAAATCTACATCCTGGCTGAGTTTACTGCCAGACTGGTTTAGAAATGGCATGAGCAGGCTGCCCTGCTAATATCACTTATCAGGAAGAAGTGCTCCAGCAGAAGAGATAAATGACTTGAAACCTCTAGAGAGAAGGGGTGCTTTTTCTGCAGCCTAGAGTGCAATGCCCTTTCCTTCTGTATGTTTAATCCCTCAACTTCGGTCATTTCCTGCTCATTCTGTTAGCTCTAGTAGCCCTAATTGTTCTGACTGGGTGCAGGTCAGTTCTGTGGATTTCACGGGATGACAAAAATTAGCTGCAACAATACTATATTCCCTCTCTGAACTCAAAGGAAGAGAGCAGGCAAAGGAAAATGGAAGGCAGAAAAGCAAAGTTCAGAAAAGAATTACAGTACCTCTTAGATCCCAAATTTGCCAAATCAGTGGTCAGTTTAACAACCTGTGAGATGGACTATAACACTGACCTGTTTCACAGGGGCCTTGTGAGGTTTCTTTAGTTACAGTCCTTTGAAGATGGAAAGTACAAAGTGTAGTATTCTGCTCACACTGTAATCCTCTCCAGGTTCCTAAGTGTCATCAGAGAACTCTCTGAGGAAAGTAGTTGTTTTCAAACTCTGGTTACTTACCATTTATTGTGTATACAATAAATTTTCACATTTATTATGCATGCATGAGTTTATATCTGCTTGTATTTTCTTTACTGCATTTTTTATTTTATTTAGTTTGGTTGATAGGATCTCAAAATGAAATTAATTTCTTCAGTTTGTGGTGGTGCTACCCTGGGAATGACTCAGCCTTAGCCTTTATGTGCATCAGTTCATAATTACTGGCCTCACTGGAATTTAAGAGTACTACTCTAGGGCTTCTTGTTGTGTCAATAAGGTTTCTTGGTACATCTGTAATGTTAGCTTGGAGTTTCTTTGTGGTTTAGGTCCATTTTATAATTCTGAAAAACTTCTGGTGTATTAATGTATCATTAATTTTCAAGAGTCTTTTAAAGGGCTAGGGTAAATAGATCAGGCATTTTGTTATTTCAGTTGAAATCCTCACATGAGCTGCATTTCTAATTATGTAGAGCATTGAAAGATAGGGAAAAAAGCAATGGAGTAAAGTGTTCTTGCTTCCTGACTTCCAGCAGTGCTGATAAAAGCCCACGAAGCGTTCCTGTTAGAAACAGATGAGGAGTTTCAGTTCACCACCTTTCCTGGTTTTGAGTAGGATGTTACTTTGGACTCAGTTTTTTGGACCTGTTTTCTTGCTGGGTGGCACTTTACTCTAGAATTAGTTTCACTGATTTCAGTTAATTCATTCAGATGCACAATGATCAGTTCCTTCACCATTGTCCTCTCTCCAAGGAATTTCTGTTAGGCTTCTTTAAATTCAAGTAAAGGAAATGGCTCTACAATTTTAACCTTGAAACAAGCTCTGAACAATCTCACTTTGCATGTCTCCATTTTGTGTCACCACTGAGCACCACTGACTTTAGCTGTGTATTGCCCAATGCCACGGGGACACACACACGGCCAGCAGAGCTCAGTGCCATTCCATGGAATTTAGCAGACTTTCACTTACATCAGCAATGGATAATGTATAGCCTTTAAACTACACAAGTATGTGAAAGGCAAGATAGGTTGTTGTATTCATCAATAGTATAAATTCCTGAATTTATATGAGGGCTGAATTTGTGGCATCTATTTACCTGGGGGCTCAAAGCTGCCCCCATTATTCTTTTTGAGCAGGATGCTGGAGCTCTGTTATTCCATTGATCTCAGATTAAATTCATTGCTGTTGTAAAAGCATATAACTCCTTGAGTTCCAGTGAAGTGACACTGGATTACACCAGCCACAGATTTATTTTTATGATTTCATCCAAGACTCCCAACACAATTGGACAGTGAAACAAAGCTGAAGCAGACTGTAATGGCTTAAAGAGTGAGCAGTAAGGCTAGAAAAGGTGATCAGATATGAATGAATGAATCAATCAATCAGTCAATGAACGAATGAACTTCTGATTCCTATTACAGACTCTGCAAGTCTAAGATTAAGCAGTACATTTTATAGGAGGCATAGTGAGCTTGGTTTGAGAGAAGATGATGAATGGACCTGTACTTCTATTTGCAATTCCATGGTGTGAAAAGTATCTATGGATTTTTAATGAATGTGTGCTGTTGTATACATCCTCATACATACAGTTGAGGATGCATCATGCTTTATGTTCTGTGGCAAATTTCTGTGATGCTTAGGCCCAGCAAAGTAGATATCTATGTAGGTTCAGGTAAATTAGTGCTGGTAGTTTTGGTTCATCTTGATGTGATATCAACTACTTGTGTTGATGGAGTAATTATTTGCACCATCTAGCTTACTGTATCTCATTAATCCCACCTCAGTTTCTAGTTTGCTGTAAAATGGCATCAGAAGGGATAAATTGCAGAACCTTGAAGAAGAGGCAGAAAGTTTTGTGAGCTTTGCAGAGGAATATTTGGGGCTCAGGATATCTGGACAAGTGTGGTAGACAGGGATTGCTGGGTGAGTGCAGAAGCCAAATATTTCTGCTGAAAAGGTTAGCAGTGGCATGATTACTCATTCTATAGTTCTAGTCTCTGATATCATCAGGCTTTGTTCTTCAGTGAGGTACGTTGTATCTACCATCATTCCTCTTTGATTAGCTGAATCTTCTTTAGAAGCCCATATTCTGTGGCATTGATTTTTTCATTATCTCCAGCAATGGAATAGAAAGCTCTTGTAACTAAAATTAGGGTGTGAGAGAACCCAAAGCTTTACACAGAACAAGAATTTATAAAGGAACATTCTTTAGCTGGTCACTCAGCTAAGAGGCAGTAGCAGTCAAGATCTCTGTGGAAAAAATGAAAGCCCGTATTAGATAGGCACCCAAGATAATAGTAGACTTAGAAGGGTAAAGAAGGGAGGACTCATATTTTAAACTAATTTAAAATTATTAACTTGGTGTAGAGCAGACAAATAGTCCAGTTATGACAGCTTAAGGGCTGATGCTCTTAGTCGAGTGCCCATAACTGTCATTGTATAAACTTTTAAACCAGAATAAATAGGTCAAAGCTAGGTCACACACTTCAGCTTTGTATGTAAGTGTCTATAGTTATGCCACCCATTTAAATTTATGAAAATATAGGTAGGATTCAGGTTCCTATGTATGTTTGTCTTGTGCCTCTTGAGATGCTTAGGGTTTCTGAGATGCCCACTTGCAACTGGTACATGTGACACAGGGCCTTTGGAATACCCATGTCTCTTTGCAGTGGTAACTGAACTCCAGGCAAGTTGTCCCAGGGCATCTTGGATGTCAATCCATGAGGTGTTCAGGCAGTTGCACTGAGCTTCTAAGCAGTACAGTCAGAAGAGTCACTGGATCAATTCAGTTTACCCTAAAGTGGTTCAGAGGGTAGGCGAGAACCATGCATCACTGCAGATATGACACAAGCCTTACAGGAGACACATGCCCTTTTTGAAGCTCTGTTTGGAAGTCATTAGAGGCTCGATAGAGAATGTAAAATGGCTCTGGGCTCCTGCCTTTGGACAACTGCATTACTTTACAGGTTCTACTACTGTATTCACCAATTCTCTGTTGACAAAAAGAGAATTTTAGACACCTAACTTGTGCAGACACCTCCATGGAAACAGTTAGGCACGTTCATCTCCGATGGAACCTTGTCCTTTACCTCAGCACTGAAACAGAGAGGTCATGCAGAGAGGCTGATTCGGCCAATGGGTCGTGCTCCAGTAAGTCACTGTGTCCTGCACCTGAAACTCCTCTTCCTTGCTGGGGATTATGCTTGTCTGTGCCCAAGCATTGATGTGATTGTAAAAGCCAGAGATCTTAAGGACAGCTGTGTGCAAAAGAGAGGCTGTTGCTAACAGGGCTGATAGCTGCTGCACTGGTCAAGGCTGCAAAGGCTTTTGTGCCCTGACAGTAGATGCTTAAGAATTGCATCCCATGAGCTTACACTTGTGTTCTTTTTAATATATAATGAGATATACATAGAACTTCACTCTGTGATGGCAGCAAAGAGAACGTATACAAGGGACACCAAAGTTTTAATCTTTCCGCTATCCATCTGTGGGTAGTAAGGTGGAGTAATGCCATAATAGAATAATTACCATAATGTTCTTTAACAATGGGAGTCTTGCTGATAGCTGAGCATATTTAAATTTGGGTATGTCATTTCTCATGATGCAGTGAAAGACAGTATTGTTGACTGAGAGTATCCATAACTTTACAGGTAATTGCAGCTGTGTATGAGCCATACTCTTGTTTAATTAAATTTGTTTTCCCAATAATTGAAGGCTTATTGTAGTATATCTGTAGTATACTGTGTTGTTTCTGAACAATGGAAAAGTTAAAGGGTATCCAGTGGAACAAACTACCTCCCGCATGAAAATAAATTGTCCAGTTGCTGCTATAAACAAGAAGCATTGTGTTCTGCCAGACTTGCAACAATGAAATCATTATATGTCTGGCCTGTGTGTTGAAGCACAGTAATCTCTATTTCCAAAATTAAAACCATAATTAACCTATTATTATGAGTCCACAACACAAGAATGAAGAAAATTATAGTGTTAGGGCCCTCTGAGTCTCAGATCCGCAATCAGCAACCCCTGAATCAGTGATTCAAATTTTTCCCACATGGAGATTACTTCATGCCTGACTCTGTTGGTTATGGAGGCATCACTCCATGATCTGAGTCACTGAAATGCTTCCCTCATTACCCACCTGCCAAGCAGAACATTGCCAGGAAAGGCAAAGCTTCATTGGGATGTACCTCAAATACCTTGGGAAGTGACTTATTTACTGGAAACCAGAAAATGATACAGGAACCCTCCAGCTGGTAAACAGTGGTGACACATTTTCTTTTTTTCCTTATTTGAGCTAATAAAAGTAGGCTGAAATCACTTCTCATGCCCTTCTTCAAGGTTGCATTTCATTTTCCTTTGGGTATGGCTGAGAGTCTTGGTCTTAATCATTCAGTTTTAATAAAATCATGGAAAATAGAGTAAAAAAAGACAGAGGTGACATTTCAAGATTTCTACCACAAAGTAAGTCCTTAAATTAGAATTGAGAATATACTAATGTGTGTATATGTAAGTATTTGTTCACATCATTGTTATTGTCTGATGTTAAGGCCAAGATCTTAATAAATCTTATGTTTTGTATGTGTTATTAATGCATAATTAAATTTAAAATGAAAACGTTGTTCAGATCATCTGGACACAGTGACAAATAGCAAAAGTTAGTAAAAAGTCCCTGGGTAGCTCTTCAGTATCACCTAAGCTTCTGTAGAAAATGAGTGAGAACACTGCAGCTAAGGAATTTGCTATGTTATTTAAGATGGCTGACAGTGCAAAAACAACTTCAAATTTTGAAATACAAAACTGCTGTGAGTCAGAAAATACAGAGAATAATTTTAACATGACTCACTCACATCCTATCTTCAGGTTTAAGGCTGAAGCCAATTGCGCGGAGTCTGGAATACTGTGCATGCACAGGGTCAAAAAAGCCCGATGGAAACTTGGAGGAAAAAACATGATCCAGAGCAGGAAGTAAAGATGTTCCAGGTAAAATATGTTTTATTGACATAATATCATGACCAAATTTTTTGTCCCATCTGTTATTCAAGTAGCTGCATTCTTCCTTGACACTTCTGATCTTTTTGCCTCCTGTGGTGCCTTTGAAGGGGCTCCTTTAACCATTGCCTTCTTTAAACTGCTCCTTCCTTGTGCCCAGATCAGTTCTCCACCCACATCACTTTCTGCCCCACACACCCATGTTTTTCTGGTGAGCAGATGTTACACTGCTCAGGCACTGAGGCCAGTGTCAAAGAGATCTTGAAACAGGTTTTCTTTTAAATAAGTGTTCCTTGCCTTCCAGGCCACATGATCCTAGTTGCTTTAGTATGCATGCTCTAAACTGAAACAGTCACACAGTAGGAACTCTGCTCTGCCCTGATCTCTGCTCCGATCTCTGTTCCAAACTGGGACACAGCTGTGAGCCCAGCTCACAGTCCAGTGCAATGTCACTGTCTGGGATCCTGGTATGTGGAGTAGAGGTCTCTCCCTGTCCCCTTGCATGTGTTCCTTTGACTTCCAGATCACAGCATATACATGAAATAACTCATCTTGGGTGGACATAGACATTGATACGCATAGCTGGAAGATTCAGTCCAAGAATTCACTTTTTAATTCTGGCCGCATTAGATAGCTCTTTGCTCTGCTTTCTGAGGATCCCGTAGGGACCTTGTTTTCGGGATACACTTGGAGTGGGGGGGGACTATCTCGAGCTTGGGAAGTGCCATATGTGACAGAAAAGGAAAGAGCTGGATTTCTAATCTAGCTCCAAGGCTTACAGAAAATCCAAGACAGATCCTAATTTTTATTGATTTAGGTCTAATGTGTGTACATATATCTTCAGATGACAGAATCAACAGTTCTCAAAATCTCATCCATCTTCTTAAAGAGGGACTACTGGTGTGGCCCTGCTTTGCCATTCCTCATGCCCAGCATCACTGGGGGGATTGCACACAGAGGGGATGCCAAGGGGACTGGTGGAGCAGTGATGGGAGCGTGTTCCCTCTCTTGTATCTTCCCTCCCACTCACTCTGGGTGGAGCAACCTGCAGTGCTCATCTGCCTTCTGCACTCAAGTCCACACTGGAGAAGCTTTTCCTGAGCTAAACAGGGTTGCAGCAGGTGTAGCACGTGGTATGTACAGTTCAGCTGCTTTGGTCATTAATGGGGTCCTCTACAGACTGCCTGGGTAGGCTCATGTGTCGTGTTAGCGGGGGCTCTGCTCTCCCAAGCAGTGTCCTTCAGGTATGATGTAAAGCCACAATCCTGTCTGCTGACAGATACCATTGATCCAGTGGTACATCTTCTGTATGGAAATAGTGGTGTCCTACCAAGTACTTAAGAAATCGTAAATTGTTTGCCTGCACCCTTTCTCCCTCCTTCCAAAAACATGAAGATGAATTAAAAATTTTAAGTTTAGAAAGTAAAATAAGTCACTCAATGAGCACCAAAAATAAGGAAGCCAGTTTTCCTTTGCATTTGTGTCTTTGGGCCCCGGCCCCTCTCCTTTTCCCCCAGTGACCCTGCCGCTGCCGCATGTTCTCAGCACCCCTGCAAACAGGTCTAGAAGTCTGCACGTGTTGACCGGCAGCCCAGGATCTATCTGTTGAATGCCTGCCTTGTACAAACTTAAATTTTTTGGATTTTTTTTCCCCTCAAATTAGGGTGAAACCGGAGAGGAAGGTGGAAAGTTGCTGGGACAGCTCCCTACCAGATGACCAGCATGATAGCACAAGTTTTGTTCCTCTAAGAAAGATGATAAAGTTTATGTTTTGCAATTTTCTTCTGAATTTGGAGGCTCCAGTGTTTCTTCGAGTCACTGGGAAACAAGGAGGATAAATTTTGTTTGGAAAAGAATAGGAAAGATGTTATTCTTGCTAAATGAGTGAATTTGGGAGCTACAAATGCAAACACTGCATATCCCGAGAAAGGGTAAAATTATTAACTGGCTACAGATGGCATGGAAGTGATATATTAATTTTAGTGCCTTTTTTTTTTTAATGTTTTCTGGTTTTGTGGATTTTGTTTGTTTGGTTTGGGTTTGGGTTTTTTTGCTTCCTGCCCTCAGTGAGTTATGTTGCTTATTATACCCAGACAGGGAGAAATTTGTACAGATAAAGAATTCTTTATTTCTGTTTCTTTCCAGTGATTCTTGTTTGTGGCCATATCTTTCTGATCCTTGGCAGTGTTGCTGTACGCCTATCATCTGCTTCATAGGTAGGTAGGTAGGTAGGTAGTTGTGGAAACATTTTTCTGAAGCTTATTTTTTTCAGCTTTGATCATTCTCAGTTTTTGCCTGAACTATTTCTAGTTATACCACTTATTTCTTGAACTATGGTGCCTTAATGGGACATTGTACTTCAGCTGACAATTCTGGTACTACTGAGTAGAACAAAAGAATTTTTTCATATATATTACAGACTATATTTCTGCATCTGTGTCCCAGTACGATGTTTACTTTCTTTGTGATATCATGACACTGTTTACATTCAGCTGTGAATTACCACTGCTGCCTAGGGGTTTTTTCTTCTTACTCTCTGAATTTGTATGCTCCTGCCTTCATGTGGTGCTCTGCATTTTCCACTTTGATTTTCATCTTCCTGCTTTGCAGAAGCCCACAGGAACCTTCTCAGCTTTTGGCTGCAGCCTTCTGAGAGACTTGTTCTTGTGCCTAGCTGAGGAAAGAGACTGCAGGAGCTTCAGATCAGCTTCAGCAGAGCTCGTGCAAGGGAACATGTCTTTGTGGTAACAGAATTATATGCAATTATAAGTCACTGTTATTGCTTGCACATAAAATGATATGGAAAGACACTGACTACAGATCTGTGTCACTGTATTAAAAAATCAAGTTAAAAGCTGTTTAAGAAAATACACAGTGGTGTCAATGCATCCTCTAAGTAATCCTCTAATTCTTTGCATTGCCTTTTGTCTTATAGCAAGCATGGAATGCCCACTTTTCAAATTAGTATTGAGATTCCTTATGATACTCTCGACTGTTTTTCAAAACATGGCAATTATTGCTCTCCCATGGGGGGAGATAGCTGAATGATGAGGAGGATGATTCTGCCTTCTTGTAGTAATAAATAATACAAAGTATGGTGCTGCTAGTGTGATTTTTTACGAAGTAGCATTTCAGTAAAACTTGTTACAAAACACACTAAGTATGATTTATAGGCACGAAATTATGACTGTCCAGCATTCCTGAGCAATGAATTATTTATTCTTGTAGTCCGAAGACAGAGCTTTCTATATTGAAAAATAGTTGATACCTCTTTAATTACAGCCTAGGTACAATGTGTACATTGTGCTTTTTAACCACCCACTGACAGACACTAAAGTGCAGTGGACCTGCATTTCCTGATGTATGAAATTGCTCCTAGGATTCTGCAGGACTCATGAGAAAATTGCAAAGAATTCTTACTTATCCCTTAGCAAGTCTGTCTCGGCTGAATAAAACTTCTAAGTCTTTCTAAAAGCTTCATTCTTAAGATCTTGTGTTTAGATGGCCCCCTAATGGTGCACCAGAATCTCAGCTTAAGGCATCCAGCTGACTTTCAAATACTTGCTTTTAATTATCATTCTTTTCTTTCGCCTGGGGTTAATTTTGAAAATGTAAGTCTCAGGGTGCATGTGCTTAAGAAATTGTCTTGTGTTGACATTTCTCCAGTGTATAAAAAAGCAAAACAAATCAAAACAAGAATTTGATAGCTCAAGCAATATTTCCACTGCCGTAAGAATACTTGTTTCTCTTTTTCTTTCCCTCTAAGAAGCAAGCACACTATGTGTAGACTTCAGTAATGCATTTGGCACAGCAAATGTAAAGTTGTAGGAAACAGGTTGTGAAAAGAAACCACAGATGCGAGGTGCTAATTAAGTTGTTTGATGTGCTACTGGAGCTCAGATAATGCCAACAAGGTAAAAGGAATCATAAAGAGTAGAATATGCACTCGTGCTTAAGATGATCTGGAAAGCTATCACCAAAAGATACTCCGAAGAGTATTCATCAGGATGGAAAATAGCAAGTGGCTCAGTCCTCACTATTCATTAACTATAATGTAAACAACTTAATTAACATTCAGGAAGACTGTTCATTTATTACAAATCCCATTAGGAAGTGAGCTGAGTATCTGCAGTGAGGAGAATAATACAGAAATAACACAATATATTGTGTAGAAATGGGCCAAACCTGTAGCTCATGAGGTCTGCCTCTACTCTTGGAATTCAATGCAAGGATGACTACAAGAGACTAAAATGTGTGAATGATCTCCCATAGGCTTTCAAGGTGTTTTAAACTATAATTGTGGCTCATCTAATATCCTCATTTTTTAGAGGGGTTTGATCCAAAATGCAGTCTCCACCAATCCTTCCATCCCTGACCCCAGTACACATACACACGCATGAGACATCTAAATTATGCAATCTTGTTCTCAGCAGAACTGGGTTGGTTATCCTACATATGGCATATCTATGGAACAGAAGGCAAGGGTTGGTGGGTAGAAATGTATTTTAGAAAGAAGTAACTAGAATCTGGAAAAAATAGAAGCTTATCACAACTCTGTAAATAGTCAAAATCACTCTTCAATGGAAGGGACACACTAGAAGAGTAGTAATATCTCAGATATTATTAGTGAATAGTGTGACAACAGGACATAAGCATCTGACATGGGAGACATCATCACCAAACATGACAGAATTGTGCATTTTGGCCACTGTTCAAGAAATTTCTTGATTTAAAAGCAGAGTGACACCTCCTTGCTTGCTGTTTGGTCTCTGGCTTTCAAAATCAGATGCTTTTTTATCAGGTAGATTAAGATTAACAGTGGGAGGAAACAGGTGGTAAAAGGATGACCATGGGTTTATTTATTATTTTGAACATTACTTTTCCAATAACTAGCAGGGGTACACTGATATCTGTCAGTGTCATGTGGACATAATTTATCCATTTTTAGTCCCCTTCTGCTGTCTGAAACTGTAAATCCCATTTCCAGAGAACAGAATTATTAGAGTAGCTATATGACATTGTGTTGTCATTTACTCACTGGAGGTTTCTTTTATGAATAAAGCATCACTGTGAAAAATAGCTTGCTTTACCATTGTGCTGGTTTAAAAGAAATGAACCCAACTCAAAAGATTACAAGTCAGAGGTACAATTTACTAAAAAAGATTACGATAAACACAATGATACAGAGAAAACTGGTTTTAACCCCCAAAGACAGATGTATAACCCAGCACCCTGGGACAAGAACAGAACGGTATTTGTTGGCCCTATGCTGAGCACCACGGGGGCCCTCTGGTTGCAAAGTAAAATGAAAGGAAAACCTACTGGTCTGGGTGATGGTCACAGTCCTGTTGAAGTAATGATCAGTCTTGTCGAGAGTGGCAGTTGCAGTCCTGTCAAAGTTCTGGTCCTCCTCTGGATCCAAGGAGTGGTACTAGAAGGCCCAAAACCCCAAGACTGGATGCACTCAGGTTCACGTGGGAATGCCAGTACCTCCCCCAGGGCGGGGAGTTTCACAATGGGTGATTTAATTCTGTGAGTCATGGGATATTTTTGGAGTCTTTGATGGTCTAGAGTTGCAGCTGCCTATTATGCCAGTCCAGTATGGCCCATTAGCAAAGATGACCCCTCAGGCTGGTTTAGAAGGTACTAATGACTCCCCGGAGGGGAGTTAAGTCACTGGTGTGAAGGCAAAGAAACACTCCTCACAGAGTTTTTAATACCCAGCTTGTAGCCCAAGGTGTCAGATGTGCCCTGGGCAGCTGCTGCAAATGATCCATTATTAACAGTCCATCAGAAATTACATAGAGGGTGTAAAATACACAGTTTTGGTTATACCCACATAGTGATAAACTGGTCCCAGCCCCTGTAACTAGGACAACCATTTTGAATTGTGCTTTTGCTGTAAGATGTTTTTCAGTTTCTATCATCGATCAACTTTGACAGAAGAGTAAAACAATGTGTCATTTCTTATAAAGAAGGAACATACTTCTGAGCAGATTAGGTTGATTTCTCTAAGAAATATTATCCACATTTACCTTTTTCATAGCAGCTTGTTTTATGGACTGATGTATATTTAAACAGTACATTGAAATATAGTGAGGATCAAACCATTTGTAAAACCAGATATTTTGAGCTATAGCATAAAGCAGAGAGGGGAACTGCCCTTCTGTTTTTCAGTCACAGAAAAACCCTTAAAATCACAAAAGCGGTTCCTTAATCTCATGCTCTGGGAACACACCTGTTTCACTAGTGCAAGGTATTGGTTGCTGTACTGGGTCCCCTGGATAATGTCTGCATGAACATCTGTAGAACTTTAATGATCTGTTTAGCCATTGGTATACTGGAGTAGACTATAAATGAGTAGAGATTATTTCATGCATAGATTAAATAATAATGACAGTATGTTTTTCAGCTTTTGCTTATCTGCAGCCAGCTGGCCTGCTGTTCCCTTCTCTGCATTAATTTATTTCATCTCTGGTTTCCCTCTATAGGCATATGGAGAACTAAATTAACTGAAACCCATTGGTTTAATTCTGAGATCATTTATCCTAGTGCTTTATTCCCTTTATACAAGAAAATGTGGTTGCTGTTGCTAGTATAATTTTGTTTACATCACCCTTTTAAAGGTGGCAGACCAGCTGACAACTCTTTCCCATCCTGTCCTTGCTATATTGCCTCCTATTCTTGTGGTACCTGCAGACTTTGTTCTGCCTCCACAGTAGTGACTACAGAAAAAGTCATGCTGCCAATTTTATCCAAGAGAGACTGTTACCCCACCCTCCTCTGCCCAGGCGAACACGATTACAAGCAAGTCTGGTAGCAAGACAGTTTTGCTTTACTTCATAGCCTTCATAAGAAGAACCAACTGAAGTAAGATAAGCAGGGAAGAAGTGTGATGAGAAGGAAGAAGATTCAGAAAGAGACTCAAATCAAATACACTCAGCTTCCAACTCTGACAACAGATCTGTCAGTGATCTGTCAGGTGGATCAGAAGTAGGAGAAGAATGGTGGTAGTGCAGAAGAAAGAGGACACTTAGGTGGACAGTGGAGAGGATAAGAGGAAGAAGCAAGAAGAGAGGTGAATGTGAGACCACTCTTTTTTTTGTGTGACCACAATGACCAGAGCTTCAAAAGTTTGGCTGGTGACAGCAAATTCAGAAAGTATGTGTACCTAACTGAAGAAAAGCCGGTCATAAAGGACAATGGTTAATGATCTAAATCCAAATCCACTTACAGTGTCTGTGTGAGTAGTTTAGTAATTGTCAGAGTAATTTAGGTGTATGCATAATGTAAGTGCAGGTGTGTGCACGCATTGGGAAAGTGGAGAGTACTATACCTCTTATAACCTTTCCATAAACAGCCCAGATTGGATGATGTAAGGTTGAACTGGAAATGGAACCACAGAGCTGAAATATATTTTAAAGCTACTCCTTGGAAATATTTAGTAAATTCTAAAAAGTATCACCAGATGGTTAATTTCAAACATCCTTAAATGTCCATTTTCTTGCTGACATATGGATGATCATTCTCAGACAGCTTTATATCTAAAAGATATTTCACTAATGTTTCTCAGGTAAGATTCACTTTCAACCAGCCTTCTGCAGGAGTGCAGAGGGTTGATTTTTAGGAAATTGAATGACTGACTTATGTATGAGGGATTGATATGGACATTGTCAGTACTTTGACATACTCTATGGAACACTATCAACAAACATTTCATCTGCCCATGAAAACCCAGAAATTTCTGTGTCAAGCCAATCAATAGGTACTCTTGTTTCTCAAATACAATTAGCATTCCAGATCTGAAAGGGCAGGCTTAAACCCACTAGGAATATCACAACTAAGTTAGGAGAGGAAGATGTAAGGGACAGATGGATTATTATAATGGTGAACAAACATGCTGACTTAACTTCTCTTTAAATTATACTAATTTATTGAAAAATATTAGGAAAAAATCTAACTCCTCCATTAACAAGAGTCCATATGGGAGAATTATTTGAGGATGTGTAACTGCAGAGTGTGCTTACTGTGTAAAAGTGCAAGGTCTTTGCTGTGCAAGCTTTGTGCTAAGTAACAGCAATGAAGTAACAGATCTGAGCCTGAAAATGTGACCAAGCCCTTGCTGTTGGACTTAGGAAAGACTGAAGCTGCAGCTGATGCTTGCAGAATGTCACTGTGAAGAGTGGCTCCCATGATCAGCTGTTATGTCATCCTGTGCAGATGTTTTTGTTTGAATTTGTGCAAGTTCATGTGAACCATGTGAACTAAATGCAGTGCTGTCTCTACAAATAACAATGCACAGCAGTTAAGTACAAGTGTCATGGTAAATTCATGCTGCATCAGAAAGTTAAGCCTTCAATAAGTTTCAGAGCCTAAAACCACAGAAGCAAAAAATAAATGATAGTGACTCATGAGGGCTATAGAGGAATTCTTCTGAATTAATAACAATATTCATGTGCTGCTTTCCTGTCAGCACATCAACCGCAAGTATCCAGAGGCTGTTAGTAGAGTATACAAGACAAGACCTTCATTGTGGGGGATGGCTGGTGATGATGAGTGTCCCATTCTACTGATGGGTCCTTCTGCTGCCACTTTGCTACAGGATACAGCAAAACCTCTCATTTATTTAGTGCATTGGTCAGCCTGGCAACTCAACTGTGGTGGCTCAGAATACAGCTGCTGGGACAAATTCAGTGAAGGGTTCAGCAGTTCAGCACTTAAACTGTTTATGATACCTTAACACTGGATTCACTTATTCAGAGCTTCAGTAACATGGAGCCAGGGGAGAGAACAAGCTACAGCTTGGTCAGACAGGTCTGAAGCCTGGGACATAACAGTTGGTGTTTGCATTTTTCTATCTCTTTGTTACTGATTACAATTCCTCAAGCAGCTTAACTGTCAGAAATAGCACCTGATTTGTTTTTATCTACTGGTCTTAATTTCAGACATGTTCTTTAATAATTAACACACCATGAATTTGGCTGATAATTAATGTTCATTCAATTTAGCTCCCATTTGAAGAAAAGTTGTTCATAATTCTCAGACAATTCCTTAAAATTAACTCTTAAGGTTTTGAGGTATTTTGTAACTGGGAAGCAATTGTCAGAGAAGAAGTTTCACATAGATTTAGTCACAGTTACTTGTACTACTCAATCAGGTCTTCTCCAGTAAGGAGACACATTCTGTGAGGTATGTAAGTTCCTCAACATATTTCTGTAAAGGGTAAATCCGTTTCTGAGCAGTGAGTCAGTATAATAGCGTAGCCTGTGCTTCACTCATAGGCCACTCTAGCCATGGATATACCCAGAATGGTACCACAGGGTTTGGTTTGTCCTCTCAGAAGTGCAGATTTTCACCTCTGCTGTGTAAGAGAAAAGAACTAGAATAAGAATTTAAGTAAAGTTGGACAGAAGTTCGTAATTTCTATACTTCTATAGATTTATTATCATGGATACTCTCGCTAGATACACGTTGTGGATGTAAGTTGTGTCCTCTTCTCTCTGTGAAGCTATGAAATGATTCCCTCCCCCAGTAGAAAAAGTGACACCATCACTGTGAAAAACATACTTACATGATCTACTTTTCTGTTTTTTATTAACTCAACATTGTCTCCTACAAATACGATTTGTCATTCACCAGAAGATTTGAAATGTAGACTTAAGTTACACATAGGTATAAAAAGCATAAAACAGCACACACGGTACCACTGTTTAGACCAGAAAACATTGTGTTGTCCCACAGATAAGAGCACTGTTCAAGCTCAGCTCAGTTGCCTTCTGCCTCAGGGATTGAATTGCCTTCTGCCTCAGGGATTCAGTCTTCAAAGCTGCAGATGTTTCTGCTTCTTCTCCCTCAGCTAGTGAAGCCTTGCTGGCTTTCCCCTGATGTTTCTCACCCATGTCTGAAGCACAGACCAGGGAACCACAGGGCAATCCTATCCTGCTCCACTAGAGCTTATAAAACCTTGGGCTCCTACTGGCTCTTCAGAAACATTTTCCTCCTTCTCTTAATATTTATGTACAATATATGAAGGGATACGATTTTTGTCTTTGATTTAGACATATCTCTTGCCTCATACTTAAACAATAACTTGAAAAATATTTTACAAAGAAAAAGAACATCGTTCATCTGAATGTAATTCATTATTATATTGCTATATTTTATACCCTATTATTAATATATACAAAATTTCTTAATTGCCTTTTACAGATGCACGGAAGCATATAATATAACAGTTTTAAAGTATCCCATCTTTAGATTTTGTTTTCCTTGGCTCATGTCAATCTTTAATAAACTATGGTTGCTTGAAGAATATAGGAAGTATTTGGAATGTTGTTTAAAGTTTAATAATAACTGGTAGCATTGTCCATTTGCGGCCTGAATGGTTGGAACACCTGTCAGGGCGATCTGGTAGAGATAGCAGCATCATAAAACTTAAACAAACATGGAAGGCTGTTAATGTGCAGTGTCAACAGGTGCCAGGTCCTGTTCTTTATTTGGGGCTTTTCTTTTCTTCGGCTGGGTTTTGTTGTTGTTTTCCCTCTGTTCTCGGTTTTGTCTTCGAGCTGCTCGACCTTTGCTTTCCTGTCTTGTCTCCTTGCTTTCATCTTTGTTGGACTTTTTTCTCTTCTCCTCCCTATTTTTTTTCCCTGAAAAAAATGATGGCACGTTAGAAGGTTTGCTCAGGCTGTTGCAATTTCTCCTGTTAGGAGCTGGACACTAGTATTAGTATTTGGAAGTGCCCAACTCTTCATCAAACCACTAAATTTGGCCATTGGACTAGTACCTCCCATCAATCTGACTCTGAGCAAAGAGCTGAGAGCTCCCTGGGTAGTCCCAGTGCTTTAGAGCTGGTATAAGTATCTCACACAGGCCTGCCTCCCACAGTCAGAAGCATAACTCCGAAAAAACACCACTGGCTAGTTTGTGGACATCAATGGTTGAAGCTAGATAGCATGAAAGTTAGCAATTTTGTGACTTCCTTCACTGTCAAAACTCAGCATCTGTGCCTCTCCCCTGCCTTAATCTCCATTACAACCACATCCCAGGGGCTTTTTGTTATTGCAACATAAATCCCATGAGAAAGTGTCAGCTCCAGCACAGGTATGTGAGTATGTGACTGTCTTCGGACTAAAACGTGGTGTTCCAAGTCTCAAGTCAATCTTTAGACCATTGTTAGAAAACAAGGTAGTCAAGTATTTTATTGCTTTAAATACTTGCAAGCGTGAGATGTTGAGGATCTTGTTGCTGCTACAGACCTCTGCAGTAAAGCATCCTGTCCCCTTAGGGACATTAAAACTTTGTATATTGGCTGTGGAGATGACGTTACAGAGTGCATTTATGCTTAGATGTATTCTTTATACTGAGTGTGGTGCGGCACCAGAACAGGTTGCCCACAGAAGTTGTGGATACCTCCTCACTGGAAATGTTCAAGGTCAGGCTTTGAGCAATCTGATCTAGCAAAAGATGTGCCTACCCACAGCAGGGAGTGGTTGGAACTAGATGATGTTCAAAGGTCCTGTCCAACCCAAACATTTCTGTGCTTCTATGATTCTATTCCTCCTATTTTCTTTACAAATCAATGCAGGAATGACATTGGATTGAACTTGTATGTACACACAAGCCTAAAAGAGATTTGTTTGTTTGTTTGTTTTTTTAATGTGTGGAACTGGTTTATCTACTGTGCTATGCAGCTGAAATTCACCTGTGGTTAGATACATCCCAGTAATATCTTCAAAGGCAAGCTTGCTTGAGACTTTCATGTCGTACTGACCCATACGCCTCCTTACATGGCGAAATTTCTAGACAAGTATTGAAAAGGTTCTGACCAAACTCTCTTTTATGATATCCTAATAATGATACTCTGAAAAGAATCTATCCCTCTTTGTTACATAAAAAAATACTTTTTGCTTTTAAATATCAACAGACATAATCCAGGCTTTCCTACACTGATGTTGGGCAAGTTACTCAAATCTGGTGATAGATATTCCTGTTGAGGGTGCTGAATGCAGGGAATTGTGCCCATTCCAGCCTCAAAACCAAAGCTTTTTTGATTTGATTTTTTGATGCCTTTTTGGGCTCTATGGGAATATGTTACAATGGAGGAGTAGGTGCAGGGGCAGTGGCTTTGTTCTAAGAACAGATAACCATCCAAGGAATTACTAGTCAGGTAAAGGGAGAGAGATTCAGAGGAGGTAAAGAGAAGGCAGAAAGCAAAGAGCAAGACTAAGATGTGAGAATATGCTGTATCCTCTTCTTGTTGTGTAGGTCTGTGGGATTATTTTACAGCTCGTCCATTCCTTACCACCACTGGGATCAGAGGGCAAGGGAAGGTTTAGATGCACACGCTAAGTCAAATAGGGACAAATATCTGCTTTTATTTTCTGTTGTTTCTGAAACACACAGTAAGGATTTAAATGTAAAATGACATCTTAGATTTTAGAGAGAGAACCAGTCAGAGATTACCTGAATATACACCCACAACCCTGCAGAATCCCTCTCTTAATTTGTCAGTCCCATATAAGATGCATAGAGGTGAGCAGGTGAGACCTGCAGAATGAACACAGGAGGCTTAGCGAGAGCTACCAGCCACTGGGAGAACTGGGATTGCTCCATGCAGAAGTGAGCTTGCATCTTACCCAGCTGTAATAACGTCTCTTACTAAGGGATAATAATAAGGGATTTCATTCCAGTGGTTTGTAGATACAGTTGGCCCAAGATAAAATGTTATTTGAATGGAAACTGTCCAGACATTCAGTGTTTGACATTGCTCACTTGGTGATTAGCCAAAATCATTCAGCTGTGACTTCCCAGCTACAATTCTCTAAGTGCGTTAGACTGACATGTAATGGTTTCCCTTTCAGTCATGGACCAGGATGTATATATTTATGTGTATGTATGTGAATATACTAAGAATCATATATCTCTAGCTAGAGACTTACCTAGGCATGGCTTCGCTGTTGATGTTTTAATCACTGGTATCTTTAAAAAGGATAAGGAAAACTGCTTTCTGGAAAACACTTAAAACTGAGTCTTAATTCTCTTCTACTCTGAAGATAGCTAGTTTGGACTCCTCTGTGAAAATTTGTACATGATTTAATGCTACCACCTCCATGCTGTTGCCATTTCTGAAAACATCTGCCCTCAAGGCCTGTGCTGTTCTGGTAATGCAGTAAAGCACAGAATGTGCATCTTTGCTGGTTCTTCAGTTCCTTTCACTACTATTTTTAAAAATGGGAATTTTTATATGACAGTATAATGTTATTTCCAATCAGTCCTTTGTTCAATTTAGACCCAAGGGAAGATTCTATGAGCAGTTATCTGCTAGAACTAGGGTGTAGCTGGAGCCACATTCTTGTGTACATCTCCCTCCCTGTTCATATCCCTGCTGTCTTCTTCCAAGAGACTTGTTCCTGAATATTTTTTAAATCTTTCTACTACTTGCTGACACCCACTTCGTAGCAGCACATTGATCTGGACACCAGAAGCTGTGGAAATTCATTGGCTATCTGTGAAATGAAAAGTGCAAAAATTATATGGGAAATTATGTTTACAAGCTCATCTCTGAATAAAAGATGATCTCTCAGTACTTAAAGAGAGCTTATAAAAAAAGATGAAGAATGACTCTTTACATGGGAAGATAAATGATAGGACCAGGGAAAGTGGTTTGAAACTAAAAGAGAAGAGATTTAGATTAGATGTTAGGAGGAAATTCTTTGTTGTGAAGGTGGTGAAACATTGAAACAAGTTGCCCAGAGAAACTGTGAACACCCCACCCCTGAAAGTGTTCAAGGCCAAGTTAGATGGGGCTTTGAGCACCCTGGTCTAGTGGAAGGTGTCTCTGTTCATGGCAGCGAGGTTGGAGCTGGATGATCTTTAAGCCTCTTCCAACCCAAATCATTCTATGATTCTATGAACTACTCTGCCTTTGAAGAAGACAAGGAAAGGCCAGCATGGGTTTAAACATGTAACATATTATGCATATATATATATATGTATATGCATAAATCTGTATGCCTGTGTATGTATCAGTGCCTTTTCCCTCAGCCACGCTGCCGCTAGGGAGTCTCCCGCTGGGAGCAGTGCCTGTGCCGCCCGCGCGGGGGCGCCGCGGGACCGCGCCAGGAGCGGGGCCGCGGGTGGGGGCGGTGGCGGCGGCCGGGGCGCAGCCTGAGGTCGCGCCCGCCCTCGCGTCCCGCTCTCGGGAGCCAGCGAGGAGCGTTTCCCGCCCCGTGCCCTTCCTCCGCGCTGGCTCTGCCGTTGCACCGTCTGTCTTTGCTTTACGTCGCCTGCGGGTGAACTTTTTTTAGTCGGCTAGGAAGGGGATGTTAAAAAACGGCGGCGTGTTCTGCCACAGCATGGGAATATCTTACTTTCCTGGTGGGTTACAGAATTCTTACAGTGATGCGCTAACACTACTGTTGTCTGTTTCTTCTTATGGATTCAATAAACCCTTTCAAAACACTTAGATAAATAATAAAAAATTAGGATAAGTCTTTTTAGACAGGAGATAATGAAACATTTTCCAAGAGAATGTTATGCTTATGAAGACGTGGATTCATGAGATTCTAATACTTCTCTGATACTATGTACTACAGCTATTGTATAACAAATATAAAATACTTCCAATATATATTACAACAAAGTAATTATTTGGCATTAAAATAGCTTTTATTCCAGAACCGAAATTTTGTACAGACAACTGTACTGGACGAATTAGTCTGCAGGGACTGTCCAAAGAGTTTTCTGGTGCATAGGAGATACTTTGCTGCTTCTAATAGTAGCAAATTTGTATATTGAAGAAAATGTAGAGACTTGCTATAACTTTGAGAAATGCAGTAGTTCAAATTAAATGCAGACATGAAATTAATTCAGGTGACACTATAATTACATGTCAAAACAGATTCAAGGTGCTGAATTCTTGTTAATCTAATTTATAATGGCCAGTCTTCGCGAGCGAAGATTTGGGAAAGGTCATTAACCCTTCGAGCCTGCGCAGTGGATTTTTTAGGTGAGACACA
>NW_016690185.1:9547554-9641541 GCF_001604755.1 Lepidothrix coronata | reverse complement strand
TAACCACTAGACCACCAGAGGCCCCTAATCTAATTTATAGCCCCTGGTCAAATAAACTCCTGCATCTGTATTTATGCAATCCACGCCTGAATACATCAATAAGTATGCAAACTAGGGTATTTCAGAGAAGCCTTTGTATTATCTCGTCAGATGTGGTGTTTCCACTAGACCTATAGCTGTATTTTATGGATTATAGGGAGGAGGTGTTGGTCATGACTTGGGAGACCTTGGTACTCAAGATCACTATGTGACAGAGATTTACTTAGGAAATCATGACTGGTGTGGATTAACTACAACAGATGACAGATTTCATCTACTTTAGGCATTGTCACTTAGTCCCACTTATTATATTCAACTGCAATTATTACAGGGAACTCAGTGCAGCATATTTGTTCACTTCTCCCTTCTGTGGGCACTGGAACCCCAAACAACCATAGGAAGGCATAAAATCTAACTGTGCAAACTGTTTTGCTTTGGTGAAGGGGGTGTTACAGGGTAGGTCTCATGGAAAACCCAGAGGGATGAGAATCTGACATCAGACATTTGGGATGATTGCATCACTCCCATGAAGAAATTTGGCCTGGGAGAGTAGAAGGGGCGAGAGAAGTCATGGAACTGTGCCTGTTGGGGTTGCAGGCACTGATGTAATAGTCCCCACTCTGGAAGGGTACTGGTGCTTCTACTGTGCCTGTCACCACAGACCACAAAAACCTCCCCACTACACTGTAATAAGCTGAAGAGCTATAACAAAAGACCACGAGCCACTGCTGTAATGGGACACAGTGTTCTTGCATACCCTTCACAGCCTTGACTCACCTCTTGGCGCTTTCCTGGCTGTAGGAGCACTGTCAGCACTGGTGCTCCAGTACCAGTGCCCTAACCCCTCTGTACCCCACAGGGTACAAGGACAAAGCTTGAGGGTTAAGTGCCACCATGCTGTGTCGCTCTCCTTCCCACCTGTCCATACCCTTCTCAGAGACATTTTTAGTCCTCTTACACTAAAAGTCCGTCACAATTTCATCATGATGTGACCTTGACAACAACAGCACGGCATGTGCTGAGCAATGATTCCAGGAAGATGAGCGTGCCTTAAGCTCTAAACTCACTATAGCTCTGTCTACAATACAGTCATGCCATATTATGCAAATGAGCAGATCATTCTCATTTTCAAAAAAAAAAAGTGACACTTTTTTTTTCTGGAACACATCCTGTAGCATGTGCTCACACTACTTGCTAGGATAACAAGCCTCCAAATGCCCATCTGCCCACTGATGCAATGGACATTCTGCTTTCATTCCCAAGCCACAAGTGGCTGAGTAATTTGTTAAATCTTTTTGAAGTTTAAACAGCATAACTTTCTTAACACCAATCTTTTTGTTTATTCCTAGCTACTGTGGCCCTATTTTAAAATCACTAGATTTTCAGGTAACCAGAGTGGTGAGGATCAAAAACTTCAGAGCAACCTAAGTGCATTTCTTGGCCTTACTTTCTCCCGAAGACATTCGAACAACTGAAGAGAATATAGGTAAAAATTTTAACAGAGCTAAAGATGAAAGGCATTCAAGGAGCAATTAACTTGGCCAAACCTATGTTCTCCTGCTGTTGAGATGCATGCAGGCTATCATCATGCTGAACAATGGCTTCCCATACCAGTCCAGATGGATACAGAACTTAAAGCATGTATCATATCCACAGTTCTATGTGGTGATCTTAGAAAATTCAAGATACCTGAACAAGCTCAACAAGAGGGCCAATGGGAATCTCATGAGGTTTAACAAGATCAAGAGCAAGGTGCTGCACCTGGATTGGGGCAACCCTCAGTGTCAATACAGGCTGGAGAATGAAAGATGGAGAGAAGCCCTGCTGAGAAGGACTTGGGAGTGCTGGTGGATGAAAGGCTGGATATGAGCTGGCAATGTGCACTTGCATCCCAGAAAGCCAGTTGTATCCTGGGCTTCATCAAAAGCAGTGTGGCCAGCAGGTTGAGGGAGGAGATTCTGTCCCTCTACTTACTCAACTCTTATAAGACCCCATCTGGAGCACTGCATCCAGCTTGGAGTCCCAGGCACAGGAAGGATACCGACCTGTTGGAGTGAGTCCAGGGGAGGCCCATCAAGATGATTAGAGGGATGGAGCAGCTCTCCTGTGAGGAAAAGCTGAGAGAATTCAGATTGTTCAGCCTGGAAAACAGAAGGCTTCAGGGTAACTGAGCAACTGCATTAGGGGACTTGGTGACTAACTTGTACTTACATGTTCTACCTCCTTTTAAAAATGGAAATGCTTCTCTAGATGTAGACTTCAGATGTCTTTGTATGAGACTTGTGATCCTTGAGGTTCACTTTCCTCTGAAAACAGAATCTGGACTACTAGACTGCATTCACTTGAAAAATATTCTTATTTACATTGTGTGTGCTAGCTTGTTCTTGCAAGAAGAGAACAGTGCTGAAACAGGCACATTAGTGGGAATGAGAATGTTGTTTCCAATTACAGAAATAGCTCAGGCCTGTGCCACAGCCATTTGCAGAAAGCGGGCAGAGAGGAATGGAAGGAGGCTGAGCAGATTAGCTATGCCAAGACAGGAGATGTCAGGTTTTGCTGCTGTAGGAGATTAAAGTATAAACTTGTATCCTGTTAGGTGCATGGGCAGTCTGAAGAGATCTTTTCTTATGTGGGCTGCTTGGGAAATGACACTGCTATGCTCATGAGCTCATAAGCAAGGCTTATGAAAAGTCCCTGGCATGTGATGATGTCTTTGCAAACAGGTTGGTTCTGCCTTTCCCATGCCATAGAAAAGACATTGCCAGTGCCTGAAAATAGAAGAATATCTGCCAGTCAAAGAAGCAGCCAGAGGAAGAGGATTGGTATAATGAGTTCTGTTTGCTGTTTCCTCCTCACTTGTCTGTTGGGACTGAGGGAATTTGTTAGCAGCCTTGTTTTAATCAGGACTAATGTTCTAACAACAGCAATTTTGTAATTACATAACAGTTTTCATCTTATAAGAACCCACAGCTTATAAAGGTTGAACACAGCTTCCAAAGAGAGGAAAGTAATGGCTATTTAATAGAGCAGAAAATCACTCCCCATTGCTTTGGACAGGAAGTGACATACGCCGTGCTGGTATTTACAAAACTGGCATTTTCTGCCTTGAGACTTTTAACAGTGACTTCTGAATGGGATTTGGTTTTTACAGCTCTCCTAAAAGTGGTGAAAAGGTATGAGTGTCCAAATCCACTTGATAGGCCTCTTTTAAGACTATTAGAATCAGGTGCAAATACAAAGGTTTGGAATAAGAGTGATTGGTACCAAAAGCCCTCACCCTGTCATTAGAGCATCAGAATACTGGGAGGAATCTCTAATAGCTTGTCTTCCTTTAAGGCACCAATAATTCAAGCCCTTCTGTTAACTTGGATTGAGGTCATAAATATAGTCCTTTTTAGAGACTTAGTTCAGCTGGTGCAGGCTTTTGAACAAACCAGAAATAAAAATGTGATGCTGCATTATGTCAGATCTGCATGTTTAGTCTGCTGCTCTAGAAATAATCAAGAAAAGTTATACATGATAAGAGACAGATGCTAATGCCTCAGCAGACATTTGAAGTCTTTCTAGTACAGTAGTAAAAAGGCAAAAACACACACAAAGAAACTTGTTTCTTTAGTACTCAAATTTGTGCTTGAAGTGCTCTGAAGCAAGGGATAAATGAGAAAAAATGTTTTCCTTGGCTTTACTTACACTGATTGCCTTAATGTAACCTGCTAATTCAGATGATACTTATAAGACACCAATGTCTGGATGCATCCCTAAGAATGCCCTTTTTCATAAGTGATCATAGCTCAGACCTGGTCTATACTGATGGTTGAGTACAGATCCTGGAGGGAATTTGCAAGTGCTGACTCCAACACTTGGGCCAGGCCAGCAGTTCCTGCCCTGGTACTACACACCAGGACCAGGGAGCCTGGGCATCTTGCACCATTTCATTTGCTGATATAAGAGCAGTTATACACTCCCCCTAGAACCTCCTCCTTACATTTCCTTAAGCTTCCTGATAGACCAGGAAGGTAGAGGAAGATGAGGAGTCAACAGGATGCAGCTCTGGCCCCTCTCAGTACGGTTCACTTGACCACTCCTCTCTGAGCATGGTTTGTTTGCGTTTCTGCCTGCGGTGACACCTGTGCTGACAGGTAGATGGGAGTCCCTGCATGTCCCACAGGTAACCCAGGCCAGCCAGATGGCTGGATCAGACTGTCAGCAGCAGGTAACATGTAAGGGGACAGCAACTCCTGATGGATCCACTCATCAAAACCATCAGCACACAGAGCCGGGTGCTATTACTTAAATTCGCCGGAGGCTGGATTCTGCTCTCCGTTGTACTTGCTCAAACACATGGAGGTCACCAAGGTTGGTGTCTGGTGTAAATGAAGAGAGAATTTGCTTTCAAGGATACTTTTCAAATCAAGGTGTTGAAAGTTGACTGTCTCTTTCTGTTTTGTGTCTCCAATGTGTGTGTACTATTTCCGCTGGTCAAAGCATTGATCCTCCCCTCTCAAAGTAGTGCAAATATGTCCAAATACATTTTCATGCTGATTAAAATGACAGGTCAGGTTTCTAAATTTCATACAGATAAGACCATCTAAAGGTCCTCTCTGAAAAAACATGACATGAGATTTCACTTTGACCATCTCCATATGCCTCTGAAGAATTTTTCTCACCTATTGAGAGAATACCTAGCAGTTTACCATGTACAGAGAGGCTTGTGGAAAAGGACACTGGAGTCACCAAGACTCTTGGGCTGTCTCTGAAAAAGGCTCAGGAAATTTCTATGCCAAAAGGATTCAGAATGTAGCCCTAGGAAGCTCGGGAGGACCAAGTTGTAAAAGGCATATCAGATTTTCAGGCTGCTGAGTTTTTGTCAGCCTGCCAGGTGGGTTGCCAGAGGTCAACCCAATGGACAAACTGCCAGGATATTAGGCAGAAACCTAAGAAAAAGACAAAATTGTTTCAAAAGCCTGCCTACTTTCTAATGGGACTTCGTCAAAATCAGCAAGTTTCTGGGAAATGTGATGACTAATAATCTGTTATTTTCCATTTATTTGGAAAATATTTTAAATAAAATATTTAAAATAATATTTCTAAGTAGGTGTCATGGAGGATATGCATGAAAAAAAACTTGAATGTAAATATTTTAACATTGTCTGTAAGTTTTCAATTTAACATGAATCACAGATATGAATTGTTCATGTAAATTTTATCCAGGCTGTCTTGTCTTCTTCTTTTTTTTCCAAAAATGTGATAAGTTTATTCTTTTTAAATCCCTGAGGATGAACTGTGCATTTAGAGCTTTTTGTAGTAACACAGCTTTGCACACTGAAGTGAGCTGCCGGCTTTTTGAGTAGCCTGAAGTGGAATGTGAATGATTATACCATGTGGCAGCGCATCACTGGAGTCCACTTCACTTAGTGTACTTTATAAACTGACTGCTATGCCACTTAGGTTGGATATGGATGCGGTCGCATGGCCCAAAGGCTAGAGGAGATGCGGCTCCCATTGAGATGAGAAAGCAGCCTCTCATGACAGAGGGCACCCCCAAGTGCTAAGGAAGATCTGTGACTCCTGATCCACCTCACCAGGAGATCTGACCTGTGTCCCATCTCACAGAGCTTCTACCGGTAGTGTGTGATGGCAGCTCAGCAGAACTCGCTGCAGGCATGTTTTATTTTTTTGCTTAGTGCTTGGCTGGTACCCCAAGAGTGTCACAGCAGTGCTGATACATTGGTAACAGTCCTAGGTGTGCCTGTGGTGTGTGTGCAGCGCATACATCAGGGCTGGTTACAAGAGCCGAACTATTGGAATGCAAGAAAGGTTCTAAGGAACCTGAAGCAAAAGTTCAGTGAGTGATATTTTCAGTACAATAATGTATTGCAACACGTCAGGACCTTCTCTAGCCTCTGAAAACTGGGACTGTGGGGACAAGCACTCTCTCTTTCCAGCTGTCTCCTGCCTCCAGATGAAGAAGCCCACTCACATTAATCAGCAAATATATTCATGCTTCTCTTTAAAACTGAGTAACTAATCACTTTCCTGCCTGCTCCAAGACCTTTTGCTTTAGTCAAAAGGAGAAACTGCTAACTATTTCTACAGATCTGAGCACCACCTGCTTTTGTTAGTGACTTGTTAGGCACTCTTTTATAACATCTGAGACCAACTCTCTAGCCACTAAACCCAATAATATTTTGCAAGGGTTTGGTATGGCACGCTCTGAAACACTTTACAGACTGTCGTACAGAAATGTAGAAATCTCAGGGGCAAGAAAACAGGAAATAGTTGGTGCACACATACTGTAGTAAGATACTAATAAGGAGCAGGATGCTTTATTCAAGGAATTCAGAACAAATAGACCCTTACTCCAACCTCAGCCAGAAACTCTAAAAAGTAACTTAAAATTGTTCATGTACTTTTGAAAATGCTACCCAAGATGTCTCTTTGTCCAAGAAGTTAATTTATGTGCTCTGAAAGATTGAGTTTCTTTCAGATAGAAAACAGAGATTCCATCAGCCTTAAGCCTGAAGTATTCAGAGGTATTCACAGAGACTCTTCCATCTCCATATTACATCTTCCATTGTGTCACATTTAAACTTGAGAGATTTATCCATTGAAGCTTTAGTTTAATTTAAGATCACTGTGGAAAAAAAATCCAGGAACAAAAAATATGCTGTGCCTGGGAATGTGATCCTTTGTCTCAGTGAGAAAAACTTCTTTTCTTTATAATATGGCCTTTATATGACTTTCTCAGGTTCCACAAGTGTAAAACAGAGAAAAGAGATCCTTAATTTTGTTAAGTGCTTTGGGATCTATGCATAAAAACCACTACTGCTGCAAATCAGAGACACTGAAAGGGACAGAGTCCTCCTTACTTCAGTTAATGGTTTGAAGGACCAAATGTCATACTTCAAATAGAGAGCTCAGGATTGTTCTTTACAGAAATATTGTTTCCTTGCGCATGCTTAAAGGTAGTAGGGTCTGGATCGCCCACTGGCATTCCCTCCCACCACCCACATCATATGAGAAATAAAGTCAGTTCCTCTGGATTTAAACTAAATCCTTCTGGTTTAGCAATGCACATTTCTGCGTAGGCAATAAACATCTGTCGTCTGCCATTCATTAATATTAATTATAAATGGTCACTAGCTCATGGGATCCAAGTCCACCAGCTGAGATTTTTCCAACTTTGACCTTGTTAGGTTTGTATAAAAAGTGTTCAGAAGGGTTATTCGAAGCTCGAAGCCAGCAATAAGTGCAATTTGCAGAGTACAGCATTTAGATTATGCACTTAGAACAAGGGCAGTCAGAAGGGGTGATGGGGAGCGGAGAAGGGGAGGGAAGAGGGAAGACAGAGCATGAAACAGAGCTCCTTTAAATGCTTGAGAGTTTTAGACCTTTCTGCAGGCTAATGACAGGGAGAGGCATTGTCCATAATGAAACCAGCCCATCCATTAAACATTACTGTAAATGAAAGGTTGCGTGAATTAAAGGTTGTTCATCTCATGTTTCAGGAATGTAGCTGTGTTTCATGTCTAAAGCCTGTTTTCCTTTTAAACGGAGTTCTTCAGTTGACAAATGAGAGAAAATTTCAGAAAGCAAATGGGCAGAAGTAAATACATGCTTAAGAACAAAGCAGAGACATAACTGTAGCTGTAAATCTTTATACTGAGGCTACTGTTTGCCATAGATATTGGGGAGGATTAGATTAGAATTGAAAAGTTTCATTACTGGGTCATTTTGCTTATAAACCAAAAAAAAAACAATAGAAAATATGTTCATCAAATCCTGACCTTAATACTACCTGTATATGTTTCATACGGAACGCTGCTTAATTCTTCTGCTACCATTTTGGATTTCAAGGAACTAAAAAGAGAAAATTTAGAAAATACTTTTTCTGAATTTTGCATGGCCACCACATTTTTAAATTATAAATCTTGGGTTTTCTTCTCCCTGTTAATTTTTTTACTACTGCAAAATCACTTCAACAAAAATTACTTGAAAATAATATTTGTTTTCACCTGTCCTTATATTAGCTCTCTTTTTTTCAGGCCTAAGCATACAGCAATATGGCCCTCAGGGGCCATATCTTCATCTGCTCTTAAAATATACACACCTTCATTGGCAGAGAGGTGCTAGCTCATATCTCTGGTGAATTAGTAAGAAAATCCAGCCCTGTATGCTTCCTATAACTGATACAAAACTGATGAATACAAAGAGAAACACGAGCAGATATCTCAGCAATGCAAATTACTAAACTGGACAAAATGAAAGGAAATTTGAATTCAGTTCTTTGACTCAGGCCCAAATAAAAATCTGAGGTTGGTAAAGACAGCAGGAGACCTTATTCTGATGTCAGCAGACAGAGATACTTGGATTCGTGCTCTGTAAATGTGCAGTATGTTGCCTCTCCCTAGGAGTCTTACAGAAGGCAACAGACAAGAAAAAAAATTGTGGAAATTTTGTAGCCATTTTATAAATGTTAATCAAAGCATTATCTAGTTTATTATTAGTCTATGAAGCTGAACTACTATACTTAGGCTATCTCTGATGAATATTTGTCTAATCTTCTAAAAATCTTCCATGATAGAGGTTCCCACAACCTCCCTCCTGTTCTTTACAATCTCTGATAATAATATGGGATGTCATCGTCTCATTCTTGGGAATGTTGTGAAGCTCCTTTGGACCTTTATAAACAAAAGTTATGGCAGCAAGTGTTTAACTTCGTAAGTTTTTCAAACTTATGAAGGTGGAAGAGCTGGGAGGTGGTAGCCTAAGCAGACCAAAGGCTACATCAGGTGTCAGAGCTGGCAGGGAGAGTGAGCTGAGACAACGAGACTGGTGATGCAGAGACGTGGGTGGGGAAAAGCAAACAGAGCTGACTGGGTGGGGAAGAACAGGCAAATATCCAGAAAGATGAGGAGAAACAACAGCCAAAAAAGGGCTCCCTTGTTTTCGCTTTGTTACAAAGGAATGCTGAAAATCCTTACTTTACAGTTAGATCCACAGTACTCTGAAGTCAATGGGATTTCAGTGCATCTTTGATCAGGCCTTTTAAAATAAGGGCAGCTGTAACACAATAATGAATGAGTACCATTGCTGCCCATGATTGCAGTGTTATAACAGCATTGCTATACATGGAAGTGTTCCACAGCCCAGGATTTAGCTGATTAAACAGTGCTGAATATCTCGCCATTAGATTCGAAACATCCACTGCCTGATTTACTCTGTAGCTCAAATACTCCAGATGTTTTGCATTCTTGGACAAAATTTGATAGATGTGCTATCAAACTCCTCCCTTGCATTTGTTCTTTTTTCCAGGATAGACAGGTCAAAGTAGTAAAAAGGTTTAGATCTCCAGGTGGCAAGGGCCAGGTGAGCCCTGCTGTCAGCAGCCACCTCCCTTCACCTTTACTTTTTAGTAATATTGTCCAAAGGTGAGAAAACAGCTTGCTGTGGTCTTCTGAAGAGTCAGCAGAAAGCAGTCATCAAGATATCCTGCTGTGGCCCACAGCCTGGAAGAGTCTTATTTTCTCTTCCAGCAGTGACAAACATGTCCCTCCCTCAGAAGGAGCTCCTTAAATCACTAGAAATTAGGGGAAGGACTTTGGAAGCATCAGCTGAGAGATGTGATAGAAGACCAGTGAGGAGAGAAAGATGGGTATGTGAGGATGTTCTGCAGAGGAGGGAAGGGAGGTGGGGAAAGATAGAGTGATATGCTCTTTGCACATGGTCTCTGCTCTGTGGTGCTGAGAGGGGAGAGTTTCCTATTTGCTTCTCCTACAAAACTAGTCACAGTTTCCTATTTGCTTCTCCCTGAAACTCAACAATATGAAGTTGCTGAAGGTGAAAGTGCCATGAATAAGTTAAGTACAGCTGTACCAGGGAAGAAGGCCAGAGACTAGGCAGACCCCTGCATGTCTGCACAACATAACTTGTAGTTTGTTTAAGGACTCTGACCTGCAGCAGTGCTCTTCCCCAGTCAAATCTGCTGTGGAGGGAACAGCCCCAGCTAGTTTGGTTGCAAGCCAGAAGGTGGCCCTTGGCCATGTGGGCAAGGAGCAGACCTCTGCCTGGTCTTTTGCAGGGTAGACACGGATGTGGATTTCACCTTCTAGAGCTGGAGCTCTCAATCTCAGACATTTTTATTGAAGAGGGAAGACTTTAGGTAGGTGCTGGAAATTTGGTGTTGAATGAATATCTGATGGATACTTTGGAAGGGAGAGGAAGAAGGGTTCTTGGGTGGTTTGTATTTCTATCTGTTTTTACTACAAAGCTCAGGCATCTAAAATATAGTCAACTAGCCAATTCTGGAGCACAAGGAGGCACCAGAAGGGAAGATCAGAAAGAAAAAGAGCTGAGTTCTATCCCTTATTTGGTTTAGGGATCTGAAGAGGACTGCTCTCACATTGTTGACATTTTAATAAAATAATGCAATCAGCTTTTTTCTGATTCACGTCCCTTACGAGAGCAATTGATTACACACTTCTGTCTCAGCTTTGACACTATTCCTGTTAATACAAGGTTGATACTTTTTATCATCAGCATTCCTGCACATTTTTTATAGCTTACTCCAGAGGGCCTCAGGTCATCTGAGTGACCTCCCCACTCCAAGTCCCCCAGGACAGAGAGGAGGCAGAATGTGGTGAGAGAGGAGCTAGCAGCCAGAAAGGAGAACATGCTCTGAGGAGCACAGAGACAGTGTCGGCCCAGCACCCTGTAGGGCTAAAACTGATTTTGTTACCTGAGGGCACAGCCATTTTCACCTGACTGTTCATCAAGATGCATATTACTCAGTGAGTACAACCTTGGCATGGTACATGCAGTGTCTGCAGTCAAGTGTACCACATGTGCAGAGGTGCACAGCAGGTACGTACCACTTGCTTGTGTGGTTCATACATGTCTGTCACAACTGGAGGATGTGATGAGAATTTAATGTTCATACTAGCACAAGCAAAATAAATGTACTTGTAGCAAAACAAAATATTATTATTAATTAGTTCAGATTTTAATGTCTCCCTTTGCAGATAGTAACCTAGTAAAACTTTAAAAAACTGCCTGTGATTAAATCTTTTAAATGCTATGAGGTTAAAAATAACTTTTTCCAACCTTTTCAGCCCTTGATTTGTAGAGTAAGTACATCCTTTAATACTAGCTATTTGAGATTCACAAATCATTTCGACTCATTTCATCTTTATCTCCCCCTCTGAACTCTTCTCACCCAGATTTCTTCTCCAGGTCATGTCCTTGTCTGGTGTCCAGCAGCAGTGGGCAGCCCTGTGCTGTCTATGCCCTGCCTCACTCAGGGTATCCCCAGGATGCCATTTCACTTCATGTTGCAACTAGCAGATTCCTGGTCTCAGCAGCCCTACTCTTGGAGGCTGGAAATGTGTTAAAGTTAAAGAGTCAAAACCCCTGCAAGGAAAGGAAATGAGAAGTCCTCTTGGCAGCAACAAATGGAAAATAAACAACCAAACTCTTCACAAAACAGATTCCTCAATTATAGTAACTCAGGCTTGCAAAGGCCAGAGTTAGGGCCCATTGGCGTATGCAGTATGTAAACACAGGGTTGCAGTAATTAGTTTCATGTTCATTTTGAGGTTTCAGAAGTCCTGTGACCTGCCATGGAGTAGGGTCATTAACCATAACCACACTAGTGACCTTCACACAGGACACACTCTCACAGTTATACGAGCGAACTGTGTACTGTGATGTCTCCCTGGCTCACATGCTCCAGCCCTCTTATTTTAAAGGCCACTGAGTTCTACATGAGGGATAAGATGTGACTTTTAGGACGGGCTGTGATTGGAATATCCTACTTTCCCATATAGCAATGCTTAGGATTTAAATGTGATTAAGTAAAATTACTAAATACCAGAAATATACAGAATTTTCTCAAATTCTTTTTTTTTTTTAATCAGAAAAATTTGTTTGAGGAATTACTGAAGTGTGTGGGCCTCCATTGCACTGGAGGAGACTTTTATCTTTGGTGTGTGGAGTGCATAGGGACAGACTATTCAGAGCTTGTTCTCTGAAAGGCAACCCACCTTTGAATAAGCAGATGTGCAGCCACTACTAGATGTTTATCAACACAACGAAATGCTGCTCTAACCTTGATTTTGCCAACACTTGGTGAAATTACTGTTGGACATGAGTATTTTTCAACTCTGGTTTTTGTTTTACTGTGGCTGATCTATGGATTCCCTGAAACACACTCATCTTGCTTACAGAGTCTGTCTGAGTGAACTTTGATTTAGATTTTGCAGTGTTGCAAAGTCATTACCGTACAGATGGAGAAAATGCGCCCTTTAATTTAAAAGTTAACAGTTAAAAGTCCATATCACTCATATTAGGCTGTACTTAAAAATCATTGGAAAGAAACAGGCACTTTCAGGAAGCAAATTATTTTGCACTTCTTAGAATCTGTCTTACAGCATCTTAGGTGCAGTATTAACCCCACCATTAACACGACCCTTGTTTTGACAATAGCAAGCAATTTTTAGCTGTCCAGCCTAAATGGAGTGAACCCCATCATACCCTTGCAAAGCCTACAGAGGCTCAGTGGAGTCCCAGCTTGTCATTCCTAGTCTGATTTCTCAGATGGCAAAATCAATTGCATCCATATAAAATTCAGATTGTCCAGTGTGACAAAAGAACTCAGCAAAATGCACAAGCAACTGTTCCGGAGGCCTGTCAGTCAAGAATTTTTGGGAAAAAAAGGTGTATTGGCACATTAATAAACACATTGATATGGCACATACTTATGCAAGTCTTAAGTGGCTACACAGAAATTTCTGTGGGTTGTGAAGATCATGAAACCCTGATTTTACATATCAAGGTTTAAAACCTTGAGCAAAAAAGTGGGGAAAGTCATGCTGATTTCAAATGACTTCACTACTGTACTTCCACCTACATTTTGAAATGTAATGCAACTAACACATCTTTTCTTCTCTTTTAATAGGGACTATTTTTAATTTGTTTTGCCTGGGATGGCTTAGCTGACTGCTAATGAAGTTAATACCCCTCAACAGGATTTGGTGTAGAATTACTGCAGAAACTTTTCTTTGTGAGAAATACTAAAGGGGCAACTTAATTTAGACTCCAGAGCCCTCTGTGCTTCATTGTTACATGGATCTGTGTGGCATCAGAGTGTGTACATTAGGGTGGGTAACTCAATGAGCTTAAATTAAATGAGTGAAATTAATTTATCGACTGATATTTTAAGTTTGCACTAAGTTAAATTGTTTTCAGCTAAAGTGAATTCTTGATGAATGGCTTGGGATTTTTAGCTGGGTGGTGGTTTGGGAAATCTGATGGTTACCTGATAGGATTCCTTCCTCACAGCATAGCCAACTGAAGGCTTTTTCAGACATTATCGGATTATTATGTTGAAAGCATTATGTGGACGTATAGCAATAAGGGATGGAGGAACTAGTCCAGAGAAACAAAAGACATGAGTTGAGTCTCAATTCTCTAAGTTATTCAATCAAACCTGCGTTTTTATAGTCACATATATGCAGTACAAGATAGGAGCATTTATTTTACTTTATTTACCCAAAATATATATACTTGCTTATTAAAACTGTTCAGCAATAAATCCTGTTCCCTTAGTTCCCTTCTGCTTGCCAGTCTATACCCAGAATTCAGCTCCTCATCTCAAAGACACTGCTCTCTCTCTTATTCCTGCTGTAATTTAAAAAAAAAAATAAATCACAGCATAATGTCTCTATTCTCCTTACAGCACAAGCCATTAATGGACAAGCTACCTTGCCTCCAGGGGGGTGTAGTCTTTTGAATTTTGACTAAAATTACCCCTCTTCCTCTCATAACAATATCCTGCTTTCAGACTGTACAAGGTGGTAAATTCCTACATTTCATTGTGAAAAAGAAATATGCTTTTCTACACCCATGCCACCATGTCTTCATTTCTAATGCTTGAATTTTTGCCTATCAGGAACAGGAACCTTCATTGGTCTGTGTTTGCACAGATGGGATGCAGTTAGCATTGCTTCTGTCCTTTGAACATCTAAACACCACAAACATGCAATTGTGGTTGCTCATTCAATATATGAATGAGCAACAATTGAAATATAATTTTATTTGCTTACAGCGATACAGCTGTGTAACTAATGTCATCTATCTATTGGCTTGTACAATACCCAGATTTCTAAGGTGTCTTCCTTGTTCATAAATAATACTAGTTTTGATGAGTTCTTTTAGTCTCTTCAAACTGATCAGAACATATTCTCTGAAAGCACTTAAAATTGGTTGATCTCTGTGGGGGTTTAGCTGGGACTCCACAGAAAGTCATGTGGTGAATATTCTCTTCTTGGCAGAATTACTCATGAAAACATGCAATTCCTTCCCCACAAATACTTTTGTATGCAGAATATCAGAATTTCAGAATATTTGTCTTTTGGCCAGTAAAAGTCAATCTCACACATTTGCAGACAGCAGTCCAAAGGGACTCGTGTTTGGCGAGAGCACATTTATTAAGGCAAAGGATAATTTTCAGTGTTTGAAGAGCTCTGCATGTTATGCTTTTCCAGTACATCTATTTACCATTTGACACGAATGGACATGGCTACAAGAAACATGTGACTCAACGAATATCTGTCAGTGAAGGGTAGGAGTCAAGAAAGTGTTAAGTGTGGAAGGGCAAAAGTAACAGTGTACTGCACTGGAGGAGGAAAAAAAATGTGTGAGGGAAAGAAAGAAAGAAGAAAAATAGAATTTAATATGCAGACTAAAATGAACTCACCATCATGGGACTAAAAGAGGAGAACGATGAAATAAATTACAGTGAAGTTTGGAAAGGACTGAACTATAAAAGGAGCCTGTATATGAAAAACATGGGAATTACCATGTCAGAACATCCTAGAATCAACTTATTTAGTGCTAAAATAAGCAAAAAGAGCCTTTTAGACTAGTTGGGCTATTTGTTTCCTCATTATTCCGATTTGTTTTCATCCATTCTGAAAATACTAGCACCTTCTCACAGTAAAACTTCATTTTGCAGCCAGTGAGGGGAAAAAAAAAAGGTTGCAATAGATCTCATCAGCTTCAATAACACACTAGCAAATGGAAACAAACAAAGAAACCCTCTCTTCATCTGCTTTATCTCGTTTTGGATAGCTGTTCCAGAGACATGTCCTTGCTGCTGCGCGATAGGAGTGCCTTAACTGACTAACATCCTGTCTCTGACCTCAACTTCTTGAGCAAAGTCTTTGAGGCATCTGTGACGAGCATACCCCGTCATCATGTGGTCTTTGCCCTAGCTCCCTCAGCCACAGACATCTATTCAACATGGAAATGGCCAAGGCTGACCAAGCTAGCTCTCTTGTCATGGCCATGGAGAAAAGATTAACAGCACTGTTCGTAACTGCTGGGTCTGCAGCTACACTTCAAAAGCCACTGCCATGGAAGCTAAATTCTAAAGCAACCCCTGAACAGCCACGGGGAGTTGTACAATAAAAAAGAGAACTGTCAATATTTCTCAACAGTAAATACAAACTTATTTACTTTCCCTTCCCTTTTAAGTGTTTCTGTTGTTACCTCCTTCTGCACTCACTGCATGGGCACAGCTAGCCATAAGAACAGAGCCTGGCTTGATTTCTCGGGCAATTACTCTATTGTTCAAAGGGGAACAGAAGTTTCTTTTTGTGTAATAAGGGACAGTAGCAGTAGGGAAGATATGTTGCCTGGAGTTAAGTTGGAAAGTTTTGTTTCCCCATTCCAGTAAGAACAGAAGGAAAACTTGTAGCTTAATTCTCAGTTTCCTTTCTTGTCACCATAATCCATCCCTTGAAGCTATTTTAACCTGATGTTTTATATGTGAATTTCTTCATATTTATTAAGAATTATCTTTCTTAAAAAAAAAAAAAAATCATGTCCCTGAGAAGGTGTATGAAAATGAATGGGAAAGACTTTTGTAGATACTGAGAAGGTGGATTTCAGAACATAAAAAAATGGCTTTCAGATATAGACACACAAATCCCAAGGGCACAGATAGAGTTGGAACATAGGTTTCATCAGCCTTCATTGGTTTTGAAGGAATTGTCTACTGATCATAAAACAGGCTAGGATATAGACTGTGACTTGCTCAAAAGGAAGAAAAAACCCCACCTTTAAGCACACTGTAGAAAAGAATGAAAGAAAAAGATTCCTGATTGTGAATGAATTCTTGTGGTGCACAGTATTTTTCAAGTATGGTTTGGCTTAAATCCCATAAAATAAGAATGGACAATAAAATACCTGAGTAGTTTCTTCTAAAGTCCTTATTACACAGGAACAGCAGTCATTTCTCAAAGAGAAATGTCTTGTCCAATCTGAAATACCAATACCAACATACCATACACAAATACACAATATTGTTGCCCCAAAAAATCCCAGTTTCACAGTTCCAAAATTACAGTTCATTCCTATATTTTCACCCTTGTCAAAAATAGGCCTCGATAAGGAAAAAAACCTGAGTCTTCCCCCTGTTACAGTGGGCTAATGAGAGGCTGTTTCAAGTTGCACCACTGAGCAGGAACAGGAGCAAGTCTGGGCATCCTGGACATAGAAATCTGTAGCATTTTTACAGGAATCTGTAAATAGGTTGCCTTGGCTTTTACCTTGATGCAGATGCACCTCTTTACCTCTTCAAGACACTGCCTGACAAAAGGAGGAGGAGGAGGTTACACCTACCCCTATAGGCTCCCATTAATCAGTAAATCTAACCAGTTCTTGGGGAAGGGGGAGGCATCTGTAGCTATCTGATTCATAAGATCCTCCTTCTAACCATAGAATCACAGAATATGCTGAGTTGAAAGGGACCCATCAGGATCATAAAGTCCAACCCCTGGCCCTACTCAGGACACCTCAATAATCACACCATGTACCTGAGAGCATTGTCAAAACTCTTCTTGAACTCAGTCTTGGTGCTGTGACCACTTCCCTGGGGAGCCTGTTCCAGTGTGCAACCACACTCTGGGTGAAAAACTTTTTCCTGATATCCAACCTAAACCTCCCCTGACTCAGCTTCATGCCATTTCTTCAAATCCTGTCACTGGTCACAAGAGTGAAGAGATTGCTACTTGCCCCTCCACTTCCCCTTGTGAGGGTGTTGAAGACTGCAATGAGGTCTCCCCTCAGTCTCCTCTTCTCCAGGCTGAACAGGCAAGTGACCTCAGCTGCTGCTCATACGGCTTCCCCTCAAGGCCCTTCACCATCTTAGTGGCCCTCCTTTGGACACTCTCTAATAACATTATTTCCCTTCTCATGAAGTACATCCCCAGGGAACAAGCCAACCTTCAAAAGGGTTATGAGTTCCAAACCCTTTGAACATTTCCATAAGTAATTTCAGCAATCCTTGCCACCATTTAACAGTGAAACAGTCAGTTAGTACTTGTTACCAGCAGCTTCTCCTGACTCACAGATGTTCACATGAGGGGAGAGTTGCTCCACCTGTTCCACTCACCCTCAAAAGGAGTGAGAGGAAAAGAGAAAATAGGCAGGATGGGGAAATGGGAAGGATGGGGAAAATGGGAGGGATGGGGAAAAAGAAGTATTCCATAGACCGTCCTATGTCAACCAGAGTAACTGCACTGGGGACAGACCAAGGAACTTCCCCTCTGCAAGAAGAGAAGAAAAGGGAACAATGGAACAACAATATCTACTGGGTGGAATTTGTGTAAATTATTATTTCATAGACTTCTTAACATGTGGGATACCATTCACTAGCTGTCATGCTGGGGAATAAGTCCAACAAGCTGCCTTGCATGGATGGATGGTTCTGCTGGCAGTTTTGCTTTTTAGGTGAAACCAAGTGGAGTTTCTCTTGTTTGCCATGCAGTGTTGTGGTCTTTCTCCTGTGCTGGGACTTCATGACCTAGATGCAAATCAGGCCATGTTGTTCAGCCAGAGCAAGTAGAAAGAGTTCAGGAGAGAGGCCACAGCGCTGCATTTGCACGAGCTATAGTTTTACCTGTAGGGAAGCACGAAATAGGAATTGTTTTGGAGGAATCCCATGGTTGAAGCATGAAACTTGGCTGCCTGATACCCAACAAACAACAACCACCATGACATGTTTTATGATGGATCTTTTCGTTCTGAGTGCCACATGCAACCCGTCATCTTGGCAGCTCTTTCAGAAGACAGAACTGAAAGACAAAGTTCCTTCCCATGAGCCCACCCTGTTCTCTCTAGATCACACAAAGCACATTTTTTGAGCAGTGTTAGGACTTTATTTACTCCAGGCAAAGGCACAGTTCTCTCCAGCCCGAAGAACACCACATCAATGGGAGCTTTGGTGAAGCCTGCAATCAAGGCCTAAGAATTCAGGTGTGAATTATTAAAAAAGCACAATACCAATCTCATATTATGATGATGATAACGTGGTACCTTTTCCTTCCTTCTGACATCTCTTTCTTTGTACAATACATTTTCTGCTCTCGCTTGTAGCTGGGCAGGGATTACCCTTTGCTGATGGATGCTGTACGATCTCTCTGACCCTTACTTCATTTCCTCTTTTGAAACCACATGTTTTTCCTTTCTTTGTGCAAGGGCTCCATGGACTCCACTCACTAGCTTCACAGTGCACTGCAATAAATATAGGACAAACTGAGCCTGGCCAATATATTTTTGTATACACAATATATATGGTACATTAATTTTATTCTGCATCAGCCAAAAGGTGGTAAAAACTAATGAAATTAATTAGCAGTGACATACAGCAGTGAATTGACAGAAATTGGACACCTGAGGATATATAGCACAAAATAATGTCAAATAATTATGTCAGTTACTACTTTCTACTGGCTATTTTGTAATTCCATTCCTGAAACAAGGCAACAACAACACAATTGGTCTCAATGAAATCAGTTACTGGGGTTTGTTCTTAGGTTCCTTTGGTTTGATGCAGGTACAAACCCTTGTAGCTTCAGTGGAATTAAACTTTGGTCATGCCTGTGTGAAAGGTGAGTGAAGTTATTGGGGTCAAGCTGCTGCAGCTGGTCTCAAAGATATTGAATTTGGAAATCAATAGTTATAAAGGACCAACTGATATTGAAAGATACTACAGTAGGAGTCAAGCATCTTTGGTAATTTGCTGCTTGATATTCAGATTAAATTGTGAAAGAGTCATCATCTGTAGTATATACAAGCTGGAAATAGGCAAAGCAGAGGAGAACTTAGATTGGGATGGGTTTTCAAACTTTTCCGAACAGTGTAGGTTACAGTTTCTAAATCAGAGTGATGTGAATGTGCATCCTGTACTATTTGGAACTCAAAATGTGTGTCGCTGCACACTTGTCCAAACAGTGTAAACAAAAATGAGAGTAACTTTGGAAGCTTAACAGTATGCTCTTAATAGCCATCCTTGTCTTGTACCATCTCCTCAGTATCCTTCTCTTGATAAATGATAGTAAATATTTATATTTACTTTATGTATAACTGCGTGTTTAAGATTATAAGTCATCATTGAAGACGGAAAGACTTCCCGTCCCTATATAGGGAGGAATTTGTAAGTCAGTATTTTTCCAGCTCCAGAATTTACTTCTGAATTTTCCAAAACCTAGAAAATATAACTGACTTCAGGCAATCTCTGAGCCTTCCTTCAGTGAATTATCATGTGGGTCATTTTTTTTCATATTACACTGGCACTGTCCTGTTAAAATAATTGACTTTCACGTGCACGAAAAGGTTCTGTTTTACTCCATAGCTTTAAATGGCTTTTCTTAGTTGAGTCTGACTCATTGTTAAAGCGGCTAAGTGTACAGCACTTGGAAACAGCCTCCAATAAACAAAAATGATCCCTTGAATTTCTTTCAAAGATGAAAGTCTTTGCTTGCAAATAAAACCGTGAAAGCCTACACTACCACCTGAACTAATAAATATTTGAGAAGGAAAATGCCAAACTAGTGCACATTATTTTTATTCCTACATTACTTCCCCTCCAAAACACTTGATGCCAGGGAGAGCTATGTGCATGATACTGTGGGGGAGGAGATTTCCATCATGGACAGACTGTGCCTAAGTGCTCCCTCGTTGCTAGTGGCTGAAGAGGTTACTGCTTGCACCATAGTTCACAGCCCTCAGCCACCACAATTCACAGCCAATATACTAAAATAAGCTGAACCCTGCTGCAGCTTCGGCGTGCCCATGGGCTGCTAGCTGCACTAGCCCAAGGCAAATATATCACTCAGTCTTCTTTCAGTTGAAGGGGTGGCAGAGGGATGAAGCAGACAGTTAGGTGTGGTGACCTCCAAAACTGACCCTGAGTGAATAATCGGAGCTTGTGAGTCAGAGGCTGTAGATACAAAAGCAGGCCTCTTTTCCACAGCCAGTGAGTCACAGTGACATCAATCTCACTACTTCAGTGTCAGTGCCACCCTATTTGGTGTTTTATTTTCATCCTCATTTTCTGCACTCAGGTGATTATGCACATATACCATTTTGGGGATTGGGTTTTTTTGGGGGTGTATGTTTCCTTAGCATTTTAGTTGCTAGCCTTCACTTTTGTGAAGGTAAGCTTCAAAGTGTTGTCTCATACATACTTTAAAGACTCAGGGAGTACAAGGGAGCTAAAGCAAAACCATGAGTATTTTAATCTTTCAACTACATATGAGGTCTGACACAGGGTTTTTGAACCTTTCACGTTAGTGGTGCTGCATAACACTGTAACAAAGCAAGTAAGAGATATACGTCATTCTGCCTCAGGGCAGACCAAACAGGCCATATCTCCTGTGGCAGAGCATCAAGGCTGTGTTTGTGGGCCACAACCAAGTTTGTACCTCTTGTGAAGCGGCAGATTTGGGCAATACCTTGACTATTTTGTGCTGGGGAATACATCTTGTTCTGCAGAACATTTTCAAGTTGCACTTCCCTGGTGTTGTAACTGGACATGCCTTCCTTAGATTCCCCATCCTCTGTGAGAAAACCAGGCAGGATTGTGGGAACTGGACTTACCAATGCTAGTGCACTCCATCGTGTGGTTGTTGGCTTCCAGCCCATCAGGACACTTTTCAAGGCACTTTCCACTGTATAAGTAAAACCCACTTTTACACTTTGTGCAGAAGTTTCTGGTGAAGCAGGTATCACAGTCAGCTTTACATTCTGAAATGCAAACAGTATACAACAATGTTATTGCTCTTTGCCATGAAATAGCATGGGCTCTCTCACATATACAAGAATCACACAATTCTAGCAATGTCAATCTTCAAAGGAAGCAAATTATATTTAGATCTTCTTCATGGCCTGTACACACAGTGAGGCCAGCCACAAATGACCTCAGCATGGGTGAGGGTTTAAAAAGGATTGCCTGATGCTGAACAGCCTCACACTGATAATCTTCTTGAAGACCTATGCAAATGGCAGACAGAGCACAGCACGTGAGAATAACAATATACTGCTTCTGCCCTACACTGACAAAGCATAGGGACACAAGTACCAGGTCAGCTCCACACTATCTATCGCCATTCATCCAGGAGAAATAAAGATATGCCAGAATTTAGAATCTGCTTTGGACTGTTTTGAATCAACATATCTTTCTTTTTTCTTCAAATGGCTCCCTGATGTTCAATCAGATGTCCTGTAGTATTTCAGGTATTATCTATACGACTACCCAAATTTGCATTACTATTTCCCAGTTCTCAGAAACTTTTAGGAGAAATGCATAAAACCTTATGTATGGCACAGCTCATGTCTGATATGCAAGGCCACACACTGCTAAAAAGTGAGCAAATACTTTACAGTGTCAAGTTACTCTGTAAGACTTTACTCTGGGGTCCATTCATTAAATAACTTTTATTACCAGGTAAAAACTGGGAGAGTTTCTTGGCCGTCGCTCTTATGTTTTTATATCACCTGTGGGATTAAAAACAGTGAATTCAACAACAAAAAGAGGAGTGGGGAGGACATTGCGATCTTTTCCAGTTCATTTATGGTTCAAAATCCATACTGGGGTCAAAATGTTGCCTGAGTGGTAAAGAATAGAGTTGGCTTCTCTGTCCCCCAGCCTGGAGACAACATGAATCAGTAACTTCCCCCAAATCAGGCTGAAAGCTGGGCAGCTGAAGCCTGGCCAGCTTCTACAGGCATTCAGAGGACTACACTGAGTGTGAGACAAGCTATAAAGAGACCAGGGCAAACCACATCTCTGAAGAATGCCACCTGCCATCTTCTGTCCTTGTCTCAGGGGTCAGGCGGGTAAGGGCAGAGGGTTAAACAGCTCCAGCCACCAAGATTCAGCATTCCTCGGTCCCCGCTTGCTCTTCAGTGATGCTGCCGTTCCCTTGCTGCTGGAAGGCAGTGCCTGGTGCCCACCTGTGCTTCCTTTTCACATGGAGTTGTAGAGGAGGAGGCCATCATGTGGATTCTGGGCAGGTCATTCATGCAGAGCTGGGATCCCTGAGCTTTAGGCCATTTTGTGATCTTTCACCTTAGCTTCTTGCTTGGGTTAATATTTACTGCACTACTATAAAGAACTGAACATTAAAGACATGGCCTGTCCGTCTGCTTCTCTGTTGACTTGACTCCTAAGGGAACACAGCATTCAAGAGAAAACAAACAAATCCATGAGCTTCCCCTTTCCCCAACACTTACTTGCACACTTATTAATGTCGGGATACCGTGTCCCATAATATCCGCTTGGACACGAAGAAAGACATACTCCAATCTGTTTCATGCCAATCCTCTCCAGAACAAAAAAGAGCCTGGGCTTACATGACAGGCATCCGTTGTAGTCAGAACATGTAGCACACCCTCCTTGGCAACCCTGGCTCACGTTAGGATGCACTGAGAAGACAAGCATTAAAGAAAACAAACTGTGAGAGAACAGGACATTAGACAAGACCATGAAATAATGGTTCCTCTGTACTTCGAAGGGTGGGCCATCCATCTCTCTGACAGCATTTAAAGATTGCTTCATTTTTGCATAACCAATCTGTGTTGCTTATGACCTGACTCTCCATTTCAGAGATTATTTCATCGGCATTAAAAAAAGAAAACCAAGCAGCTCAGCTGATATGTTCACATCTTGAAGAAATAGCTAACAGCAAATGATATTTGAAATAGATTGTATGGAACAGCAGCATCCTAGAGAACATTTATTTTTCTTTTCCTTATTTTCAGTGGCTTTTCTGCCTTGTATGCATTTGGCTCAGCAGATAAATACATGTTCACTTATCCCTGCTTTTCCTAGTTGGATGATTAAAAATCAATCTAGTGTGTAATTTCCTTCATTGACTAATTGCTATTTGATTAAGTTCTGCTGTGCAGGAATATGCCCTTGTAAGATCGGACGATAATTTGCCTTAATAAAAAGGCACGGGAGAGCCATACTTCTCACCCTCCTTCTTTTCCTGGAATGTTCTCTGTGGCATGTTTTTAATCTCTAACAATTACAACCTGATGTTTAGACTTAACTGTGGCATTTACCCTGCTCCGGTCTCAGCACGGAGCATAGGTAGGATTATATTTGTCTTTCAATTGAATTGTTCTAATTCTTCAGACAAGGAAAGGGAAACTTATTACACTCACTGCTTAAATTCTTCAGGGGCTTGGGGATAGCAGAAAAGAGGATGCTATTGCAGACTATCTTTTCAGTAGCAGACATTAATCAGTGCATTACTTCTCAGTGGCAGAGAATAAAGTTTTGCACCTTCCTGTACTTTAGAAGTTGTTAGCTACTTTTAATTTCTCCCTGCTTGCTTTCTTAAATAAATTAGAAGTAAAAAATAATCAAGCATCAAGTAGCTGCAGACCCTGTGTCCCCTCTTTTTTGGTCTTGTCTTGTACAAAAAACCCAGGCATTTTTCTAAGTGTAAGCTTTCATCTCTCAGCCTGAGACATCTGGTTATATTTCATATATAGGAGAAATACAGTCCTCATTTGCATTTGTAACTTGTATTTGTAAATATCAGCAGCTTCCTGTTTTGCCTTCTCCTCAGGCCAGTGGTAATTTTATAAATATGCACATGCCATGCTTTGATTGTCTATTTTAGTGCTTTGGTTTAATATCCGTCTTCAGACACTGCTAAATATCTTGCATACACAATGAACTTGCTTTTGTCAACTCCCTTCTGTGGATCCCTTGGAGTAGACCAGAAGTCCATATGAATCCATGGCTTATGTGTTGAGAGGCACTACTGCCTGTTGCTCAGGTGGGTTTGCCTAGCAAGGAAGTTCAGGAACACCTCTGTACTTTGTTCACTTACACTCTTGGTAGAAAAGACATGTCCCATGAATGGGAAAAGCATTCCTCTGTGCTCTGAGGTTTTGATGACAAGTCCTGCAATCTGAAGAACCTCAAAGGGAATTCAAGTTCATTTTTTCTCTTTCATTAATAAAATGAGGAATGGGGGTTATTTCTCTCAGTAGGGCTGAACATGGAAGAAAAGTGCAAACTTTGACCCTGATGTGCATAACAATTCCTGTGAGAACATAAGAACCCAGTTCTCTGTGTGCCTCAAAGTACCTATTTTGCAGCACAACCTAGAGGAAAGTGTTTTTACCATGAGGACACAGCACTACTCACTATGAGAATAAATGGCATTCTGCATGGTGAGAAGTTGCAATATAAATTCAGTTATCAGACTTGCTTTCACTAGACTCTCAAAATACTGAGTACTCAATAAATATAACATATTTCTTTCTGAAAATATTCCAAAGGTACAGAGCTTATTAATTTTGAAATTAAGAATTTGGAAAATAGTTTTTCTTTTCAAAGTTAAGGAAAACCTCCTTGCCTCTCTCTCCTCTGTCTTGTGGATCTTGTAGGAAACTACTTTCAAAGGAAGACAGAGTAATGTGATCTAAGGAGCTGATATTATTTAAAAACTATCTGTGACTTTCCTTCATTAAGTCTGACAGATGAAAAAGAAGCTGAAGTACAAAATATTTGTCATCAAAGCTGCTATATAAAATATGGATGATCACTTTTGATGGGAAACATATTATGTGCGAGCACCTGTGACATGTCATTATGAATAGATTCTCTTGACAGAGAAAACATTATGTGCAACAGCTCTGAGGTCAAGCTGTGTGCGAGAGACGAGACAGGCAATACTTTATTATCAAAATATGATAATTCTCTATAGCTAAGATCCATTACAATTTCCATCTCCCCTTTAACTGCACAAGTATTAAATATATACTCCTAGCCATTTCCACAATTCCTGCCTCTTTTTATGCATTCCAGATACTTCTTATACAAATAACACAGCAAAAAAAGAAAAAGCCTGTAGTTCCAAATGGAGAATTTTATTGCTAGTGTTATGAAGCAAGGCATAAGATAAACTCTGGAAGTCAAGCTCCATTTAAAGGTTGATTTCATGTCATGTTATAACTAAATGCATGAAGCCAAATAAGCTCCTGTTCTTGGAAATTCTTAGAGCAAAAGTGTCGTTGAAAAGTCAGAATTAACATTTTAAGTTAAGTAAGCGTTTTTTCTCTTAAAAGCCATTGAAAGGATGCTTTTTTGACTGTCTCCAACTGTGCCTGGCATTTCTTTGAGACCTGTATCTGTACTGTATCTGTAATAAAATAGTCTCTCATTGCACTTTCTCTGAATGCTAGGTAGACCCTTATTCTGGCTCAGGCAACAATCAAAGCAGGGACAGCCAAGCGCTCCAGAAATTGACACTGTTTAAAAGCACAGCACTGGGCTTTGTCATTGAACCTGGGAAAAAACAAATGGTGGAGCATGTTTGAAATTAGGCATCTCCAAGCTGCAGCTGAAGATCTCATTCTTGTTAACTCTCAGCCTCCTCCCTGTCTAGTTCAGATCCAGACGCTTGCCTGATCTCTGCAACATAGGGCCCTCCCCTCCTGCAAAGGCTGAGGGGGATTGAAGGGGTTCCAGAAGGAAACAGAGCAAACTCAGGCTCTAAAACATATTTCTGACACAGGGAGGGAACTTATCACTGCTGGTTACAGAACTGGCCCTTACTATTCGTCTCTCAATGCAGCAAAGTGTTAGTGCCTGCAGATCTCAAGTACTTCAGAAACTGCACATCATAACCCCGAGGAAGCAACCAGAAGTTTTATCCCTTCTTCCCCCGTATCAGAAACTGTGAGCCCAGAGTTTAAGTGATGTGCTGGGAACATAAACCCTATCTGGTGAAATCCAGTCATGGTACACAGGGTGTAAGCATTTCTTCAAATTTCTGTGCTTAGGTCAGCAGTAGAAGTGGGTAAGTAAAATATATCCACTTTAAGAAATGCTTTGAAGTCTGCAGGTGAAAAAGCATTAGAAGAGCATAGACCACTTCTGTTAGCCACAAGTTTTAGATGTGGTAAGAGGGACAAAGAGAGGTCCAGTGTCTTGGCAGAAAGTCAGGCACTGTGGTCTCATGGGTTAGACACTGGCTGCAGAACCAGGAGGCATTGCAAATAGGTCCAAGAAATGCTCTGGCTAAATACTCTTGCTTGAACCACTTTGTCTTTGGTGCAACCTGCTCCATTATAAAGACATATAAAACAAAACCCAAAAATTTCTCCACAACTTTCAGAACTGACTTCAGTGAGGATGAAGTATTCTATGCATGGGCTGTAGAGATGACCCTACCAGCCATCCAGCACTTCTGCCCTCTAGTATTCAAACACTCTGAGCACAGTGAAATCATAGACTCTCAGGGATGAAAAATGCAGCGCAGCAATGGGCAAAGCAAGTGGTGGGAGCCCAGAGACCCACAGAGAAGCTGCAGCAGATCGTCAAAGGTAGACAACTAACGTAAGTGCAAAGTTACCCTTACACTGGGATGCATTTCATTTAAAGAAAAAACAAAAAGCCAAGAGGCAGTATATTTATCTAGGGAAAGAATCAGTGTTTGGGATTCAGCTGATGGTGGTGGCAAAGGCTCACCTAGTCGCTGTCTCTGCATCCCTACCTGCATTACTCTGCTGGAAGTAATCACGAGCATCAGTTCCCATGCAGCTTAATGCAGATGAGATTAGTGCTCAGGAACTGCTCAGTGCCATCAAATTGTAGGTGCCAGCAGCCTTGCACCCCAGTAATTTGTGGTTAGCAGTGCATACAAACAGAAGTCTGTCCGTGGCTTTCTTTTTTTTTTTTTCCCACCTGCATTATTAGTCTGCAGTATTTATGTGTGGTAGCTGCTAACATCATCCTGAAGGGAGATCAGTGTCAATGGGGAAAGGCTGCACCTTTTTTCCTTCTCATGTCATCAGCTAGGAGTAGTACAAAGTATGTATATGCAGACTTGTGACTGGCTATAATTCTGTAGCCAATAAATCTGTTCTTCCTTTTTTTCTTTTTATAAAACTTAAATACTGGAGATTAGGGAAGACCTTAAATTAATATTGAACTATTTTCTTGTCCTGTCTGCCTTTAAACCCTTTTTTTTTCTCAAAGGCCTCTTTTTTTGCAAGGCATTTGTCCAGATACTACTTTTAAGTCTCATTAGCAAATGAAATCTCAGAATATTTTCCAAAGCTCTACTCTGGAAACAATGAGTTGTGGTGTCTATTAAAAATAGAAAGTTAAGGATAAGGAGCTGCATTTGAATTTCCAATGATGAGGTGCTAGACTTTGACCATATGCAGCAAATAAATTCTAAACCTTTGCAATGACATTTTTCAATCAGTTTTGCTTTATTTTTAGATTAAAATTTATGGGATAAAAAAAAAGAAAACAACAGAAAACAAAATGGAGGAGGAATCCAGCTGGGCACATGTTCTGACAGCCAGAGGAAAAGCTCAGGGTAGAAGAATATTCTTTGCCCATTTGCTGCAGCTGAGGTGCACTGACTCATCACTGCTCTCCAAAGACAAGATGTCCATTTAGAAGTTCGCTCTTGAAATGGATGTGCTAGGCAAAGGAAATCCATCCCTGCTAGAGAGCTGCTGCTACTCCTGGTTTCTCAGGCGTGCGCATTCTCACAGGAAATATTTTCACAGCATAGCTGCTCTGGAATTCAGCCTTCCCAGCTGGGCTGTCCCTTGCCACAAGACCAAACCCCACCTCAGCTTTACCCACCACACAGCACCCACGCAGACACTAGCCCTTTTGGTGGTGGCGATTTGGGATGGGATATCCCCTGGGTTCTCCTGTTACTCGATTGCTCTGTGTGCTCACTAGCATTCCTTTCTTTTCCTCTTGCCTAGTGGGAAGCAGCTGCCTGTGGTGGTGGTCTGAAAACAATACTTCATGTAAAGCAGAGCTACTCTTAATCATGTGGACTGTCCTTTAGGCAAATGTAAACAGCATTTGGCAGTCAGCTCTTCTAATGAGAAAGTCATTAAGGAATTCAGTTTGCAAACCACAGCGTATTTCCTCAGACTCTTTCTTGGACAGCATTTCTTTGTGTAGAAATGCATCAGAGGTGGGACGGACAATGGTGCGGCGAAAACGCTGAACCAACGTGTAGTCAACAGACAGTTACGGAGCAAAGACAAAGCCCAGGAGGGGTAGGACAGCACCAGGACAGTCAGTATGCATGGGTTTGATAAAATTGTATTATCATTGCTAAATAGATTCCCAGCTTGGGCCAAGGTGAAACCGGAGCTCAGTCTTGCAAGCTAAGCTCTGCTTGATCACTTGGCCTTAAATCACCTGCACGGACTTGGTGTGTTGTGATGGTACAGCAGCTGGGCTCTGTGGGGAAGAAAGACCCATACATGACAATCACCACATTGGATTGGCCATAAGTTTTCTGGAATGCAACTGAACCAGTGGTGATAGCTGAGGAATGTGGACTCTCTGTCCAGCCTCCTCAAGATCTACAGGAGTCTGAGCCAGCCGCAAAAGAGGGAAAGAGGAAAATCAGTCTAAAAGTCAATTGTTAATGCGTTAATGTCATCTATTTCTCTTTGTGATTTGTGCTTCCCAAATACTTTAAGATTTCTTTCTAGGAGGGTGGTAGCTCCTCCAGAGATTTGCCTGACTTGGATTTTACTTCAGAGCATTACTGCTTTCTATGGTACAAAATACGTCGCAAAGAGGATCCTCAAATGTCCTCCTGTGTTTTGAGGGAAAAAGATCCCATGAGGACTGCAAAAGAATTACCCAAACATCTGCCTGGCGTGACAGAATGTTTTCCTCCTCAAGAGGCACTTCACATCTGAGGGAAAAGAAACCAACCTATTTTGTTCACCAAGTGTCAACAGTTCTAAAAAAGCAACAGAAACATGAGTATGGGACTGTCCCACAGTCTCAAGGAGTATCTATAACTGTTTTGTAGTGGTGCCTACGAGCAAGGAGGCCCTCAGCCCAAATGGCCAAGATCTCACTGGCGATTGCCTCATCATTATTAAACACATGTCTGGCAGAGTGATCCTGAAAATTAAGTATACTGGCAGCCAGAACACATTTCCCCTGAATTCGGTTAGAAAGAGCATCAACAGGCTGAAAAATCTCACCAGGGGTGAAGAGTTTTGTGCAGTCTCCTAGCATCTTCAGCACAACAGAAATCAGCCACAGCAACCACAAATGGCTCCTTGTCATTCCAGAGAGTTTTGTAAATAAACTGAAAAATTCTTTTCATGGAGAGAGAAGGGAAATTGACTTCTTTTTTCCCACATACTACAGAGCACCACCAAAATTCAGGGATGCAGGAAGTTTAACCAGTGTAGGAACCAGTAAGAATCCCTGAGACAAGCTGCTTTAAGCACCCTGGTAATGACAGTAAAGGTAGGACCAGGTCATGCAATACCTTCTCACCTCAAGTTCTAACTCCTATAAGCAACTACAGATCTTGATTTTAGAGTCAGCTGTAGTTGTTTCCAATACTCAGCCTTCAAAACTATACATTATGATTTTTTTCTAAAAATGCAGATCTCGCTTACATTATCTCCTTATTGTCTAGATAAAAAGAGCTGTTATAGAAGGACAAGTATGCTACTATGAAGAATAATAAACTGATAGTTGCATTAACCAACATGCCATGACAGTTGTGAGACTCAGCTACTTGCAAAGAAAGCATCTGTGCTCAGATAAAAAGGAGGCGTGAGTTTTGGAAAGGGATTATATTTGATGCACATATATTTAGACAGAACTTTAGTACTGTAATCCTGCAAGATGCTGTCATGAAGATCCACAGCTGATTTTACACTGTTCATACGCACACAGAACTGTTTTTAAACAAGGTTGTCAACATCACTGTGACTCCCTTGACTCCCCAATCTCTTCTCTACAAGAAATGCATGCTTCTACCAAGTGAAAAACCAAAAATACACATGCTCATTTTTCAGAATATGCAGTCTTTCTGTTTGCTGCTTCACGGTAGTGCCCAATCTACCATTTATATGTTTCTAACAAAGCTCATTGGTGCTCAGATTGTTCTGGTGGCAGCACAGCCTGTCTCCCACACACCCCATTTGCTTCCCCTGTTTTGTTCTCTTAATACACTGGAGACTTTTATTGTTGTGCATTACACAGATGCTCGTGCATTTCCAAGCTGTATAAGGATCACTCAGCTCATACTGTCAACATTACACAACTACAGTAGCATTTGCAAGTTTCTCATTTCCCACAGGGTCTTTTGAGACCAGAGTTTTTCTCTCAAAGTTTTGTTTCAGTAACCACAGAAAGAACAGCAGGATGTAACAGATTTTACTTTCCATGCCGGGGACTAGGGAGAAGGGTTTAAACAGTAAAAGCCTGTAATCCCATGTCGAAACTATGATTTTCTACTACCATGTTTATAGCGTTAAAAAATTAATAAGCCAGACAGCAAGCCAGCCCACTGCCTTGGCAGTGCTCAGATGTGCCTTTGGTCAATTATTTAATATCCTCTCAATTTAGTGTATCTTTTAAGTGGAACTGATCAAAAGTGTGTACTGAATGAAATAATTTTTTCTGTGTAATGATTAAATTCATACCATACTGAAGCTAACTGAAGGCCCGAAGTATATTGTTTGCAATGGAACTGTTCTGGACTGATGCCTGCAAACATTTAAATGGAACCTATCTCTTTAAGTTCAAGACTCACATCAAGATTTGAATGCAGAGTACAGACACTAAGGAGTACCACAGTGCCAGAAGATCTCTAAAAATTGTGTTCTACAAAGAGAAACTCTGATCTCAAATTTTCATTAAGGAAAAGGCTAACTTCTCTAGGCTGACTGGACCATCCATTTATCAGTGACATAAGTTGAAATTAATAATTAAAGTACTAGCTCTAGTGACTGCTCTTGTGCTGCAGTAGTGATGCATATGCTACCAACACTCAGCAAATGATGATCCAACTGCTTTTACCTTTCCCTCATGTCACTGGGACTCATGCTAGTCTAAAAGAAAAAGAAGTAAAGGTTTTTGAGACCAAAACATGAACAGTATGATACGAAACAGAATGCAACTCTAGTGGAAAACAGAAAAGAGACATCATCACCTCCCATCTTGGACTCACCGACAAAAGTCCTGGCCCATTAAAGTTAATGGCAAAGCTCCTATGAAGAGACAGAGGTGAGGATTTCACTTATTTCTTAATTGATGTTAGGGTAGTCCATGGTTCTGAGTAGCTGTCTGATTTTTAGAGGGCAGTGTGATTGGATGGCCTGTTTAGATTGGGATTAAATAATACAGTGGGCGAGATTTAAGTAGACATCCGATTCTTGAGAGACTGAGTCAGTTTAACAGCTCCGTGTGCCTGGCTCTTCTCGTGAAGTAGCTATGAATGGCACGTAGTTAGGGCTTGTTTCATCACCCCTTCTGCGCTGCCCTCTCTTTGAAGTCTGAGCCTTTCCCTCTCAACCGGCTTCACTGCAGCACACACTGACCCACATGAAAGAAATTTAGTGCTCACACCGAGCATCATTCACTTCCCCAAAACTGTGATACATCTGACATCACTGCAATGATACGCAACAGGCAGTTTACCATCAGGCTACAGCTGTGCTACAAAGTATTTGAGCTGAATTATTGGGGTGCTGATGATGAAATCAAGACTATCATCCATTTTGTGCTTAAGCAGGTTAATTTTTTATGTGGCGGTATACCACCACTTCCCTGGGGATTTGCATGCCAATCAGCTCAGTTGATTGCAAGAGAAAATTAATTAAAATTAATTAAAACTGCTTATTTTTTTGTTTGATTTTAGTTAATGTATCATCTGTAATAGTATGTTTGTTATCCCAAATACAATTAACAGTTTAATGCTAACACATCAAACTTTCCAGATAGTTAAATTAATTGAAAGCTTATGCACAAGCTGTATTTGAAAAGAGAAGGTGCAGACTGCTCATGGCTGTAGGAAACTGCTGTAGCCAGTGGCTGCACAGACCAAATGCCCTGTTGTCCCTTTGCTGCCACCTCCAGAGTACAAATCACCCCCTGCAGTTACTGGGTCAACGCAGAATGAAGACAGGTCCCTCATACACACCTTCACACTCATTCTTCCTGTTAAAAGGAGCCCCATGGCTATCACCTCCCTTGCAACCTAAGGCTAAAAGCTGCCAGGCTGCTCCAACCTCTTGAGAATGCCGTGGAGAGGATGTGCGGCAACCGGGAAATCAGTTTAATTCATTAAAGGTCTTTACAAATGTTTTACTTTACTCCAATGTCTGCACATAAGGATCACTCCTAGGGAATGACAGGAATGCTATTTCACAAGGACTTTTGACCATGGGATTTATGCAAAATTGCCATACAATGCAAAAAAGTAAATATTCCACAAAAATTAAAAGATAATCTCATTTACTTAGTTTGGAATACATGGTTTCAGTTATTTGAAAAAAATGTTGACAAAATTTTGTCAAAGCTTTTTAGCAAAATATTTCTATTTTTAGAGAGTGACTTGTTCTAATGGAATTTTATTGCATCAATGATTGTTCAAGTGGCTTTAATTTGAAATAGTGATAGTAATATTGTAAAGGTGATAAGGAAGTGTAAGATACAAAATTTCAATTTTAAAGAAAAAAGTGGGAAAAAAATAAACTGAGACCACCTATTGACAATATTAGGTAAAGAAAAACAACCCCCCAAATTTAAATAATTATGTATAACATCAAGAATTAAGTATCTAGGAAATATAGGGTTAGCATTATGAGTCTTGTTAAACATTTTACAGTAAGAACTGTAAAGTCAAAGGTTTTGAAGCCACCTTAATGTTTCTCTACAACAGCAAAAAAAGGGGGACTTTTTTATTTGTCTGATATATTATTTAACATTGCTGATGCACATCCAAAGGGACATCTGACACTTTTCATGCATAACTGAAGAAGCAGTCTTAAAACTATACTTTTGCTAAGGTATTTCACTGGTAACAATGGCAGAAAGTCATACAATTTAGGCTGGATCACAGCAGCATCCTGAGGGCACATGTTTAACCTTACTCTGCACATGCAAGTACAGATTTGTGAGACATGTCTTCCTACCCAAGGTGCTGCACAGGCAAATGATCCATTTGCTGTTTTGTGTCCCAAGAGAGATGCTTTTTCGGGTGACAGATGCCTTAGCCAGCTTGCAAATTTCCTTGGCACTTTGCAACGTGCTCTGTTGAAGAACATTTTTCTAATAACTGCAGTAATGAGGAAGAGAGGACTGTTCAGTTCTGTTTTGTCACACTGTAATATAATCAAGTTAAGCTGATGCAGAATAAATGATAGAAATAGAACCCATTACTTCAAATAGAACTGCCTAATATAAGTTATACCAACAATTAGTTAGGCTTCAGTGAAAACAAAACATCCCTTAGATATTAGAAAAACATGAAATCACAGCAGTTATTTTTAAAGCATCCAATATGATGAATATTTGGCAGCTTGACTGGTGGCTAGTGGCTTGCGGCACCACGTTGGGCTGCCATGAGACAGGGCTCGGATATGAGATGACCGCAACAACACCACTCAAAATGCCAGGCTGCTGCAGAAAAATTGTGCTAAAAAATGTCACAAGCAGATGCCAAAATGGAATAAGTGAAAGGAAAGTCTGAACTGTGCCTTAGTATGAAAACATCCTTATTAACTGGCTCCTTGACTTCCTGGAGCTGCCTGAAGTCAAGTCATTTGCTTTCGCAGAGGTATCAGACTGTCACCCCAAGTACCCCACAAGTACATGTCCCTAGTGACAGCAATCAAAATTATACATGAAGGGATCCAGTCCTGGGGTAGAATGTTGGACCCAGTTATCAACCTGTAATTTGTAGACTACCAGAGCCCTGTGTAATGTTAGAAATGAGGAAAAATTATTGCAATGGTACCAGTTCCCCACCCCCAAAGCAAAAAAATACATAGTTCAGTACACAGTATGGAAGACAATAAAAGCCATAGGTGAACTTTCAACATCTAGTTACTTTGTCTTTCTCTAACAGCACCACTAAGTTATGTGCTTTTGGAGAAAATTAGGGGTTCTTGGATCTGAAAGTTTGTAAAGTTGCCTCGTTATGGTACCTTTCCAGCATTGGAAAGTTTAAAGTATTAGCATCCACATTTTCAAACCCAGGGCCTCCAGTGAGACAACTGATCTCCTGCTTCATTCCTATGTCAATACTCTGTTTTTCAGAATGCCTGTGGAAGATGTAGGTGGTCAGAGGTCTGACAATGCAGCTATTTATTCAGGAGTCCAATCAAAGGATTGTTGCTTCGCTTCTAGAGCCAAACTTAGAAGTTTTAGTTTTGTCATCTTTGGGCTTCAATTTTTTTGTCTGCAAAGGAGAAATGATACCTATCTCTTAGGATTGTTGAGGTGTTTAATTCATGGATGTTTACAATATGTCCTCAGCTTTGGCTGAAATTCCTGGCTTCTTTGCACATGCAAGCCTTCATGAGTGAGTCTGTTCCTGGCACCACATTAAACCTTGTTTTATACGGGGTTCTTTCATATACATCAGATTGTTATGGGCACGACTACTGAGTCATGGGTGCAAGTGTGGTAACAATTTATTGTACTCATTTGCACAACATTTCCATGCACAGATTTCAAAGGCAGACTGAGACAAGTTGAGAAGCCAGTTCTTTTAACTTTCTGATTTCTACTCTGTGACTGAAGAGATTAGATTATTGGAAAACATGCTATTAGCACTGGCTTGCAGCCAAAGGGTCTGCTATGCATTCTGCGAGGGGTGCTGTACTCGCTGTAAATTAAGGAAAAGAGCTGGGTAAGTTACTCCAGTGAGGAATGTTCCCCTTGGGAATTGTTCACAGCAGATGAGAGCTGTGGTTGGTGAGCAAAGAGCAACAGGGAGAAGAAAAATAACAAAAAAGGTCAGAAATTTCGGGGGGAAAAAAGGCCCTTTTTCTCCCTACACTGAGCAGCAAGTTAACAAGCTTTAATGTTTCTTGATCCCTTTTATGCTACTTTCTGCCTACCCAGACCCAATTGGAAAAAAACAAACCAAACAATTACCGTGTAAGCCCATGCTTAAATTCCTCCCCATTTGAGAAAGCACATCAGCTTATGGTTACCTTCACACATGTGTTACAGACTCCTTGACTTCAATTAGACTTAAATACCTGATCAAAATTAAGGACGCATTCTTGAATAGAGGCTGTTGTGTTTGGAGCAGACACATATCTTCCTGAAGTAGGCAAAAGCCTAACTCTTAACATACTAACTTTGAAAATAATGCCTTGAACCTCTCAGTAATAACTAATTCAAAGTCTAAAATATTTTCATTTTTTAACTTTTCAATAGTTTTAGGTAATTTTGTAGGGGAGAAAAATAATCAAAATATTTTCAGCATAATGACCATATTTTCATCGTATTCCAGAGAGCAAAACCATTTTCCTTTTCTCCTTTCTTTTAGAAGATTGGAAAAAAATTCCCTAATACTGCAGAGAAAAGCATAGCTATGTAAATTCAAAAGACTTATGAAAGGCTTCTAGTACTACATCATTAACTTTTTAAAATTAATGTTCCTGCATTTTAAATGACTGCTATTATGTCTGGGAGTAAGATTCCTACAGTGCTTGGAGTCAGCAGCCCTATTTCTTTGTGTCTCAGTGTGAGACCCAACAAAGATGATAATTTCAATGCTTTTTGAATATAAAGATGTTCAACTTTTAGATTATTAAGTAGTTTTATAAGGGGCTACTAAACTATATCCTCATAGGAAGGCAAACAGATTGCTTTGATTTTAGTAAGAATTGAACCAGCATCCTATAAAAGGGGAGACCCAAAGTGTGTTCATTAATCTCTAAAGTATCTTTTTCAGCTTAAATCTGCTGTTTGCTGTGTAATACTTTCCATACCAACATCATATGTAACACTCCATATGGAAAAAAGCCAGTACCACAAAGGTGTTCTCACAGAAAACTAGAAAGAGGTGTTCAAAGGAAAGATAAGTGAAAAGGTGGCCAGATGACCAGGGAAAATGATTACAAAGTTTATCATGTACATGGCAAAAAGAAAAAAAGTATAATTATTGCAAACTATTGTGATTTCAACCATCCTTAAACACCCTGAGAAAATCATATAATTACATAGCAACATCAGCAGTAACAGTAAGATTCCAAATATATGTGCAGTTCTGTAGGGCCTTTCACCCTGTGGTCCTCAAAAGCACTTTATAGCAATCAACCAAGATGCAGCTCCATGATGCTAAGCAAATGTTCTAGGGACCATGTTACCTTTCTCTTAGCAGCAGCTCTTTAACAACATGTTTGGAGAAGAATGGGAATGCACTACCTGTTTGATGGCTGCTATGACCAGTCTGAACTAAGACATTTGGAGGATCCCGGGATTGAAAATGTGACTAAACCAGAAAATGTAGCTTGGTTGCTATCAGCCTTTTTCTGCTTTACATTGCAAAGAGGAAGCATAGCCATCCCAAAGCCCATGCTGAAGCAATAGTTCAATACTAGGGATTAAGAAGTGCATCACCTCACTGCTGTTTTCTTCCTCTGAAGATCGCTAAGTTTTAAAGTTGTTGCTTCATAATGCCTGAGAACTGCTGATGACAGGTAGGGCACAGCAATGAAGGAAATTGGCACTGGGATGTCTTCAAGGTCTTCACTTTCATCAGGAACACAGTTTCTCAGCCACAACATAGGGACAGCACTGTGTTAGACTTTGCCCCAATTCTCCTGTTATGACTTTGTAAGCAAAGAACAGGCACATGAAAGTTTACCACCAGAGGTCTTCCGCTGGCATAGAACAGGGATGAGCTCAGATACGCTAAAGCCTTAGTTATGCCTGCTCTTAGAGATAAAAAAAAGCCTAGTAAAATCTGCATCTAGCCTACTGGAGTGTTTTCTTCCCTGTCTGAGGCACACTCCACAACAGCACCTCGTTCTCTAGGAAAAAAAAAAAAGGCAGTCTGTAATAAAGCATTGCCCCTAAAGTATCTATGCTATAAAGCTATCTGCTACTATAAGTAAAGATATCAGTGTAGTAAGTAAAGAGATCAATGGCTGGAAATAGGTATCAGTGAGATTCAACTGCATTAGTTAAGACAAAATTCAGTAAGTCTTGGTAGTTCAAATCATTGCAGCAGTCTCAGGGAGGCAGTATAATCTCAGACACATGTATGTTTCAAATAAGAGGTCAGACATCTTTCTAAAAGCATGCTGTAGTTTATCCATAAATTATTGTGCCTGAGAAAGGAACCATTGAGTGGATCCAACAGTTTATGCTAGGCACCTTCAGACACCCCTTGCTGCTGTACGCCTGGCTAGGGGTTGCACATGCTGGCAAGCCAGTCATTTATTAGCATTTTGCCTTAAGATAACATCAGCAATATCACTGTTTTCTTACTCACAGTGAATTGTGTTATGCTCATCAATCTGATTCTAATGACATAAAAAAAAATGACATAATTCTGGATAAAAGTAAATAAAAATGCCATATTTCTAATATAAGTTGACGATCCAATATTTTCTTTGTGATTTGAGAACTACTTGTTTCACAGAAGTTTTCCAAACTAAAATAAACTTCAGTTTCCTTAAAACAAACTCCACATTGTTGCCTTGTGAAGAAAATTAGACTTTTATGTCTAGTAAGGTTTCAATGTAGCATATCTGCTGGATAAGGCATCAGTGTAAGCAAACAGATGGTAGGAGACTTGCTGATTTTACCATTATATATTTGTGCAAAATGGAGAAGGGGAGAATATCAAGAAAGTATCCTTCTGATTTCATGTAATTTCCTCTTGTTGAGTCTTAGCCACTTGTCTAATGCAGTTTAACGTTCATATGAAATTACCAACAAAACAAAAGAAAATAAACAGTATGTTTTCATTATTTTTTCTGCCTAAATATATATCTAAATTTCTTCAACTGTGTGGTCTCTTCCTCTGTTTATTCTTTATATCAGAGAAAATTAAGAAAGCACTATTAAGTTATTATTTTAAAAATGATGTAAAGATGGAACTGTGTTTCGTGTAAAAAATGTAATGAAATGTTGCAACACTCCTCCTTTTTAAAAAAGTTGAAAGAATAACAAGCCAAGTTGTTCACTGCTTCTGTCTTTATGAACTATGGCATATATTCCACTTTCTTCAAACTAGCATCTTGGAGGAGTGTTTATGACGCTGTCTTATACAGAACTTAGAGATACCATTACCCTAAAGAGTACATTCCCTTAGCCAGTATGGCTACGAATAAAAGAAGAAAAATTACCTTTATTAGTATAGCCTCACTTTTTATACTTTTCTTTCATCCCCATTACACTGTGATTCCTGCTCTGAAAGTGTAACTCCTCCTCTCTGAAGGGGATCCCCTCTCCCAGTGTCCCCGGGGTATGCATTCACATTTGGGCTAAGTGGCTGTAAAGTACCTCCATTCTCCACCAGCAGTTTCACACTCAAATTCCATGTGTTTAAGTGCAACAGACCTTATGGCCATGGAACAGCAAATTTTGAGAAGTAATTGTTTTCATTGTGGTCATAAAGTTGTAAGATAAGTGGAAATGGCCCACAGCATCACAAGCTTGAGGCAAAATGATATCCCAGGAATTCCCCTAAACTGATGTAGAGTTAAAATATCTGCTGCCCTTGAACATTCAAGCATGGCTCCAGAGTAGGAATTAGGAGCTCTGGAGGTTCGGTTGCCTTTAAACAACAGTTTAGGACTTCTGAAATTTTTTTATTCAGTTTTATGAATTAAGGTATCTGCACTCAAGGACCCGTGCAGGGATTTGTTTCCCCTTGTAGGTACTGAAGATTTGGACACCTACGATTGAGCCAGCTGTCCAGGCTCCTCAAGAGTCAACATCGATCTAGTCAGATTTAATTCTTCTATGGATGGAGAGGGGGAGATCCTCTGGGCTTGGAGACAGCAGGCTTTGTAGTCGTTGGAGACGAATAAACACTTCTAGGGCTCAGTCCATTTGAACTGTTTTAAATCTCTGCCTTGGGATGAGGTGGCCCAGGAGTTGCCATTTTATGTCCAATGACTAGCTCAGTTGTTGATGTTTATACTTCCAATGTTTTCAGTCAAAGGAATGTGGTCAAATTATTTATTTGAGCCAAATGTCACTGTCCTGTAAAAAATCAACAGATCCCTGCCAAATTATCCAGTGAAAAATGTGTTCCTGGAGATAAAGAGGTCTGACCACCTGGACTTTAGCAAGATTTTCAAGTAAGTGGTCTGTGTGTCTTAAAATGAGATCACTGCTATTGGCTAGTCTTAGAAGAGAACTAATTTTCAATTTTTGAAAAATTATGACAATGCCTTCTTGCAAACCTGTCAAGAGGATTAATATAAAAAATGAACTGATATTTGTACAGATTTTGAAAGGTGCATTGCCGCTGCTGCTTCTTGTTGTTATTACTTTAAGGTGAATACACTCACTTAGGGGAGTTTCATGCCAAACAACTCCAGTTGCTTTCAGCTGTCCAAGCCCACTAGCTTAGAAACACTCCTTACTAATGTTCTTCTTCCTTGAAGAGACCATCTAGACTGTCCCTCTACAGCTTTTTGAGAGCATGAGTGACTCTTCTGCCTGGATTTCTGAAGCTCCTACATATGCACACATGGAGATACAGAAGAAGATAAATTGCCTTACATCCTACCTTCTTCCTTGCTGTGACATGGGAGCCAACAGCTCCATAAGTCACCATGATCAGAGATGCGAGTACCCAACAAGTCAGTATATTCCTGCTCAGTTGTCCAGGTTGGTTTTATTTATTTCTTCAGTAGAAATCTAAACTCATGTATAGAAAATGGTGACTAATTTTGAAAGGTAAGATATAACTGTGAAACTGAAATGAAAGGATGAACATAGATTGATGTCTAGGATAGCCTGGAGACTATCCAGACATTTTATTTAAGATAAGGGGACAAGAAAATAGACTGCTAGCTTCAAAAATTAGACATGACACTAAGAGGTCTGCCCTACATGCATTATTTGTGAGTACCAGACATTACCACCCTAGGAAAGCATCATAAGCGGCCCGTATGAGCCCCAGGCCTTTTTCTTGCAGAACTTCACCTGTTCAAGGTGGACACTAGAACCAAGTCTTGTGATCCAATTTTTACCCCTTCTGTATTCAAACCAGCACATTCTACTCACTGATAACTGACAATAAATAATGTAATTAAAATTTAAAAAATCAGTATCACCAACCTTTGTTTTGATAACCCTGAGAGTAGCTCAATTGGTTAGAGCACGGTGCTAATAACATCAAGGTCATGGGTTTGATTCCCTCATGGGCCATTCGATGGCCTTGATGATCCTTGTGGGTCCCTTCCAACTCAGAATATTCTGCAATTCTGTGATAGAAAATTCTGCTATAGTATGCACATGCATTGGCATATACCCACTGTTCACTGTGTTCCTAGAACACCATTTATTTTTTAAGCAAAGAAATTGGCTAACATGTAGATGCATTTATACGTCTGCATTCATCTCAGTTTGTTGTAAATGTGGCATTTTTTATCCTCAAAATTATATCCACTGGAAAGTGACTTCTGCCAGCATTACTTCTTGAGTATCTCATCATCATCCCCAGGACATTGTTAGTGACCATCCTTTCCCTGCTACTAATATCACACTGCACAGGAAACATTTAAGATACTGTAAAAACAGGATAATTTTGGAATACAATAAAAGTTAAAAAATCCACCAGAGCAGCGATTGTCTTCTCCCCTACATGGCGATTCTTGATACATACTGGAGGTGGGAGGGGGTTTGGTGGTTTGGGATTTTTTGGGGCATTTTTTATATTTTTAGGGCAGACCAGAGAAAGGCAAAGATGTCCAAACTGGGAGTCAGTACTTCTGCAGCCTGATTTGGATCATTTAAAATACATTGGTCAGGGTAACACACTCTACCCATTGCTGTCTGGAAGATATGCAAGCATGGTACACACACTACGGAATGCTGTCTCTGTGCTGATATTTATAATGATAACACACTGTTGCTCAAATTACACTGTGTTCTGGCTGCTGCCTTCTGTCTTGCCCTTTCTTACAAGCAACCTAGGGGTAGGACTTTCCTATGCATTTGCAGAGTGCCTATTGCTGCAAACATTAATAAGAGCTATCACTTAGGAGCAGTTATGTACCCTTTGTTTAATCTCAAATGGATTCTTCTAAATATTTACAGTAGAACAGTTGTCAGACTGAATGCTGGACATTACTGGCAACTTCTCAGCAGCTGGAGGGGAGGGAAAGGATGGGAAGGGAGGGGAGGGAAGGGAAGGAGAGGGGAGGAGAGGACCTACTTGTTGCATTCTTCTGTGGGGTTTTAGTAAGTCAGGTTCTGCATTCTGTAACTTGGTGGCACTGAGCAAGAACGGTCCAGAGAATCTGGCACGCCTCAGCATCAAGTTGTGCTTCAGTCATGTGAAACTGCCTCTATTCTTGTTTATCTTGAGGGAAATGACTGTTTGGCGGTTTGCTTTACAGACCCTGAAGTAAATAAATTGTATGAAAGGCCAGTGGCTGCTGCAAGAGGTGGGGGAGCTCCAAATTGTTTGGGAGTGTCAGCATAGCACCTGCTACTGCTTTTGGGAAGCCTCTTGGCTGTTAGATCTGGAGCGTGAAGTATTCCCCTGTTGTGGTGGCTCCCCAGCACAGGCTGATATGAACTTTTAAACAAATGAAGCTAATCCTGTGAGGCTCAAAGAAAGCCTTTGGTGGGCTTCATCTCCTCAGCCTCTGAAGTTACATTGGCTTTAATGAGAAAGGTGTGTGTGCAGGAGGTGTGGAGAAGGAACAAGTGGATGGGCAGCAGCGGGAGCCTGTGGCTCCTGGGAGGGACCCATGTGCCAGCAGCAGCTGGCTGGTAGATCACCCATCAGGCTCTCCATCTGTGTCCAACAAGTGGGGCCTTGGGCAGGCAGGAGGAGGGGATGGTGGCTGCATGGCTGCTGTACAACTGGCAGAAGTGCTCGTGCATGGGAGGGGGACCTGAGAGAGCAGGCATTTGTGTTCCTCGCTATTCCCTGCTGTGACACAGCATGTCTGTACTTACACAAAAAGGCTTCAAGGATTGTTGTCTTTCTTTGGAAAAATTTCCATTGACTTTAAAATGAGAACTTTGCCTGAATAAGGTTCTATGAATTTGTCCAGATATGTAGGATTTGCTATTGTAAGGGCCTGTCCTAATTTCAAGATGTGTGTGTGTGTGTGTGTGTGTGTGTGTGTGTGTGTGTGTGTGTGAATGTGTATGTGTATGAACGCATGTGTGAGAGGGAGAGAACTCTCACTGCCTACAACTGTTCTGCCAAGATAAACTTTGGAGCATTTTATATATTAACTCTGCTTTATGTGTTTATTTTTCTTTTAGAGATTCTAAAAAGAGACTGTTCAACTCATCTTATTAGGGGCAGCATGTTTTTTTAAAGAGAAAAACAAGTTTCTACTCTGCACTGGAAAGTATTTGCTATTTTCAGCGAAAAGTATTCTTTCCTTCTGACCTGGCATATTAGATAAGATTTATACTTCCGACCTGACATTAGGTAGTTAAGATTTATTCTTCTATATTAACTTTACTGAGCTTGCAAGCTATTCATTTACAGCATAGGGAATATATTTATGGCAGAAGCAAAGAAAGTTCGCTACAAAGTAGTAAAATATGTTATTAGGAGTGTCCCGTAGACTGATGAAAATTGTGAGTACCGTTGCAGCTGGCTCCCTTCTGGCTCTTTTTTCCTTCTTTGTTATTTCAACTTTAAAACTTGAATTTGAAGTCAGTTTCAATGGCAAATAACTTAAAAGAGTCCAGATGATTCTAATATATCCACATATATGTACATATGTTTATGCTGTGATTGAGAGGTGTGGGGAACGGGATAACAAGTGACTTGAATTCTCTCCGTGTTCTACTGGCAATGACCCAGGCATGAGTAACACTGGACCTCGTTCTCCTGCCAGTATAAATCAGGAGAAACTCCACTGAGGTATAAAGCTGTGTGAGTGAGAGCTGAATCAGATCTAGAGCTTTTCTCTATCCAAAGGTGTGGACCCAATCTGTTAATGTCCAATTGACTTAAAGAGGGAAACGCAGAGCATGATGGAAACCTGGAAGCACTTCAAGCCTTTATAGACAGAAAGTTGGAAAGTTAGAGGCCTCCTATTGAAATCAGTGACAAAACCTCCCATTAACTTCAGTAAGAAAAGAATCAAGCTCTAGAAATAGCTGGAAGCCAGAGAACTGGATGGCTCAAGAAACAGGTAATAGAAGCTGATGACTTTCACCAAAAAATCATCAATGCAAACCTGGCCATGTTTAGTTTAGACTCAAAATTGCTTTCATCTGATGTTTGAAACTTTCACATTGTAAAACCTTCAAGAAGAACTGGCAGTTGTGATAGCTGTCTCAACACGAGGCCAGTGACTGGACAGGTGGGGTACCTCCTCTGTCCCCACGTCATCAGAGAGAATCCATCTTAAAGAGAAGCAAGAAGCACTGGCCTGCCTATAGAGACAGCAGTGCTTGCACTCTGCTGTGAACCAGAGGTTTTCCGTTTCAGAAACTGTCAGACTAACTCTGTAAATCCACTTAGGCTGAATATATTGGGGGAGGGGAGTTATGGCTCCACAGCAAGCCAAGAGGAGGAGTAGATATTTCCATTTGTGGACATTATTCAACTGTTGTCACAAGAGAGAATAGAGATGTCCAGAGGTTTAAGGAATTAAATGTGTTGGAGAAAGGGGAAAGTTAGGACAATGAGGCATTACAAAAGCTGGAAACTGCTTATAGGGTGCAGTGAGCAGAACTGCACATTGCAGTTCAGCTGATGAACTCTGCTGCCCATCCTGTCTGCAACAATGCACTGCTCTGCAGCTGAGAAGGATTTTGTAGGTTGTACTAAATTGAGGCCAGTTGCCCATCCATCCATCTTGATACTCCCTGATAAAGTTGTGGGGAAATGCATAACATTATGGAGGGGGCTTTCCTCCCCTCTCAGTATTTTTGCAAACAGTTCACTCTTTCTGCTGGTCCCTGAAGGGGAGAGCAGTAGATGAACTGGGTGAATAATTTGGTGTCTGTGCTTGGTCAAACAGCCATAGCCATGTTTGATGTCAGCTGACACATTCAGAATAGTTCACACTTTTACAAACTCCACACTTCATATTCTTGCATTTGATAGACCTCAGGGCTACATACTCTATTACACTATGCAAACCTTTCCATCCTTCCTTATGTCTGACATAGGCTCTAAGGATTCACATATTTTTGTATATGCAAAGATTCATAGCTTGTTTTCATAATATGTCTCTGTAAATCAAATAAGCTGTTCACTGCTTCTTTTCTCTCACCAAGAAACTGACTGCTATCATCAAGTCATCACACCACAACTCAAGGGCGTTCTTTCTCTTTCCACCATTTCTCCTCAAAACCCTGGGCTCAACATTGTAAGTTGATAACTTGTGGCTTGGCAACAAAAGGGAAAAGTATGCCGAGGAAGAAACTTGCTTGCAGGTACGAATGGGGGAGTGAGGGCAGGAAACACTAAGGATGTGGTTTTTGGGGGTGACACTAAGAAAGAACATGAATTGTTAAGATTATGAAAAAAAAAATAAAAAATATATATCCTGTATGTTGGGCATATGATCACATGTGAATTCGTCTGGTTCAATGCATTCATCTACTAGTTCTTATTTCCAGTAGGCTTGGGTAGGATTCAGGCATTGTATGGATCATGAGGAGGACATGGAACATGACTGTATTAAATCAGGCAGGCTAATAGAGCTGGTCTAGGCTTCTTACTTCCTCTACCACTTGACACTTCAGAAAATGCAACATTATGGGTCTATTCCTGTGCTCAATACCTGTAGAGGCAAGGGAGAATCTTGACATCTGCAACTGAGCAGATGGCACAGTAGGAAAAAGCTCATGAGTACACAGTGAGGGGCAGGGTGAATAAGTATAGATAGCGTGGGGGAAAGCTGTAAAAGTATCCCTCCTATACTTTTAGGTGGCATATTGTAGATGTTCTCTGACAAAAGATGCTGGAATGCCTTCATGCCCTTTAGCAGCATCTCACAAAGAGAATTGCAGATTGCATTTCTGCTCCTTTTCTTGGTGATTGGGAACAAAAATCCCCCACCTATCATATTTTTTTAATAGACAGTATAAACATTTAGACTGGATTCTGAGTACATGCAAATTTTTTGCTGGCAGGTCTCTGTGAATTATTTGCTTTCTGACACGAGCCATAACTAGAAACAGAATCAGTCCCTTAACATTTATGACATATTTATCCTGCCTAAACATCTCCCATTAAAAACAATGGGAAACATTGTGTTGGTATGGCATGTGCCTTATGATCAAGACATTTCTGTTTGCTGATAAAAGAAAGGAATACTGTCTTTCTTTGCTGTTTCCTCAGCACATGCAAGGATGCAAGTACAGAAATGCACCCAAGTGCATTGTCAGCTCCCAGGAACATCAGCAGCAGGGCTGCTGGATTGTCACAGGGGCAAGAAAAGACTGTTTCTCACTATTGCCACTGATTTTCCCTGCCCAGAGCACAGCCTATGAAATTTCGCTTTCCTTCTCAGTGGTTGAATACAATTTCCAGCCTAGTGATACAGGTCATATGAAAAGCCAGAAATGTTTTATAACCAAAAAGGGAAGGGTCCATGTAACTTTCTGGTATAGTTTGAAATATGCCAGGCTCATCAGAAAGAGAAGAGGGTCACCTACCAGGCTTCCCATGTAATTTTTTTATTGTTGTTTAATTTAGGATTTGGTTTAACCCACACAAAACTAATTATTTTGTTTTCCAAACGGACAATAAGGGCAGTGGGCGAAGAGATGGAGTTTCCAGGTGAAGTAAAGGACTTTGTGTGATTTCAAACAAAACTTCTATCTGAGGTTATCAGTATCCATTTAACCTATATTTTAAATGAAAATACTTTAAGAACACATCAAAACCTTTAATACTTACCTGTGTCTAAGTGAATTTTTGTGTATGTATATGAATGTGTATATACAGATATAGATATTAATGTGTAGGGGAGAAAGGGAGAGATGACAATGTATGAGCATTTGTATTTTTATTTTTTATTTTTGTTATTTCTAATTTTTATATTTTATAAAATATTATATTTTTCATCAAAATTATTAATTTTGTCAATATATTGCGGAAAGTTTTTAATACCACCCTGCATTTTTTGTGGGTTTGTGGTTTTCTGACACCTTTTTCAACTGTTATACATGCAGATGATCAAAAAGGTCTTTTTAGCAGATCATGGGCATAGACTGTGTAAAGGAGTTCTTCCAACTCTAGGACTACAGCTGTAGAGTTAAGGGGTTGCAGGGAATGAACTACATAAGCTGAAGGTTTACATAGGAGTCAATGGAAGATGCTACTTCTGAATAAGCTCTCTTATATGCAATACTGCAATTTCTGTGGCTGATCTCTCTTGAACAAGATGTGACCAAGGTCTCTGCATACTTCCAGATGAAAAACACAGTCTCTTTTTGGTGTTCCCAGTAGTAACCACAGTTAGTCATGGAACCAGCCTGGAAAGATGAACCAGCAAGTTCCATACATGAATAAATTATTTTTCAAGAAATTATGCAAGTCTTCAGAAAGTATTATGAATTGGCTTTCATAATTCTTGCTGATCTTTTAGTGTAGTCATGGTTAGAATCCTCCTCTCTTACAAAATCAAGGAAGCATGGAAATACAAGAGAAAACTACTCTTTTGATTAATCTATTTTATCTGGAGTTAGGTGTGATTTATCCTGAGGGAGAAATGAACTTTTCTGCTCACTGGGTAGCTGGAAATGATGTGATTTCCAAGAGATGTGAATAGCAGCCCATCCTCATCAGCACCCCCAATCAGGGTACAGTTCACAGTTTCCTTTGTAGCCAGCCAGATCCTGGCAAACAGTAGTAAGATCCTCCCACTCTGGTCACTCCCCAGCCAGTGCTTCTAATTTCTGTAAAGCTTGAGAAGGCTTGTGTTCATCAGAGTATCCAGGCACAATAGATAACTTATAAATGAAAGCCTATTTGAAACCTCCTCCATAATTTTCACATTCATGGAGTGACTGGTCTCTCTCTAAGAGACCACACAACCATAACATATGTCACCATTTGTTAGATTATTTCCTCAAATATACTGAACTCAGGAATGTGACAGTTTGCTTGTTCTAAGACATACTTTTGAAAGAAACTGGGGCTTTAAAGCGGGATTAGTATCTTAGTTTATTACTCAGATGAAAGAATGTGGTGCCCAGTCATGGAAAAGAATCAGCATTTTCATATCATATTGATTTTGTAGGTTGCTAGCATAAAAAAATGATGTCAACAGAGAAAAAGAAAATAATTTTGTCCACAATCTGTCCAGGGGAACTTCTTTTTATGTTTACCTGTTCCTCAAAATCACTTAGGTCTTTTCTTCAGAAATAATATATGACCTAAGCAGCCATGGATGTCCTCTTTGTGACATTTGCTTAAAACTGAATCCTACTGACAAATTCTCACACCACTGAACTTCCCCTTAATAGCAGCTTAAATAGCACATTTAAATGTTTCATTCCTAAAGTCAGGGCCTTAGTCTTAAAAATACTTGTCTAGGACATAGAACAAGTCATAAATTCTACACTCTCATACAGAATTCTCCTTTCCCTTTTAATACACCCTCAACTCTGAAACCTTTTAATTGCCCAACTGTTCATAAAACAAACAGAAAAGACAAATGTGCGACTTTGTTTTGGACTGCAAAACAGAAACCGTTTTAGGTTTTTTGTGTGGTTTTTTTTTTTTTTCAAAACACGAAATTGTGCCATTTATTTACCTTCCCTGCCTTCAGGATCTTGTCTATTAGATTTTATGATATCTGCAGCCATCATGCCGTGTACAAGGTCTCATCTTAGTTCATTATTTTTAGTTCTGTGTTATACTAAAACTTTCTGGAATCTTCATCCATCCCCGTGTGTTTGCGAAATACATGCACTTAACATCTTCTGACTCCCATGTTAAATAAATAGCCTTTGCTCACACTTGATTCTATTTTGGAGGGCTAGTTCTTCACTTGTCAGCATTACAGCAAATTAAACAACACCAGCAACTCATTATTCAGTGGCACAGAAAAAAGTGAAATTAATTATGAACATTCTAGGAAAAGGAAACAAGGTTATGAAACACTTGCCAACAGTGGTGTTTGTAATCTTCATGAATAAGCAATGCAATAATGCTGGGCAAGTGTGTGTGGGAGGTGCACTCTGGAGAAACTGGCTGTTTTCCCCTCTCTGACCAGTTGAGCTGTTATGATAAAAAATGTTGTTGCTAAAGAAACCTGTAATAAATCCTGTTGGGAGTATTGCATGTGCTGATAACATATGTAAAGTTTGTAAACATATTAAAGTGTCAGGTTTTAGTAACTCTGGTTCATGTGGATGTTTGTAAAAGTTAGTCGAGAAATGCAATGGAAATCTTGTTGCACCAGCTGGTTGCTCCTACGTTTCTGATTCACACAAAAACCCTGTCTTCCTTCCCCCCGAAGCAGAGCCTCATTCTATAGGGAAGCTGGAAAAAAGATCTCAAGCCTTACCTAAGCTGTAACTTCCCACTAGAACGCTATCACCAGTGAAGCTGTGCACCTACTGAGTTATTTGGAGAGAAGTGGGATGGATGAGCTGGTGCTTGGTGAAGGATTTATGCTGTTCTGAATGTCGTGATGCACTCCATTGAGGCCTTCATCAAAATACAGATGGCAGCCCTGAGCAAGACATTTCAATTGCCTTTCAGCAGGTGGGAAGAATTGGGTGCCTTCAAAAGAGACTGACAAAACCCAGCATACTGAACAAGAGATTCTCAGCTTAGTATGAAATGTTGAGTTCAGAAACTATATCAAATCCTGGATGTCCAGGGTGTTCAGGTGCCCTGGCACTACTGCCCAGCCTCGCAAACCAGTATGCTCTTTAACAAAAGAAAGGAGATTTCACTCTTTTCGTTTGAAACACACCAAGAAGGGAGCAGCAGCCTTGCTGCCCTTAATGTATCCAAAAACTTAGCAGCTAAAATATTTGGCCAGGAATTGAAAATCTAAGCTAGATGAATTCTTCTCTATAGCATGACTCTAGCCTATCTGTGATGATCTACTCTAATAAACTGATTTTTATCACCTGGATTTGCATGTAATCTCAGGTCATTTGCTCGCACCCATTTTAGTTTGCACAGAAAAGGCAAGGGCTTGGGGGGCTGGGTATGAGAGCAGAGCTGCACAAGACTATATTCCAATGTCAGTAAGCAATCATTGGCAATATCGTGTGCTCCCGATGGAGGACGTTTGTATTGTTATTTTTATTATTTGTCAGTTTATGTATTGCCTTTTTTTTATAGATAGGGTTTCTTTAAGAGAAAATTTAAAAGTCTCTGCATGAAGGTACGTGAGCTCAGAAGCCTTCCATGCCAGGTGGACGCTCAATGTCATTAAACTGAAACCTCATGTTAGAAATGACAAAGCATCTGAGAAATGCCCATGTGTCAAGGATGAGGTGGCAGTTAAGCAGGGCTTTGAAGGTGAGGGACTCATATTTAAATCCTGTCCTAGACACACCTTAGGCACCTATATCCTGTTCTTGGATCTGAGCCTTGCTGTGTTTGCCCTTGCACTTTACAGCAAGCTGCAGGAATCACATATTGTTACTATTTCAACATCCATCAGTGAGTCCTGTGTTATTTTACAGTGCCCCAAAATCTTCTTTATCCTGCAGGAAATATCAAACTGAAATCCCATCTAGGACCTTTTAATTTTAAACATGAAACATGTTAGTATGTAAAATTGACACACATTAAGAAGCTTGAAATGATCAAGTTTATAGCAGCACTACCAGAACTTGGTGTAGACCTGTGGTTAGGGGTTTTACTTTCATTTATAAGTATTACTATAATCATTCCTTTATGTTCTTCCCCCTAATTACTCTGTTGTGTAAAGCCAAACTATCAATGCAAGTCTAGGGTGCTGTTTGGAGCCGGCAGGAGCTTGCTGATGTTTCCACAGCCAAGGGCTCTCCTAGGTCAGCTCTGGTCCCCATAGCTGAGTTCTTGCCAGCAGTGTTGGAATGAGATATGTTTTGTGGCTCCTTTGCTTCAGTGGGTACTAGTTTTGATCACAGGAGTAAATAACATTATTCTAAAATGCAAGGTTGATAGCTTATAGTCTAGAAATTGAAACACACGAAAATGTCTATTCGTCAGCTATCGTATAATCACAGTACAATCGTTCCTTCTTTTTAAGGAGCATTGCTCATAGCAGTGCTCTGTATTAGCAACAAAAATAAAGTACTCATTAATAAAATCTGCTGGATTTTATTATGACAAAGCATCTCATTGTAATCATTCTGCTGTCATCAGAAACTCAGTTATGCAATTATTTATAAAAAAAGTTGCAGCTCGTGTCTCTCTTTTTTTTTTTTGAGAACCATAACATATTTTGCATTAATAAATATTCTGTATTTTTATCTGTGGCATTGTTTGTTGTAATTGCACACAGACAGACTTTTGTAAAAAATGTACATGGTTTCAGCTGCCTTTTGTCATCTGATAACATTGCTTTATTCAGAATTGTTTTGGTAAAAAATTGGCAAAGTGATTTTGAGTAGTTCAGACTCCAAAATTAGAAGCGAGACAAAAATATTATTTTTTATTAGCTTTTATATCTTCTCCACCAAGCTTTCGCAACTTTTAATTTAATTTCAAGCAAAAGGGACAATTCACTCAAGGAGGAAAAAGGTTCTTAAGAACCTCTGTAGTTTTAACAGAGGAGTGTTGCAAGTAGTCACTGTCTATAAATGATTGAATATGAAATGAAAGACAACTTATTAATGTTAGTGATAAAGTGCAATGGTCAAGCCAGCACACTCACTTTATTAACCAAGAAAGCAAAATGAACATTATAAGCAAGAGAAAAAGAGTAAGTCTGATTTTTGAGTCCTAGCTCAGATTTTATCAGGTATAACTTTCATTGTCTTCAGTGAAAAATTTACGGCAAGAAGCAACAGCAGAATGGGGATTTGCAAAGGCTTGATACACTAATGGAGAAGCTCGAAAGAAATTAATCTCATGAGTTAACTTGATTAACTTCAGTTGGCTCAATAGGTGAAAGTAGAAAAATAGCTGTACTTTTCATATGATTAAGAAAGAAACTGCCTCCCAAACAGGCTATGTATTACAATTTTGAAAGGTAAAGGGCATTGTTTTACCCTATATAGGGACTGTACGTATTTGAAGCATACAATTTTGCAAGTACTCTAGCATAGGGATTCTTCCGAACTCAAACTGTATACTGAGGTCCTGAAAAAAAACCCCACACCAGCTCCAGTGAAGTCAATGGGACTTTCTCCACTGAAAGCAAAGGAGGCAAGTTCAAGCTCTAAAAACATTTCATTAATAACAGCAATATTTTATTCTGCCTGCAAAGTGAAATTGGACATTTCATGTATTTGCTGATATACCATCCTACATCAATGTCTTTGAAAAATTGTGGTAATATATGTATTTGGAGTCTAATATGAATTTTATATAGTATAAGAAATGTCTTCAGGAGCCGACAAGAACAAAATTTGTAATTATTACCCTGTCAGGTACGAAATGGGAACTGATCTGTAACGTCCTTTAAACTCTTGAGATAATAACTCTTGAGAAAATAACTCTTGTTCCACCTTATGGTGGTATGATTAGGCACAGATCTACATACATACAGAGTTATTAAAATAAAATAACAACACAAGTAGTCTATACCTATCATGCTTCTAAAGCTTTCAGCGGTGGGTAGTGATTTTCTGATATTTAATTATTTAAGATATTGTTACAACGAGATACACTCACAGTTTATGACAATAATAATGAAACAGCTCTCCGTCTGCTTTTGTTCCTAATGACTGCAATAGAAATTTTGCTGTCTATGTCAAAACAAACATGTTCTCATCCAAAAATTAGAAATATAGTTTCATTGCAAAAAAAAAAAAAGATGCGCTGGTCACCAGCAAAGTATTTACCCTGAGAATACTAATATGAAGACATCACAAAAAAAAATTATCATCAGCATGCACACATTTTGAAAGAGAACTAATACTGAGTAATTCAATCCTGCCCAAGGGGTCTGCTTGATGGCTGCTTGCTTGGCTAACATCTACTTTAAACTGTTGCAATGAGACACCAAATTATTCCTTTTTTAAAAAGTTGATAAGAGTACCTCTCTTATATATGGACTGTGCAGCATTGCCATCTGTGCTGTGTCAACTCTTAATATACATGTAGATATAAATAATATATATAGATGGTGAACTATTAAAAAAATTGCTTCTAAAATGCAGTGTTATTTTAATTAATAATGTAATTCCTCTTTTCTTGTTGACATTTTACCTCCATGTGAATTGCACCCTCCACGAGAGTATTAAAGGACTGAAGATACAATTTCACCAGCTTGTGTTTTGTCAGTACTTTCCTGGTTTTGTTTTAATTTATATAGTTATTTTACAAATGGACTCTTACACATCTCCTTCATTTTGAGTTTTAAGTAGTTGAATGCAAACCAAGATAGAGAGTCAGAGTGTTTGCAGAGTGGAACCCTCCACTCCTGATTGTGACCAGAAGCAGATACTGGAAGACCTGCAGTCTCGCATCGGCAGAGGAATGGACAGAGGAGAAATGGCTGGCAGGCAGGCAGGCAGGAAGGAAGGAAGGAAAGAAGGAAGAAAGCCAGGAAGGAATGAAGGAAGGAAGGAAGGCTAGGTATCCCGAATGTGCCGTTACAGCAAAAGGCAGGAGGAAAAACATCAGATGGGCTACCAATAATCATGGGAGCTCTACATCCAAATTGCACTTCCAGAGTCATACAAATTGTTTTAGTCCCAGATGCAAGAGTTCTGATAGAAGTATAGAATTTTCTATCCCCTTGCTTATTCTAGAGATTTCCAGATTTAGTCTGTGGCTCCCTGGTAGTCCATAGGGTCATGGCAAATGATCTGTCGGTCATTCACAGACCCGTAGCTAATAATACTTCATTTCCGTCCATTAGAAGGTCAATGAGAAAGATACCTAACTGTCAGTACTAAGTTTTGGGGGCTGGTGGTGGCAGACCCAAAATATTTTTGAACTACTGACTTAATCCTACTTTTTTTCTAAGCAAATTTTAACCACTGGTAGATGCATAGAATTTCTTATTCACTGGTATGCTACTCTGTACTCAGCTGCATTTTACTTTGGCTTGTAGGACTCAAACAAGCAACTTTATTAAACTTAATTGCTCTTATCAGAACAAACCCACAAATCTCTTTGATAATGATATGTTTGCTTTTGAACTTTTATTGATCTTGTCCTATGTTTAATTATGGACCTGATCCTCTGCTTGCACTCTGTTCTTGACTTCAGGGGCGTTTAATCTCTGCACAGCCAACTATGTCTTTACAACAGGTCATGAGATAGAGATTTAGGATTCTCCAACTAGAAATTTCAGTAGAAGTATGGAGAGTGAAAGCATTGCAGATTAGACATTTCTCATAGTAAAGACTACTTTGGCAATAGGTACAAAAAAAGCAATGCTTCAACACCAGATCCTTCTGATGGGGAAATTTAACAAATGAACTTTGATTTATATCAGCAGAGAGTCTGGCATAGCATATTCTGAATTAGTCAGTCCAGACTTTATTATTTCTTTATGCTAAAATGTGTGAGTCTACAATACAATACATGGAATGGAGGACTTTGATAGTAAACAAAATGAAGTAACATGGGCTCGTTGATTGCTTGATGGCAAGTGGTTTGTACTGTATTTAAAAATACACAGGTTAAAGAGATATTTGAAAGCACTTCCCTAGCCATGAGTTTATGATTTCTGGTTAAAGGAGACTATCTGAGCAAAAAACACAGAAATCCAGAGAAACTCTTCCATGTAGTAGATGAATTTGACAGGTGCCTTCTTTATCCACACACCGTAATTTATTCCAAGCTGTACTATTCACTAAAAGCAATTTATGGATTTTTGAAGCCAAAGGGATCAGTGCAAGTGATTGTAACCACTTTTACAATAACTTTCATAGACATTCACTCTCTAATTCTTGCTTCAGGCCGAGTAACCGCTAGTTACACCAAAGTATGTTTTACAACCAGTTGGATTTGAAGACCTCAGTCAGTGGACTGATGTACACCATGGCCAGGTGAGGTGTTCTGAAAGGCTTTTTGTCTTCACTGCCAAAATAACAAGCCAGATTTCCATCCTGACTCTCTAGCTGTGATTTTTCAGCTCTGCTGTGAATTTACCTTAACTCTTGCATTTTAACCATAAAACTTCGAGCAAGCACTCGGTACCTCCTTAACGTTGTCCCAACCGGCAAAATACCCGCGGCCAACACTGCTGCCTCCGTTTCCCGAAAGTTACGCTGCTTTGCAGGGTGTCTCAGAACGGCCGAGGTGGACCGGCGCTCGCCTGGAGATTACACCGCGTCTGCCCCGATCCTAGGAAGAGGCGGCTGCACCGCACCCAGCATTGAGAGCGGCCGGGGGCAGGAGGAAGACCTGCCTTCCCCGGCCAAAAGCAGTGCATCGCCCGTGCCGTGCCGTGCCGTGCCGATGGGAGCCGAGCACCTGCAGCCGGGGCTGCCCGCCGAGCACGGGACAGCAGAGGTCGCCGCCGGCCCGGCGCTGGCCCGGCGCGCCGCGCACCAAGTGCCGGAGCAAGTACGGGCGGAGGGGGGCCAGCTCCTCGACCCTCGCCCTGCGGGGGATCCTGCCCCCCGACCCCTACCGTGCCCCCGACCCGGGGCTGAACTTCTCCGCCGCGCCTGTCGGGGTACCCCCACGGCTGGGGGTGGGGGGCAGCCGCAGCTTGCGGGCCCCCGGTTGCCAGGGTTTAAAGAAGTGGGTGGGAAGTGATGGAAGCTGCGGAGCTCCCCCTTGCCAAAGATAATAAATCGGATGCCCTGACATGTTTTACTTAGCCCTTAGTGCTCCCTCGCTGCGCGGCCGTGGGGATCGGAGAGCTGGAGCCCCGGTCTCTCTCGTCCTCAGCTCCGCTTTAGGGGCACTTTAGGTGAATCAATCCTTGTTTGCAGGAGGCAAACTATACAAAGGAGGCTTTCAAGGGCCAGCCGTGCCAAGCAGGGCAAGGGAGCGAAGGCTGAGCAAGAGAAAATTAAAATAATAGTACCTCCCCTCCCTGAGGAAGTAACTCAGTTACTTCTCGCTGATTAAATGCAGGCTGTTGTGTTTTATGACATTTCCTCGGTGTCTGCAGCTGTCAGGGAGAGCGGACAGGCATGAGCAGCCTCTCCGCGGTAGGTGCGCAGAAAATGCCTCCTCCCCAGAAAAGGCGGCGGGTCCGAAGCAGGCGGGGTGGCGAGGCCGGGTCGAGGGCACGTCTCGGAGGCCCTGCTGCCGCATCCCGCTGCGCCCGCGGCTCCTTGCGGCGCCCTGGCAGAGCTCTGCCCGGTGGCCTTGCCCGGGGGGTGGTCACTGGGGATCCGGGCCCGCGCCGGAGCCCCACGCCGGAGCCCCAGGCCGCCCGCCCGTAGCAGCGCCCCGCGACCTGGACAGCGCCTTCCCGAGGGGGCAACTCGCTCCTGCCTCCTTGTTCTTCCCTCCCCGATGTCGGGGGGACTTTCCTCGCCTCCTCGGGGCGACAGCTCCCTGGGAGTTGCTGCCAGTACCCTGGGTGCTGCCCCGCACCCTTCGATCCCCCGTCCGCCTCCTGCCTTCGCCCCTGACCCAGGCGGCGATGGACAGGGATCGGTTAAATTAGAAGAGAAGAACCCACTTCATTCCATGCGATTAAAATTAAAAAAAAATAAAAATAAAAATAAATAAAAATAAATAAAAATTTGGGGGCCACAGTCCCAGGACAGTGGCGATGGGTGACTAGTGGCAAGTGGAGGCTGGAAGCCAAAGGGCCGGACAGCGCCGCGACAACCCACCCTCCCACTCCGCATCGCCAGGCGCCAGGCTTAACCTATAGTCATAATCTGTACTGCTGGTTCTTGGGGTGGGGGCTTCTTGACCGGGATGGAGAAAGGCGCTTGGGGCATACCGGCAAAAAGTTACCTGTCGTGTCATCGCTTTTTCCCTTTAGGGAAAAGAAAGGACATTCCCCTTTACCAGACATTAAAATGTAAAGGACCAAACTCAGATCTTCCCAGGGCCCGCGCTGTTCATCCCAGTGAGGTGAGAAAGAAGAGCAGAAAGAGGTCAAAAATCGCCTTCATCCCTCCAATTGAATGAAACTGCCCGCAAATCCGCTCGGCCGCGCCGCGGGCGCGGAATTTGGTTCCCCAGGGCACTCGCCCAGGCACCGGGGGCACAGAACTCCCCGGACAGGTGAACAGCACAAAGAGAGGAAGCAGAAGTTATCAAAGTATAAATCTCTTCGCACTTACTTCTTCCCTGTCGCCGTACCCTGGAGGCGTGCTGGCTGCCAATGTATTCCATAAAGTTCAAAGTGATAAAAAACCAAGAAATCAGTCGCAATTGCATAGTAACCCTTTGAGAGTTCGACTTCTCCTTTTCGTCTTTTTTTCCTTTCCTTAAAAAAAGAAATAAGGGGTGGTAGGCGGCAAGGGATGAACACAGCAGCAGAAATACCTGCACTGAGATCCAAAGCTGGGCTTGGCCGGCTTGATGGCTTTTGCCTTTTTTTTTTTCTTCCCTTTTTTTTTTTTTCCCCTTCCCCTTCGCTTTTCCTATTGCACTTTCCAGCAGTCTGGCCCGCTACCTGCCGCAAACCTCAGAGTGCAGTCAGCAGCGGAGAGGAGCCGAGCAGCCGCCGCCGGGGTCCATGCCGGACCGGTGGCCGGCAGCATGTTGTGCGGGCGCCGGGGTGCGTGCGGCTGAGCGCGCCCGTGTGTGCGCCGGGCGGGCGAGGTGCCGACAGGACGGATGGATGGATGGCGGTGGGAGAGGAGTGTGCGAGGGCGGGAGCGGCGGGGGGGCAGAGGGAGGACCCAGCCCCGCCGCCGCCGCTCCGGAGCAGCCGCGCTGTGCGCCGCGGGCACCGCCAGCCGCCGGGCGCAGGTGGGCCGGGCCCCCCCGGCTCTCCCGCCCGCCGACCAGGAGCCTCCGGACTTCATGCGGGAGCTGCTCGCGAGCGAGGCCCCGGGGGAGAGGCCTCGAGGTGGGGCGGGCCGGGAGGAGCAGAGCCCCAGTGCCCCGGCACGGCGGGGGGAGGCTCTCCGTGCCCGGCCGAGCCCTCTCGGGGTACGAGCTCCCGAGCATCCTCCAGCGGCGGGGCCCGCGGGCGGCAGGGCTCTGCAGCCTCGCTGGCAACCCCCGCCTGGAGGTCTCCACTCGCCTCCCCTCCGCTGCCGGTCTTCCAGAGGTCACCGCGGAGGTGCCGCTGCCCCCCGCGCCCCGGTGCCTCCGTGGGGAGGAGCCCCCCCTCTCGCCAGGGGGACGGGGCGGAGTGCTTAGCCCCTTCCTTGCGGAGGGGGACACAGCGCAGCACCCCCTCTTCCCTGAATCTACTTACATCCTGCTTGAAATGGAGATGGGGAGATGGGAGAGGGGCGGTGAGGAATTTTCTCCATTGTGGACTTCCCCCACGGGACAGGGGTTTTTCGAGGTGCCTTCTCTGGCGGGACGAGACAGAGCAAATCCGCGTGTCCTGCCGGGGCCGGGGGCCGTCCCCACGGCCGGCTGGCGGCAGGCAAGGCACGAGGCCGGCCCCGGGCTGGGACCGAGCGGAGTCGTGCGCCCGCGGGTGAACCCAGCAGCCTGCCGCCGGTGCCATCGGGACCCTCGGCAGAGCCCCGGCACCGAGGGCACAGCTCAGCTGCACCTCGGCGAAGCTAGGTTGCCTGTTTGACAGAAGAGTATCGCGTTTCTTTCCTCCGGCAAGGGTTTATTTTTGGGGTGAAGGGGAAGGCTACAAAGGGGGAGGTGAGGCTAATTCAAGGCAAAACCGGCGACTTCACTGAGCACTTTCTTGCTTCCCTTCTTATCTCAGTCCTTATCTTATCCAAGCCTATCTCTGGGACAAGAGAGTGAGCCGTGTAAATCGGCGCTGACTGCATCAAGAACCCCAGTGATGTGAGGAGCAGCCACTTTAATTGTAACTGTTTTCCTCAGTCTCTCCCCCCGCTGCCCCTCTCAGAGCTGTTATATATCTGTACCATAAAATGTGCGGGATTTAAAGGTCTGTGGGAGGCTCCCTTTGAAAAGGACTCCGGGGAAAGCCTTTCTAATCCAGGATACTTGAGCCGGATGGGGTGGGATTGCCAGAGAGGCATAAAATAAAAATCATTCAGTAGACAAAACTAGGGGCTACCCCGACATGAAGAAAGTACATTTGTCTCGATGTTTTATTTTGTTGGAGATTGAGACTTCTCGTGTGCTAGTGTGTGTGTGTGTAAATATCTGAGGAAGCCAGGCGAGTGACATAAATAAACAAGACTGTGGAGAAAGGATGGGCCATGTATGTGAGCCAACCTGCAGCTAGCCAGCCAGCTCACTCGAGCAGCATTAACACCAGTGGGCAGAGAAAGCATGTCAAAAAATAAACGCTCTGTGAGAAACATAAGGAAAACATTAAACAATCGGGGAGTGCACTCCCTCTCCTTGCCCTGACAAAGCACGGCTGAGAAAACTCTTCTTGCTGTCTCTCCAGCCTCTTCCCTTCCTTGTGTCCCTGCTACAACAGAGATGCGTGGGACAGATGTGTTAAGAGACAGTCCCAGGGACTGCGTAGGTCACCCAAGAGCCTCAGCAAAACCAACTTGTGAAGTGTGTGCCAACCAAGGGCCAAGCAGTAGGGCAGGGTATGCATGAGTGACCAGCAGCGGTGGGGGGGGTGGGGGGGGGAAGAGGTCCTTTACTTGCTGTGGAAGAGGGGCAGAGGCACAGACCGAGGAGAAAACAAAAGCTGTGCCTTGACTCAAGATGAGATCCAAAAAGCAGCAGGACAAGAGAAGGTTAGGTTACTCCCCCAAACCAGCCCCATTAGGAGGGAAAAAACCACCCAACAACAATAACAAACTGAACCCATAAACAGTTATTGCCGTTCTGCAATAAAAGGGGAAATTTCTATCGTTGAAATGTGTGGAAGGAGCTTGTTCCAGAGCAAAACCTTGGCATGCAATTCTCTGTTTATGTCGCTCATCCCGATGGATGAGATATCGGTGGCAAAGTTCAGGCTGACATCAGCCCTGGGGAGGCAGAACCAGCGTCCAGGCTGGGCTGAGCGGGGCTGCACAGCTGTGCATGGGCCTGTGGCCTGTAGATGACCGGCTTTGGGGGGATCCAGTACACAAAACGCCTCCCCTAACCAGGCCCAGGGATGTGAGGAGCCAGCAGCAGCACACATTGTGGAGGGAGCTGGATGTAGTGTTTCCTTGCAACTGCAATGGATGAATCAGAAACAGCTCCCAGGGTGGTTTTATATGCTGATCTGTTTTGGGGTTTATTAAAAAGGGTGGGGAGGGAGAGAATGGCTGATCATCTGTATGTTGCCGGAAAGTCAAATATGTCTGTTTTACTGAACTGCATTGAAACCAGCAGCAGGAGACTGTAAAATCAGCAAAGTATTGTTTTGCTGGGGTTTTTTGTTTGTTTTTTTGCTTGTTTTTTTAAGAAGAGTAATCCTTTAGTCAAAGAGTAATAGTGTGTGGTGTTTTCACTATTGCAGTTCCTGCCCTGCGGTTTTTCTGTGCAAATTTCCACAGCTAGAAAATGTTTATTTCAGTTTTCCGAGTAGCTAACAGGTTGTGGGAAAAAGAAGGTGGCCTCAGGATGCTCAGATTCTATCCAAAATAAGATAATAATATTCAATTAATAGCTGATATTTTGCTTGCTTAAAATGGCACTCTAGTCGTAAAAACTAGCCATGTGAACAGGACAGCTGAATGCTAACCCTTTGTCATTCTTCTCTAGACTGGAAATAGTTTGTGTAAGTGAACAAAAGGGTCACTAATTTGCCTTTTCAACTTGGGAAACACAGTAAAGAAATAAAGGCCTTGGGTTACTTCTGATATATAACTTGAAAATGAAGCATACTGTGTCCAATACAATATCCTTATTTTTCATGTGCTGATCAGGATGCAGATGGCATAGGTCAGATTTCACCACCGAGGAATCATCCCTGGTAGCATCCACACAGACCTGAGTCAGTCATGTCTGCTGAAAGGAGAAGGACTGGAGGACTGCAGCAGGCATCCTGAGTAAGGGTTGCACAACCCAACACATCTACTATTTGTTAAATACCAACAATATTCTTGGCACTACACAGGACTCCAAATCATGACATTCTTTGCTCCAGATTTTTCTTTTTGTATACAAACTAAGGGGCAAGGAAAAAATGGGCAAGGCACTCAGAGAGACACAAATGTATAAGAAATTACCCAAAACACACATGCACACACGTATGCATATCTGTAAGTATATGTGTGTGTGTGTGTGTGTGTGTGTGTATTACAATTCTTTTCCATGTTTCTCAATCTGACAGTTGTTATATTTCTCTGTTTCTTAACATAAACCATTTGTTCTTTAGCCATGTTCAGTTTAGGAGGTTAATCTTCTGTGACATCATGAGCATTCTCAAAAGCTGTTAATATCACAGAAGATCTTATTTCCATAGTCTAAGTATACTGAAAGAAGTGAGTGATGAGAAATGCTTTACTCACCAGTTGAACTTATGTGTACTTTTGAAGAAATAAACTTATTCCTAAAGATCCAGTCCCAATATCTTTAATAATGTCTTTATGTTTCATATATTTAAAATATCTAATGGCAGAACATTAACAACATGTGCAGCAGAGAACAATCCTACACTGGCAACAAATAGACTTAATGACCTAATTGATTTTTCCCATCTCCAACTTGTGCAATTCTGTCATTGTAATAAAATCCCAGTGTAATCAAAGTTTGCAGGATCAGGCCCTAAATTAGCATGTTGATCTGGACTACCCCTCAGCCTGGGTCAGGTCCAAAGCCTGCTGCTGTCAGCTTGACCTTTTATCAGTCTGAGAGAGGTTTGGATCTGGTCTTCTGGATCACACTGGAGGAGAGCTGAATTATTGTTTTATTGTATGTGGAAGAAAAAAAAAAGGCATATTTGTGGGAAAAACACACTAATTCTGCAGCACAAACCTTCCAGATGCAGTTCAGTTAAGAAAGTCCAACAGGAAGGCCTCAAAATGAGAGCTTTTTGGCACAGAAGAAGTTTTAGCAGTTAATACGAGGATGATCAAACCATGCTAAGTCATTGTTTCCCTGTATTCATTTATCAGTTGGTCGTCTCTTGGACTTGCAATCAGATTGTAAAACTTTTGGGATGCAGACCAACATTTTGTTCTGTTTGCAGAATCTGTGCCTAGAGCAATTGTGTCTACAAGAAAAAATCTCAGCATTGCCATGGAAGTATGTGTGTATTTTGAGTGTAAATACTCATTCTAGAACAGAAGCAACTAACATAAATGTGGGGTTTTTTTAATGTATGCTAAATTGGAAAAAAAAAAAAGCGCCTTTGATCTGGGTAACTTCAACCACCTAGAAGGCAATACCAGAATAACTGCACTGGCTTAAATTCATGCATCAGTTTGCCCAAGTCTACTCCGTTTGTGCTGCCAGCCCATAGGGTGGAACTGTAATTGAGCAAATCTGGAGGATGTGAGTAACCAGCAACAAAGGTTTCACAGCGTTCTGACACATTCATTTGTCTAGGCATTGATTTCTCTATGATTTCAGTATTTGGGAGGATTTGGCAGTGTTTCCTGTGCATGTCTTTGGTGTTAATGTCAATCTAAGTAAATTCCACACTTGCCCAAATGACTTGCTCATTCCCGCTTCCTGGGCTGTGTTGGTCCAAGGATTTGGGAAATATCAGGTTGAAAAATGAAATCCTAAAAAAACAAGGGTTTTTTTCAGTAGATTCACTTTCGTGATCTGGTTCACCATAAGGAAACAGGAATGAAAAACCTGACGTAAAACAGTAAGGGCAGGGAGTGTCTCAAATAGGTCAGTGGAGAAATCTCACTACTGAGGGTGAAATTACAGGTGTAGGGTTTTTGGAAAGATGGGGACAAGGGAACAAGCTGAATTCTTTATGTGTGTGCTCACACCACACACAGCATGGCTGATAGGCGTGTTGTCTGGTGGGCATGAAGAAGGATGATGGTGCACAGTGTAGATGGAGCTCATGTGCTGCAATTGGTGCCCTCAACAATGCCATCCCATTGCCAGGACACCCTGAAGCAGTTCAGCTCCAGTGACCTGAAGTCATAAGAGGTATTACAGGGTTGGTAATAGCTGTAGATGAGGAATTGGGCAGCCACTGTCAAAACATGAGGCACAGAGTGTGCAAGCATGGGTTACCTTGCCCTTTGCTACTGGGGAAGTGCAACAGTCTGAGCCACACAAAATGGGTCTTGGATCCCATGTTAATAAACACAGTAAAACAGCAGCACTGCCCCTCCTAAACACGGGCTGGCACAGGAGAAAATGTTGTTCCACTGGCCACACTTTGTGACTCTTAATTAGGATTTTAGCAGGTAAAAACTACCATGCTATTTAAAATGTTACAAGAGATGGTCCTTCACTAAACATTGGTAAATGTGTCACTGATACTTATTCTATGAGACATTTCAGTAACATATGATTGTATTAGGCAGATAGTGCTGAGTAATCTAGAAACACTTCTGTACTCAATTGCTTTTGTTGCTTATTTCAAGGTGTAAATTGCAGGTTCTGAAAAACTGCAAAATGGTAGTCCTGAAGAAGACTATTCTCTGCTTGACTCTGGTGCACTGGTGACATGGTGTTCTTGAGAAGAACTTTTAAGCACAAACTGATGTCTGTCATTACGACTGGAGAGCTAGAAGCAGTTGCATATGTTGAATCATTTCATATTTTGCATTCAGTTCATTGGAGCTGAAATAAGCCCTTGCACTTTTCCAAAGAGATAGACATTCCCTAGTCAGAGCCTTACCCTTTTTGTGTACCTTCCAGCATATTTCTGACCACTGTTAATGACTGGAAAGGATCACACTGTGTTTTACGTCTGAACTGAGTTCTCTTTTCATAGGAGGCTGATTAATAGTAGAAGAATAACAAGAGTTTAGTGATGTGGAGCTTCTGCTAAGCTAATATGTACATATACTACGTTGAACAAATTCCAAATCAGGCATCGGACAGCTACAGCTTGAAAACCTAGATTTCAAAAATTATGAAGACATCTTAAACTTAGGAGTAACAAATCCTAACTTGTAGTCATATGGTTTTGCAAGTAACATCCAACATTCAATAGTCAGACATCTAAACTCTCCGAATAAATTATGGGAATAGGTGTACCCACCAAACTGCTATCAGAACCAACATTCATACTGAACTGAGAGCCAGCAGGAGTTGGCAATAAAGAAACACCCAATCTAGCTACATTTTCTGCCCAGCTAAATATCCCTCTGTGTCTGATACAGCCAGTTTCCTCTATCTGGGTAAAAATTAATATCCTTTCTTTCAAAAACAGAGAGTCAATTTTATGTTTTTCTTGAGTTCCCTTTAGTATAGCAGCCCAATGGCAATGAAACTTGGCCAGTATGTGGACCTATGCTCCATATGTACCTTCCATATGAGTGTGATTCAGGGTACAATTGCACCCCACACCCTAAGCTCCCAGTTATGTGATACTTCAGCTGAGGTCACTCCACAAGCTGCTTTGCTGCATCTGTGCCACTTCATAGATCCTCGGTGTCAGACAATAAGAAGAAACTGATTTTAAGGCACACGAAGGCAAGTCTTTTTCTATCTCTTTTTTTTAAAGAATGCTAGCATTTTTCACATTAAATGGAAATTTATGAACAGAAACTGGTATCTCCTGGCTGCATATATCCTACACACTAAGCAAAGTCACTATCGTTACCATTTCTATTTTTCTGTCCCTGTTTTGTAAACAAGCTTGCTGAGAGGGGCCTGGTTCCACTGGTGGCTATCTCCTCAGCGAATTTAGCTCTGTTACACTCATCTTTGGTCCACAAGCTCTCATGCAAGAGTCCTGCCTGGGCTGGCTCTGAGTCTCTGCAGGGGCCGTACTCTGAGGAGCATTCACCCCAAACAAGGAAGGACATTGTGAATTTAATTAGATGCTTCCAGCCTAAGCTACTGCTGCTGATTCTTAAATCACAGCTTTCTGCGCAGCTATGAAAGTCCCTGTTTTGATCAAACCTCTCGTACCCATCTACTTTAATGTGCCTGCAAAGTTACATACACTAATAACATTCAGGACACTGCAGGGAAGAGTTTCATGCTTCCCGACGTGATACTTTCCCACCAACCCTCCACCGAAAAGTGAAATAAAATCTCCAACTGCTTAATCTATTAATTACTTACCTTTAATAGTTAACGATTTGAGAGGGGTTTGGTACCCACAGACTCACAGAAAGGCATCTAGAATAGCCCTTTGCAGCAGGACTTATTAAGACATTATTAAGACTTCTTAAGGACATTGTTAAGAAATTGTATATTCCTGTATAAAACATTTATTTATAAAGTGTGGAGTTAAGAGTGATTTTTATCTGCAACAGTAGCGTCTACAGTTGTTATTGGCAGGCCATTCAGCGGAGACCAGGCTGTTTAACCATGGGGTATGAATATAAGGAGCACATGTGTATGTATTCCAGGAAGAAGAAAGCTAATTTTGTAATATGGAGTCAAGCAGGGCATATGGTAGATAACAGTACCCTTTCACATTCTAACACAGGATTGAGATTTCTTAACAAAGGCAATAGAGTTGCAAAACAGCATGACTTTGTTGCAGTCAGTAATTAATGAGGTGCTAAAAGTGCCTAAACAGAGGATCCCAGACAGAGAATGCATGACTCAAGAGGATAAGAAGCCCCCATCATTTCAAACAACAGTGTCATTTAAATAAACAAGCAGCAAGTCGCTGGGTGTGTGAGGTAGAAAGGGAGCAGCAGCAGCAACATGTTCTGTCAGACAGCGCTGTTTTGCCTGTGAGAAACCAGTTGTGCTTTTCCAAATGCAGCCAGAGCTTTAAGGTGTGAAACATTTGTTTAATTCATTATAGGGGCGCGGGGAATCACTCACTCATCGGCGCTGCAGGTTTTCTGGTGGCATGTTGGTCAATTCGATTTATAATCAATGAGCAGTGATTGCCCTGAAGGCTGTTACCAGCTCCGTACTGTGCAGGACGAAGTCTACCTGGCAGGCCTTTTTTTTTTCCCCTCATAAAAGACGTCATTTTCTATGCTCTCAGATGAGATATAAAGCTTTTTTTTTTTCTTTTTTTTAAATTTTATTTTATTTTAACAAGTTTTGGAGATTTTGTGCCATTCTGCAGAGCACTCCAGGATTATTATTTATTTTAAGCAAAACCAATTCCAGTTCGAGTATTAAATGAAAATAGCAAAGGTTTATAAAATGTTTGTCCTGTAATGTTTATTTTCTTTCTAACCAAACATTTATAAATAGATTGAGAGAAACGTGGCAAAGCACCAAAATCATCCACTAAGATATTTCATAAGAAACTATAATGTAAAAGTGGAATAAAGGAGCACTTTTGGAAGTGATATTTGTTAGTGAAATCTTTTTTTTTGTAGGGGGATATGATGCAATATGTCATGTTACCCTTTGGAGCCTATAGCATAGTGATCCAAATTTATTTCTGGAGTGCAGTGCAGTACATGTGTTGTAGTTAGATTGAATTTATCTACACATTCATGCAGCTAAAAAGAAGGTAGACTTTGGGTTTCTTTTTCAGTTTCTTTTGCGGCTTTAGAAAGCTAGCAACTGAGAATCCATTGTATGCTGGGAAGCAATGGACCTAGTTAGCAAGAAATCCAAATTCTCTATTTTCAGATCCAGGCAGCTCAGGATACTTACTTTTTTTTTTTTTTTCCCCTCCTCCAGGTATTTTTTCATCTTACTGTCTGGCATAGAGAAAAGGAAAATTATACATGTGCTGTATTCCCTCTCCATTATTACATACAAAACTTACAGAATTTATTTGATGCTTGTTTTTCATTAGAAAAACATAGATATAAATGCTTTGAAAGACTCGGTGACTGTTTCCACTGGAGTCTTTCTTGAGAATTCAGGGTTTTTTTCTGTGCTACCTTTCCTTCTGTTCAATATCTCACTACTACCTCTACACCTCTGCTGCTCCTCCAGAGTGATAGTGGGAGCATTAGCAGATACAGAGTGGACAATTGGTGTTTCTTGCGTCCTGCACAGTGGGACTGAGGGAGTTTCACTGAAGGGGTTGTGGCAACCTCAGTAACTACCTTGGCACTGCTCATTTTGAAATGGGTAACTGATTTTCCTTTTAGAAAAAATAGACATTTGGGATCTGCAGATGTTGCAACACTGTGTTGAGTTTGTTTGAATCCCCAAAGGCCAAAGTGAATGAAGGTCCTGTTCTACAACAGGTCCCTAGAGACATGGGTCTACTCCTTTCCAACTCATCACTACAAACCAAAGGAAAGCCCTTCTATTGCCTTCAGTTGATGTAGACAGGCAGGATTTGGTCTCCTTTCTGGAAAATGCACTATTACAGCTCTTTCCCCTCTTATTGAAAAAGAATATATACTTTTGTTTTCTGGTGTCAGCAAGGCACTGAGGTCTAAACCCTGCAGAGGCCTGTCTGTAACTGGCACTAGACACAGAGCTGCACTGTAGAGAGGCTGCTGGGCACAGAGGGATTCTTGCACTTGGAGAGAAGTTTGGTGTGACTGCCATGAGTTTCTGCAACAAAAAAGGAATTTCCTGATTCAAGCTTTTCCTTAAATATACTCTAGAGGGAGTCAAATCTAAAAGTTTATTTATCTTTAAAGTATTTCAATTGTAGATAATTAATTTAAAAGTTTCTGTTTGTTTCCTGTTTATTTCTTTCAAGATTGTCTATTAGTACAGAAATTTTGGTTGAATGTGTTTGTACATTTTCAGATCAGATATGTGCTAATAGTACTTAAGAGGCATTACTCAGAGTGATGTGACACTGTCACAGCAATAAATAGCCCTTGAAACCAGCAAACACCAGTATTATCTGTGAAAGAAGCAGAGTCCTAGGAGACAAAATTAGAAAAGAAAGTGAAGGACTTTCATATTCCAAAGAAATTGAGGTATTGCTTGTATTGAAGCTAATTTTCTATAGTGCTTAGTATGACTTCAGTGTCTGGTGACACTTAAGTGTCTATAACATGGTAACTTCATATTAGAAACATAACTCTGAACCAGAGATAACATCCCGCCAATTACACACTAGTATCTTGGGTGAAGGCTGTGACCATATTCTATTTAACATTGATTTGTAGTTTGAATATGCAACTACAGTGATCTAAACTACAGTTTACAGTGATCACTGGAGTGTGTTTTATGGAATTAAACCTATATCAAGGTGGAAGGGGAGGGAGGACTGTGCCACTTCAAAAATTATTTTGGGTGACAGTGTCTCCTAGAGCAGAGCTACCTCAATTTTAACCTTATTTTGCATACTTACCCAGTGTAGCAGCAGACAGGAAATTTTCTGCTTTTATTTTATTTTATTAGCTTCCACTATTAGAGCTGGTAAATGTCTCCTGGCTTTCTGACAAAAGCAAAAAAAAAGCATTTGTTAGAAAACCATGAATTTAATTTTTTTCCTTAGAGGAGAGAGCAAGCAATGCTCATGAAGTTCCCCTTTAGCGATTCCTCCACAATTGTTGAAGGAATTACGCCCACTGCCTCATAGAAAATACTATCTAGTATCTGGAAACCCAGAAACTTCACAAATTCCCTGAGATCTAAACACTCAACAGAGATAATGAGTGGGAGGCTAGAGCTAGCAGTTGAATTTCGACCTGGTTTCACTCATCAATGAATAACAACCCAGTGTAACTCTGCAAGCAGAGCCCTGCCTGTGTTGAGCCTTGTGCTGTGAGGGGATCTGTATTTTTTCATGGGGGAAGTGGGAAGGATGTGAGGGGAATAGTCATGGGGATATAATTGATCTGAGCACATATCTGCACATGAACTCGTTGTCTAGACTGCTTTTGTAGTCGGTGGAAAGACACAGGTATTTTATAACTGATTTATTTGTCTTGTGATAGACATCTAAAAGAGCTGAGCTGAGTTGTGTCCTAAAATATGTAAATGTCTATGCCTTCTGCACTATTGTGGATAGACAAAGGAATGTGTAGAGGGAAGGTCAGGCAACTGATAGAGTATGAGAGATTAAACCCTAGCTCACTGATATTTCTGATTTCCAAAATCATTCTTATTGGCTTGGTTTCACACAGGCTTGAGGCGTTTTGAATAAACCCCTGGAAAGCACTGCTCCCTTCCCCTCTTATGCCTGTTTCTCCTAGGGAATAAGGGCGCTTGTCTGTCCTGTGGGAAAACCATGCTCATGTGCCTCTTTGCCATTACATTTGTGATGGACTCTGCAGCAAGAAATTGAATGGGACATCTTACTTAACAGTGTTCATTGCATGGACACAGGCTTTTCCAGCCCATCATTTGCAGCTTACCATCAACGTTCTTCACAATTTTTGAGGTCTAGGTGGCTCTCACTGCCTGTCATCTGCAGGGATGAGTGCCCAGGTCTCTGCAGAACAGCTGAGCATCTCTGTCACTGCAGGCTGGAGGATGTCCCTTCCTCTGTGACAGTCTCCTAGCTGGAAAAGTCCTAAGTGATTTTGGAAAAAGGAAATAATTGATCAGAAATCACTGGTTATGTCTGGGGAGAGCCATCTTGATATTCTTGTTTGGAGTCAGGAGGAATAAGGGTTTGATTTCCAGCTCTCTGTATCCTCAGAAGGTACTTTACCCAACCCAACCAGACCCAACCCAATGTGACCGAGTGATTTCTGTCTGGCCCGAGCTGGAAATACTCCAAACTTCCCTGATCGTATCAATGAACCTGCCACAACTTCCATGAGAAACTTTAGCTTCAGTACATCCTCTTTTCTTACAAAGCTTCTAGACTGAAAAATCTGGTTAAATTCCTCAGCAATATTTTCCCTTTAGTTCTTTCTAATCATAACATTGAACTTCCCCAAGGAATAACACAGGCCATAGGACCACTGGATGAACTATGATTGTGTTTTTCAAAGAAATCGGTTGTATGAAGAGGAAGCCGGGGTTAATATGAAACATTGCCCTACACCTCACATTGGCTCAAAGAACATATTTTCCTTCTCTCCCTCTCTTTCTTTCGCTCTCTTCCTTATTTTCTTTTCGGTATTAAATGAGATGGATCAGATTTTCCAAAGTTCATGAAGAGGAAGTGCATGTCCTGGTGTCATTGTTTATGTAAAGAGATTGGCTGCTGCCTGTCACGTTCAAAAAACAGCATCACTAGAGCTTTATAAAGGGACATTTCATTTAAATTAGATGACTGGCTGCTGCTTTGGCCTCCTCTACGCTTTTGTTACTAAATGGAATCTTTCACACTTTTCATATTCAAAGCCTTTCATAAGTGTTTACTCGTTAGTCTTCACCGTAACCCTGAAAAATACCATTACTGTTTTTGTATCCATGAAAAAAGTGGAGACAGAGAGGACCTGATGAAAACCACATTTGCCTTACAAGTCACCCCCCAGCAGAACTTCTATTGTGATACTGATGATGAGAGATCTGGTGTGGACAAGCCAGAAACAGCAATCAACCTAGATTACAAACACTGAAGTCTGCCCTGGGCCACGATTAGAAGATATGGTTGTTAAATTAACAGTGATCAGTCACAACAGTGTTACAATTATTCCTACCTATTGGTGGAACTACAGCAGCGGGAACATTCTTTGGACCAAAATCAGTACAGATACAGCTAAACAGACTTGCCCACAACCAAGCCTTTTAGCTATTGCAACATAACTCATGTAAATACTCCCATTAAGTTCATCTGGAATCATGAACGCTTAACTCAGGATGCTCTGCAAGTCATGGCTAGGTTATGAAGAGGTGAAAATAGTAATGCCAGTAATTCAGTTTAAATGGCTTTTGCTGTTTTGTTTTCATCTCCCAAAGCAATCGTTGATCTTGAAAGGAGATGCTTCCAATCCTGTCTTCTCTATCCTGTGGAGGACTTTGTTGCAAACACTCTTATATGGCAATGGGGTCTGCCTTCCACAGTGCCTTGAAGGGCTTCAAAGGCAGAGGGGCTGTGGCAAAAATCAAGGATGTTGGACAGTTCTTGAAGGACAGTGAGTAGCACTAGCCTCATGAGATGCTCATTAATGATAGAAATGCAAGGCTTCATGAAAAGTGTTGTGGCCTAGATTTGTACTCTCAGGTGATCCAGCCTGCAGAGTTGTCTGCCTCAGGACAAGAATGTCTACATATATAAAAAATCATATATAAAACCATTTAGGGGTGGCTAATTAACTTTAAATTAATAAGCAGTCTTCATCCAGATTATTTTTCAGTAATCATCAGTTCTCAAAATTTTGGTTTCACCTAGTTTAGCTAAAGAGGTGCAGTCAAACCCATCCAAGCCCTATATAAATATTTTTATTTCATTTCTTAAAGCTATCTCATTTTAATTCACTTAACACCTCTTCTTGACAATTAAAAGGCATTTTAAAAGAAGTGGAACTACCTCACTAGCTGGGATTTATGCCAGCTATTAAAACCACAGAGAATGTTGCACTGAGGCAGATTATGTTGCATCTGCCCTCCTGGGGATTCTTGTTCCTGCCTCTGCAGTGCCTTTTCCACATTATTGCCAAAGACAAACACTTCAATACTTACAGATTCAGGGTGGTTATGACTCTGCTGCACCGGAAGTCCCTGGTTCAACTAAATCACTTACACACAGAGCCCTAAGAAGATCCTGTGTCCTACTCAGGCTTAAAGAGTAAAGTTCTCAGTTTTTTGTCTTTTATTTTCTGGCTCATCACCAAAAACACTGAGGAGCTCTTCTTCTGTCTTTTGCAAAATCTCACAGAAGCAACATGTTCCCTGGCAGTTGGCACCTGCGTGAAAGAGGGAAGAACAAGGACACAGAACGTAACCAAACTCAACTTTCTTCAAGTTAAAGTTGGACGAAAAAATGCTGAAGAAACAGAAGGAAAAAAGCTTGGCAGCCTGAGGTCTTTTGCAAATGCCATTCGTACTTGTGGCACTGACATTTTGTGGCGGATTTTGGTGGAACTGGGTCCTGAATGAATATTAGATATGATTCTGTAATCTCAGCCAGTGTTGGTCAACATTAACATCTGCACAGTTTTTCATTAGTGGTATGAAACTTATGTGGACAGCAGGGTAGTTTTGCTATGGTTAAAGACAGACACCATGCTAAAGGTTTGTAACTGAGGGCTAATCTCATGAGAATAGGGCTATACTACCTCCAGTGCCTGCTGGAAGCAAGGTAGCTGCTTTGCTTGAGGATGTCCCCCAGGCCAGGATGCTCTGCTAGACCCAGGCTGGTGCTGTGAGGAGCCTGCTTGGAGAGCCTTGTGCTGACTCAGGATGCCAGATGATGTGGTCCCTCAGGCACGAGGTCACATGAAGGCAGATGCATAGTTGAAGCCTGTCCTCGTGCAAAAGCTCTCATCTCCTCATGGATTCCCAGGTACTTATGGGGTAGGTGTATGCAGAGGTAGCTGTGTTGTGGCATGGCTGACACTGTCCCACAGGACTTGAGCTGCTTCTGTGCTCCACATCCCCCCACTCATCTCTGCCTTCCTGAGATTCGTCCAGGATCCCTGTCCTTTTCAGCCCCCACTCCAGACAACACAGGGTTAACCAAATCTGTTGGAGTGACTGAGCCTAAATCTTAGTTTTCTCCTGCAAAAATAGGCTTCAGAAGAGGCTTTGGTCAGAGATTAGTCTGACTATGAAAAGAGGTATCCATCTGAAGAATAAGAATAGAAGTGCCACCCTAAAATGAAAACCCCAGAAAAGACCAAGAAAACAGGAGAAATACATCCACTTAACGATGCCCCAGACTGTCTAGATGGCAGTCTGCTGGGGCAAGCGCCCTGGGTTAATGGAATAACCTCTCACCCCTGGAAACTAGTTTAAATCTTGCCTTAGGGTAATAAAGGAAAATTGCATCTGATGGTGTCAAATTAGTCCCTAGCGGACCTTTCTCCACATCATGAATTCACCACAAATTTCACACAGTTTGTCGTGATTGGCAGAATCTGCTGAGGAGAAGTTTAGGATGGGAATAGCTACGATTTTGTAGACTGGAAGTCAGAGTCTTTTTGCAAATGGCATGGCTTAGCACTATTGGCCCTTTGCTGTCAGAACAAAGCCTTAGATTTATTCGCACTCCTCAAAGCAAGGGAAACAAACAGAGAAACTGTCATTTCATGACAGAATTAAACCATTATTCACTTCTAGATACAAGGTAGTTTGTCAGAGATAGATCTAGGCTATCCCACATTGACATCAGTGTCTCACTTGTGAAGATATTTGGGGTTTTCATCAGTCTATATGAGATAAAAAAAAATATAATCACATGTTAGGGTTTAAAATAATCAAACTTTTTAAAAGACACTGGACTTGACATAAATAAAACTGCAGATTCTTTTGAACTGTGACCATTTCACACATACCACAGTGTGTGAAATACCATTTGGGAGACTCCCTGTCTGAATCTGAAAGTATACATCTGCTTTGTGCACAGGCTGATGAGCACGCCAAGACACTGAGTCTCACACTTGCTCTGTACACACAGAATTTGAGGAAAAACAACTTAAAAAGCGTATCCTGTACATAAGAATTTCTAACAAATTATTTCTAAAGAAATAAAAAGACCCTTTTAAAAGGCTTCAAAGGAGATTTACAAGAGCAGGGGAACAAACGGAAAAAAAAAATAATGCAGAAAAGGAGCAGGAAGATGGGGTCTGGATTTATTTTCAGAGCTGACTGGATGTCATATCCCTCTTCTCTTGGTTTTGGTGCCTGAGCAAAACCATCTCTGATCCAGTTGCTAAATAATGGAATGGAGAATTTAGTCCAAAATCCCTTCATTCAACAGTGTAATTTGAGAAATAAAGACCTTATCTCAGATGTTGTGAGAAAGAGACAGTGTGCTGGTCCACGTGGTTTTGGAGTAATAACACTACCTACTGATGCAGTCGTGTGTGTTACCATACACTGCTTTCAAAATATCACAATCCCTTTTTATGTTATTACTGGATGTCCTTACTGCGAGTTGTAGGACTTGTCAAATGGCTGCTTTCCAGAGCTATTGACTTTGCTTGGTATTCTGTTGAAGATTCTTAATAATGGTGCTGAATTGGATATAAACATGTGCTTAATGTCTTTGAACATGAAACTGAAGCACGTTGCAAGGATTAGCTGACATAAATTGTAGTAACATGGCAGTGAATTTTCTTTTAAACAACAGGCAGAAACACTATACCTGTTTTTATGAACAGGCTCACTTGACAAAACATACTTTAAAAACATTGAACTACTCTGTTGTGCTGGTCATTTTGGTTGATTCCCCCCCAGGATGGAGATGGCAGCGTGCTGCTGCAAGCCTGGTGCTTCCCTGTGCCCATGGTGGAGATGTGGGTGGGTAGGAGGACGGCTGCCAGTGAGCCTGTAAGTGAGAAAGGGTTAGGATCATACCTGTGGGTTTGGGAAGATAGCACCAAATCCAGCCCTTGACCTGTTATGTAGGCCACAGGAGGAGCAGTTCCACGGACACAGTTCCTCTCTCACGGTGGGGCCAACTCAGGAGTTTTGCTGCCTCTTCTGCCTATCCCTCTTCCCCTGCCTGCCAGGATGTGCTGACTTGGCATTTTGTGAAGATCCCTCAGCACAGTGCCTATGTCTGCTACAGGGGGTGTAGCGTAATGCAAATTAATAGTATGGTGGAGAACATAAATTAAATTTTTTTCCAATATATGCATGTATAATACATTAGTTTTCTACATAACTAAAATAAAAGAAATAATGTGAATCAGATAAACCTTGGAAGTTCTGGCTGAACAAAAAAACCCTAATGTCCATTCCTACCTGTTCTCACCCTTTGAATGATTAATATCACAGTTTTGCATAAAGCTTTTCTTTAGCATAGTCTAACTCCTTGTAGCATACCTCACTATAGATTTAACTATCTAGCTCACTAATATGAGCAAGTGCTAACATTTAAACAAAACAAAACAAATCTGTTTTCTGGTGGAAGCAATTACGTGGATCAAGCTTCAAATGAAATGAGTTTTTGTAGCTATAAAGGCCAACTACAAAACTGAGTTAAGAAGTGCATTAAGGTGAAATAGACTCCAGTCATGGAATCACAGAATTACAGAAGAGTTTGTATTGCAAGGAACCTTTAAAAGTCATCTAGTCCCACCCGCCTGCAATTAACATGGACACCTGCAACTAGATCAGGTTGCTCAGAGCTCCGTCCAACCTGGCCTTGGATGTTTCCAGGGACAAGGCATCTACTGCCTCTCTGAATTATAGAATTACAGAATCATTTAGGTTGGAAAAGACCTCTAAGATCATTGACTCCAGCCTTTGACCAATCACTAACCTGTCAACTAGACCATGGCACTATGTGCCACATCCAATCGTTTCTTGAACACATCCAGGGATGGAGACTCCACCATCTCCCTAGGCAGTCCATTTCAATGTTTAACAACCCTTTCCATGAAGAAATTCTTCTTGATATCCAACCTGAGCCAACCTGAGCTCCTCCTGAGCAACCAGAACCTTCCCTTCTCCTCTGGGTAACCTTTCTCAGTGTTTGACCACCCTCATTATAAAATTACTTTTGCTATATCTACTCTAAATGTATCCATTTTTTAGTTTAAAACAATTACCCCTTGTCTGATTGCAACAGGAGGCCCTACTAAAAAGTTTGTCTCCATCTTTCTAATAAGCCCTCTTGAAATACTGAAAGGCTGGAGTGTTCTTTTCTCCAGGCTGAACAGTCCGAACTCTCTCAGCCTGTCTTCACAGGAGAGGTGCTCCAGCCCTCTGATTATGTTCATGGCTCTTCTTTGGATCTGCTCCAACACGTCCACATCTTTCTTGTGCCAAGGATTTCAAAGCCAGACAAAGTACTCCAGGACTCATCAGAACAGAGTAGAGGGGCAGAATCACCTCCCTCAACCTGATGGTCGTGCTTCTTTTGATGTAGCCCAGGATGCAGTTGGCCTTTTGGGCTCCAAGTGCACATTGCCAGGTCAAGTCCAGCTTTTTGTTCACCAGTACCCCCAAGTAGTTCTTTGCAGGGTTGCTCTCAGTTCATTCCACACCCAGCCTCTGTTTTTGTTTGGGGTTGCTCCAACCCAGGTGCAGCACCTAGAATTCGGCTTAGTTGAACTCAAGAGGTTCCCATGGGCCCACTCCTTTAGCTTCCCCAGATCACTCTGTATGACATCCTGTCCTTCAGACCTGTCAATCACATCACTCAGCTTGATATAGTCCCAAACTTGGTAAGGGTGCACTAAATCCCATTGTATATGTCATTGATAAAAATACTAAACAGTACTGATTCCAACATGGGTCCCTGAGGGACACCACTTGTCACCCATCTCAAGTTGGACATTGGAGGAAAAAAGTTATTGAGTAGCTCAGACTTCCCCTTGAAAGTTTTTACCAGTTTGTCAGTCTTGCCCATTGGGACTGGAGGTACACTTTCTTTGACCTTCCTTTTTTGGTTAACATACCTCTAGAAGCCCTTCTTGTTATTCTTTGCATCCCTTGCCAAGTTCATCTCCAGTTGCACCTTGGTCTTCCTGACTCCATCCCTACAGAACTCGACAGCATCCCTGTACTTATCCTGAGATACCTGTCCTTGCTTTCACTGCCTGTGCATTTGCTCCTTTCCCTTTATTTTGGCCAGCAGATCTCCACTCAGTCATGGCAATTTCTTGCTATTCTTGCCCAGTTTCTTGCATATGGGGACTGAGAGTTCTTGTATTCTCTGGAGGACTTCATTTGGGTTGTAGCTTTCTAGCTACACAGTAGCTTTCAACTTCTCCTGTTTGTCCTAACTAGGTACTGGGAAGGTAAGGAAGGGAGAGAGAGGACTCAGAGATGAAATATATTAAAATTACTTATGAAAACTAAGCCTTTTTTCTAAAGTACTCTCTTAGTTCCTGTTTTTCTAAAAACCAAAAATATTCCCCAGGGTGCCCTGAATCAAAACCTCCTATACCATTTGCCATTACTTAGGAGTAAAGTTAACCTGGAATTTGACTTCAGTTCAATTTCATCTTCCATGGAAGCAAAAGAGTAAATGATCCTCAGCATGTGCACAGATGAATAGAGACAAGTTCGTTCCCTGTCACACATAACCTGCCCCAACCTCTTCAAAAAATACTTTCATCAAAAAAATACCAATAGAGGGAAAGGTCATGGGATATGATGTACAGTGGGTAGCTGAGGACAACCAGAGATGATGTCATGGCCAACATCTGACAGCAGAGGAAGGATACAAATCTACACTTAAATTAGTCATGGTTTCTGTACAAATCCACGTAGAATTTTTTTCCTTCAAAAAAATGCATCCCTTAAATATTTTAATCTAAACCAGCACTCTGTCAGCTAGTAAAAACAGTGAGGTCTCATCTTCTTGCTGGCTACTCGCTAACAGCATAAATTAGACTTAGAAAATTCTTTCTGCTGTACATGTCTGAGGCATAAATAACACCATATGTTCAGCAGCAGTTTAAATAAAATATCATTCTTACCTTAACAATGACACTGTAATTTAGGAGCCATGACTGCAATCACAATGGGAACACTGAAGTGTTCTGCTTAATCTTTGTAAAATACTATATTACTTTTGTGCTGCCCTTAAACTGCTTTAAAAATAGGGCATTATATTTATAAGGGGAAACCCCCATCATCCTCTAGCTTTGTCCTGATACTATATACCAATCAGAAAATCTAAATGTCATCAGGAACAACCCACAGATTGAAAAACTTTTTCCTAAGAACATATGGACCCCACTGGCCTCAGGAAATATTTGAAGAGTGAACACACATTTCATCAAGATTTTTGAAATCCCAGGGGTAAGGAAGGAATGAAAACATGACAGAGTAATTTAAAATGGCAGGTATTGGACTTTTCCTGTTCAACATTGGAAATTAGATACCTAATATTAACAGAAGTCATTATTTTTATTACTCCAATTAAAGAGGCTAACACCTGCCATCTCCCAGATTTCTGAGAAGGGTTTAGTTTTTTCTTCCCCTCTGCAGAGGTGGTTATATTGCTCCGGGTGTGTGCAAATGCCATTACTTTATAGATTGACATCTATTTTATCTTCCCAGGACACTGTACCTGGAAGAGTCTGTTCTGAGCAGAGGGAGAAATAAACTCTCACTGCTGGACCTGAAGAAAAGATGGCAGCCTCTGAACCCAGCAGGGCCAGACCTTTCTTTTAGGGAGGATGGAAGGCAGCTGCCCTGCTGCCTGCTCATCCCGAGGATGACCTTCCCTGCTGCAGCCTGGCTGTTGGAGAAGGTGGAGATCAGGATGCTCTTGCCTGCACATTGGACCCATTTTGCTTCCAAAGTTCTGGGATTGCACTTTTAAACAGTTCAGTCCTGCAACTGAAATGCCCTTTTCAATGCTAGATATAGACGTACCTCTTCCCCCCCACCCCTGAACCCAGCAAAACAGACTTTATGTACACAGGTAAACTTTTTAACCTTCTGACTATATGCAAAAGTGATTTTTGTGGTCTGATACAAGGCCTGATACCAGGGAATTTTTGCAGTTGCTGCTGTTGTAGTAGTCTCTCGGCACCAGCAAGTAGCCATACAGAATGGTGATGAGAAATTTTCTACCAGCCTCAACTGCAGGATTTTCAAACTCACTGCACATATTTTTCAGGCTGCTGCATGAAACATTCTCTTGAGAGCACAGAGGGCTTAGATTTACTGCTGCTGGCACTGGGTATGTGTTGCAGCACTCTAACTAGATGAGTTTTGACTATAAATCACATGCATATTACCTACTTTTGCCTTTGCTGCAAAGGAGTGAGAAGCATCTCCTTGGTGCTGTACAGCTTAATATTCAATGCTGTCTAGTAATGTGTAGCTGAAATATTGCAAAGTTTGAGCATTTTACAGATATGAGTTTGGTGCACAGGCATTCAATGCCAGAAAACACTGTCACCACTTCCGAATTTCTCAGAGGTTTTCACAAGGTTGGTTTTCCTTGGGATTAAGGTCATGAGTCATGTTACTGTCATCAGGGGGAAGAAAGCTTTTGTGACAGAGTCCACCTCAAGACTGTTGTTTCATCTGAGTTTGTTGTGTGGTCACTGAATTCCTCAGAGAGACAGTAAGCCAGTGAGGCTCTCACACAGGCAATGTTCTAAGTATATTCCTGCAACTTTGAGGCCTTTACTTCTGCCAAAGCCCACTCAGAGACATGTTAAGAGGTATAATGGCACTGAGCATCACTGGGCACAGATACATTTTCAGCGGGTGTTGTGGAGAAAAGAATCTGCCTTGGTGAAATGATTGTGTGCAATACAACCACAGAGATAATAAATACAAGCTGCTAAGATACACTAGGCTGGTACTAGTTTTCAGTAACCACATTGGTTGGTGCTACGTCTAGAAACAGACCAAACAATCAATCTTGCAAACTCCATGAACAAATGGCATTGGTATCTCCTACAGGTGGCTTTGTGCCTATAAGAGAAGATCTAGCCAGCACGTCCTGGGAGAAGGAAGAAGAGGTGAAGAAGAAATATGAGAGACATTAACTGACAAGAAACTTCTCTGTGTGCATCAAACTCCAGGTTCAGAGACATGAGCCCAATTTTAGCTCTTCTGTGGGGACCTATGGTTAACACTCCCTAATTTTCAATGGATATATAAGTAGTAAAGGGAATTAGAGATATGGACTGGTAATTACCATTCATAAATTTCAGAGTTAACACAGGTCCCTGTGATGAGATTCAATGCCAGATATCCGGGCTGCCATTGGCTGAGGTTGCTCCAGGAACAGAAAGAGTGTCACCACATTGGTATGGCACGGGACCCAAGCAAACGAGTCAAGCTGGGAGAAGTGGCTCAGTGCAGCACTGCACTGTGCTGCTTATTTCTAGTGTTGTTGCTCGTCTCTTTGCATGGTGCTGCAGGGTGCCATGTGGCGCTGAGAGTGTGCTAAGAGGTAATGTAAGGATGGCTGGATGGTAGTTCCCATTCCAGGGCAGAACCATAGAGGAAACATTGCTGCCAATGCAAAATCAAAGTGGGACTTTGAACAATCTTTACTGTAGGATGCAGTGGGATTTGTTTCAACCCCCAAATCTCTCCTTCGTAAGTTTTTGCTTTTCATCACTTCTCTATCTTGTAGAACAGCGATGCTAGAGGCTTGCAGGCAGCATCTGGCCTGTAGATTTGATCTCTCCTTCAAGAAGAGGGTAGACAAAGCCAACACTACATGTACCTAAGTAATTCTTTCTTTTTTTTCAGGGAAGATGTGAATGCACAGGAAGCATGTGCTTCCTGGCTGGCTTTTCCCTATCAATCTCTTTCTCCTGTATGCCAAAAACATTGCATTAGAAATGTGCGAGGCTGGAGAAGGGAGTGGAATTATCAAGAAATTGATGAATAGGAAGGTAGAAATAGCAGATATTTGAATTGGGTACTTCTGATCTCACCAGTCTCATCAGTTTACGTAGTCTATTGATTAGCCATGCCACGGGTGCAGAAACCCCAGGGCGGACCCATGCATCACTATTTTAAATCTAGCAGTACTTACGAAGTCAGGCATTGCAACGTGTAAGCTATGCTACTTCCAAGGCCACTCAGCCACTTTCCAATGTTGTCCAGGCTAATAAACCCTGACAAGCTTATTTTGATTCCCTCCTCTGCACTCCTGGCACATCAGGGTCCAGAGAGTTTATTAATAATGTGGGCACTGCAGTAATTTGCTCAAGGCTGGGGTTCACCAATACACCAGCTCCATCTTAAAGGTTCTTCCTACCAAATCAAGAGGTATCAGAAAAACATGATGCAAAATACTAATTAACCTTGCCAGTGAATAAACTCATTTTGCTAGTACAAATTTGTTGAGTCGATTGTGTTGGCTTAGCTTTCCATCAATCAGGTTTATGTGGCTCAGGCATTGTCCATCCTGTGGTTGCTACCTTAAAAGAATAAAATTAACAAATTTTAAATAATGTGCCCATGTGTTGGAAAAAGGGTTGCACAGATTGTATCCAGATAAAATGTTCATATCTGTATTACCTGAGAGTGGTCAAGTCTTGTGTTATCATTGTGGATCCATGGCCAGGCACAGGAAAAGCTTGGAAGGGAGTGGAGAAGCAGGAACTGGCTCCAGTTCCAGGCAGATGCTGTGGTCAGTGTCTCAGTGCTTCTCACTATTCTGACCCTCTTCCTTGCTCAGTCAGGGCTTTTACATTAGCTGGGAAAATTCCAGCCTTGCAATCATTCTGTGACACCCCTTGGGAAAAAAAAAATTACACCAAAACATAAGAAAAATAGCTGCTTCTGCATTACATGGTAGTTCTCCCACAATTAAAAACCAGATTTTGGATTCCCCATGGAACAGTAAAAGTCCTCAAAGGCAGAAAAGCATTTATGTAGCTGGGAAGAAAACTCTAGAGATATAAAGCTATTTATAACAAAGAACACTTTCCTAATGGACAAAGGACTCTTGCTGGCTTAGAAATCCAATCCAAAACCTTCCAAAGTCCTTGATTGTTTTCTCTTCACATTATGCTGTAGCATGCATAAATTCTGCTTTATGATAACATAATAGCACTGGTCAGCATCCAGATGATTTTAGGAGGCGAGTGGCAAGAATACCCAGTGCATATGCACTGTTTCTGTGCAGGTGATAGAGTACTGGGGTGATGACAGCACTGGATTTCCTTTCTGATGGCTTAAAATTTATTTAGCATACGTTTTGCTTTCTGCTTTAATCAGATGATGATTTCATTCATTTGATTCCTATCTTATGAACCTTGTATCATATGATCTCATATCATCATGACTGCCTACAATGAAACAGCCCTCCTAGTGAGGAACAAACTGTCAGGTTAACATGGATGTGTATTGGTGATTGTAATAGGCGCTCTATTGACAAAGGACAGAAGAGGATAAAACAGTATAAGTGGAAAGCAAGTTTTAGAGCAATAAGGAGTGTTTCCAAGAGTCAGGCAATCAAGTTTCAAAAGTGCCAGAGCTTATCTTGATCAGTAGATTTTACTGTTGTGATAAAAACCCCAATTTTTGTCAAAGTTTGACAGTGGCACATTCATGGTCCACATGTCTTGCCAAGAAAAGGTAAAATCAATTGAGATTAGACTTTTGTATTATACACGTGTATGCAAACTATCATCTCTTTGTTCTGAATTTGAGAATTTTATTCACTAACTGTGTAGCTTTTCATTCTTCTGTGATTTTAAACCAGATCTTTTTAGTCTCAAAAAAAAGCACGTGTATGTCTTCCAGCCAAGCCTTCATGACACAGAACTCTCGGTCTAGTAAAATTCCACTAACAATGACACTGTTACATCCTTTCACCCAGGAGGTGAGATTTACTTTTGTTCTTCAGGAAGAGATTTTTTTCTTCATCAGCCTATAGATCTGGGTTTGAAGCAGCCCATGGTGGTTTGCTCATCTCACTATATTATATTTGAGAATAGGTACGTCTTTCATTTTCATGGCCAATTGGTGTTAATGTCTGCTGGAAAACTTGGATGACTGGAGCTAACCCCCAGAGCACCATATCCCCCCTTCAGCTGGCTAAGGTAATGCAATGGGCTCTTTTCTTATTAACCTACTCCTCCTGAAACAAGGGCACACCAGGGAGCAATAACAAGGTGAAAGAGGTTGATATTTTGGCAGGTACCCCATTTACTTTGGAATAGCCCTGGAAATAGTACCTGACAAATTAGTATAGGTGGGACTAAATTCTGCCTTTTACTTAACACTGACTTTGTTCCTGAAGTCGTTGGGAACAGAATGCAATCCCAGGAAAAGGGTTTTTTTCTAGAAGCTCCATCATTTCCTTTGTCTGACCAAAGTGAGCAAGGCTGACATGAACAAGTGGCTTCATGAAACACAGCTTTTGCTGGAAAAACTCAGTTCACAGCTGTGAAGTATGCAGCTGGCTTTCAGATAGCCCCAGTCAAGCCATTGCCAAGGGGTAACCATGTGCCATGAGGCAGTGCCACCCCGGCTGAAGCAGGGATTCAAGGCTGTTGCCTCTGCTGCTTGAAGTTGCATAGTGCTGTGGATCCACAAAATCTGTCACTGGGAGGGATGAGTTATCAAGATAACCAGCACAGAAAACCACCGTCATGGAGAAATCCTTGTTAACACTTGCCCATCAACAAAATGGCTCTGTTCCCATCAGTCCTCGTATCCTGCCTCCTCTTCCTGTGATATGCAGGGGAGAGCAGAGAGCTTCATTTCCTTTGTCCTCTTGCAAGCTGAAGTTTCTGATCCACATTTGCTCTTTCTCCTTGCTGGCAGGCAGAACAGCTTTGTGTTTGAAGCTATAAGAAAGGAATTGATTCAGCAACAAGCGTAACCTGTGATGATTTGTTTTTTTTAGTACCTGTCAGCAATTAGTAATATTCATGTCATACCTCCAGGATCATTTGAATTTGGTATAAATCCAATCTGCTGCTGAAAGTGGTGGTCTCATCCTGTCCTGTGGGCTCAGTCTTTCACTCCCATAGCACTCCCTAGTGCTGTTACTAGCACTTATGTGGGCCTGTGGTGAGCTGGATCAAAGAGGGTATCCCACGGCAAACCAAACCCCTCTGCCCATGAAAAACTCCATATCGATATAAGAAAGTGCTACCTCGGAAGTGCTCAATCTGTCTCTGTGAGGAGTTTGCTTCCCATAAATGTCTCAGGATACCAAAAGAGGAAATTAAAATGGCAGGAAGCAACTTCTTGCTTCCCTGCAGTTGTGGCATTTGTATTATGCTTGTTTTCAGATTGTCTCCAAATGCCAAAAATGGAGTAAGACAGACCAAACTCAAAACACTTGTGACTTCATAACACCTCGGAGTACAGGCCATGAAAGTTGTGCCTGCTTAATCCACACTGCATTATGATGTTTCATGTAGTGCTTCAATGTTCCTTGCTATTTGAGAGAACTAGACTTAAAGTGCCAGGAAGCCTGATCGAAAATATGTACAATAAACTTCCCAGGGCAGTTTGTGAAAAAGACAGTGTAGTTCAAGTAGCATCACACATGTTTAAAATTGCAACAGACACTTTGAAACCATGTGTTGTGTAATGATCAGTGTGCTAAATCATGTGTCAAAGTTGAGGGATCTGGTTTCTCTGAAAAGTGCTAATGTTTTTTGATGCTGAATAGAAGCTGTGTTTAAAAGAAATGATCAGAAAGCAGAAGTCAGTTTATGAGAGCATTAGTGCTTCAGATGTGGTTTATCTACTTAGCAGCAAATCCAGCCTGCAGCAAACATATTTTGGACATAAGAAACAAATCATCCTATCTGTGCATGAACCTCACATAATAATTTGCCTTGGTAGTAAAAGTAACCAGTGATTAAGTTGCTGCAAGAGTGAAGTTGGTAAAAAGCAATGTGTCAGAGAGAACACATTGTTTAATGGTTGGTGCCCTTCTGTTGCAAATGAAGGCTTACTACCGCTTCTTGGCTAAATCTGAAACGCATTAGTCATTTCAGTGATTTGAACTTCATCCAAGACTTTCTTAGAACTGTTCTTAGTAGTCTGTCTGCACTGTCTTGCACTTCGAGTTGCCCCAGAATGTCCCCGCAAATCTATTGCACCTGACATACTTGGTGTCTGTAAACCCAATCAGTATTTTGGTCTGGTAGTTCACTAAGAAGCTGTCTATACTATGATGAGCTGGACCAATTGCTCTCTGTTTCCCTAAGCAGAAAGTCAATTTCTGTTCTGAAAAATGGGAGCTACTAAAACTCAACTAGGAACAGAAAGGCAAGTAGAGCTGGAACAGTAATTAGCAGTTTTGGGACCAGAGGGAGTTAAGCAGCTTTCAGCCAAGACAACCCCAAACTGGGATTCTTTGACCTCTGTAGGAATAAAAAGGAAGGACAGACTGGAGAGGCCAACAGAGAGAAGCCAGCCACACAGCAACCCAGAGACCATTGTCTTTAGTCTTACCATAGGGCCATTAACAGGTCCAGATTTTGCCTAGTACTGAGAAATCACTTAAATAAAGCATAAAATATTCCCTGAGCTAAACTGAGATTTTTCACATAAAGCTTTAGTTGAGGGTAGAACCTCAATTTTCTTTATTTTACTTTTCGTCCCTAGCAAGTGTGACTCAGGACAGACTCTAAGTAGAGAAACCACATCTTCAATTATGTAAAAAACGGTTTACAGTATCAAATGGAGCATAATGCAGGCATTAGTGATAGAAATCCAGCAATTCTTGCAAGTGAAGTTGCAGGATGCACCAGCATAGGTATACTGATCCATCTGGTTTTGGGTTTTTTAAACTTACTTGGGAATTCAGAGGAAATTTGGGCTGAAAGCCCAGTGTATAACTAAAGTCTACTGGGTGACCTGAGATCACTTTAAGCCCCAAGCACTTGCAAAGTGCACAGGTCTCACTGCAGCTTGCAATGGACAGAGTTCCTGCAACATCACTTAGCATCCTGTTCCTATTAGCCCAGATTTCAATCCCTGCCAGCACAGTTTGTAGCAGAAATTTCAAGACAGTGTGTTAGAGAATGAACTCCTAGTGGGTTTTTTGAAAATGCACATATTTCCTCAGTCTTCATTGTCACCAAAGCTTAAAAAAGGTCCGTAAACACAGGTAGATATTATCCTACCAAGGGCCTACTTCTTAGCTAAGCTCAGCTCTTCCAGTGCCATCTCAGCCTCAAAATATGTCAGCATTATAAGCTAGTAAGAGTTCATTAGTCTAGCGTCTCTTTTCTTTTACCTCACAACGTCCCACTCAAGAAAACAGATGGAAGCTCTGAAACTTGAATTGTTTGAGTGTCTTAGGAATTTTAGAAGACTTCAGCAGTACCAATACCCCAGCAACGGCTCATCTGTCTGTCACTACAGTCCTTGCAACTGGCAGCGTTAAACTGTTGTAAACCACAAAGCTTTGGTCATTTGAAGGTCAGTTTACAGGGAGATGTTTAAGAACAACCCATTTCTGGCTTGATGGGATTTTACTGATTTGTGTGTCCTTATTTGGGTTCGAGCATGTCCCTTATGCAACTGCTTAAAGGCTACCCCAGAAAGCATGGTGATACAGTGCTGGCACTCTGTTCCAATATTGACATTCAGCATGAGGAAATGCTGTAGTTATTAAAACCTGCTGTATCCACTTGTAATCTGTGTGATGTTCTTAACAAAGCCAAGCTGCCTTCCTCAGATGCCAGGTTTGCCCTACTGTACATCTCACGTCACAAAATATGCTCTGAGGATTCAAAATGAAAGCTGGATTAATGTCAGCAGTTAGAACAGGTCTGGAGAGTCTGTGTCTTACCATCTGTTAGAATAAAAATCCTAGACAGAAATATGGTGTATAACAAATAAGAAGGAAATGTTGCTAAGTTGGTGGGCTGTGAGCACTTCAGTGTAGGCATCTGGAAAGGAACAGGGTCTTTCCCAACACATAACAAAAACAATTCAGAGTAATGCTACTTCATACTGCACTGTGAGCCACAGGATATGTCCTTATGAGTCCTAGCACCTCATACGAGAGGTGTGCACATCTGGTTGCAGTAGTGAGAGGATGGCTTCCTGCTGTAGCTGTTCACATCCACACTTAGATAACCCAGATGCCAGAGAGCACTTGAATTAAATTCACCAGGGGGGCATTTGCTGATACACTCTGTGAAAACATGAGACTCTTAAGATTTACTCTCCACACTTGAAAAACCTATCATATGACCTTTGTTTAAGCAATAGGACACACACAGTCCAAGTCAGTGTTTAGTATGAGGATCTGTGTTCAGGCACCAAAACAAAGTCAGTAGCCAAAAGCTAAGCTGAAGGTCAGGGGAAGGGCTAGCAACAACAGGCTTCAGTTGTCAGCCAGCCCAGGAGCAACTGCAAGTTCTGGCTGCTCTCTCCAGCCAGTAAACCGGAGCTGCTTTAGCATGACCCAAAGCGGTTGCTTATTTAGTCATTACTGCCCGGCCTCACTGGCAGGGAGGTCTGATCCAAACCTAGGATCCAGAAACATGCTCTCCATTTTTATTTGAGAAAATAAACAGAGCTAGAATTTCAAACTGTGGGTATTAAATGCCCGTGAAGAGCTTACACGGTACAGGTCATTCTCCCTTCTCGTCTTGAAATATTCCACATGAAAATCTGGCAGACCATATCTAAGTAACAAACACATTTGTCCCACTGTGAGATCTATTTTGAGGCGATACTTAACCAAAGAAGGGCTCAGCCTGAGGAAAACAGTTTTTTCCAGTCACTTGTAACTTGCAGAAGCAATTTCCAAACATGCTTAATGTTGAACAAAATCTGCTATTAAAGCGAATGTCTAAATTCATGGGCATCAACAGAAGCCAATTAAGAGCAGACAGAAAACACATTTGACAGTCTCTCCCACATAATTCCCTGTGTTGGAAACAGCATGGGAAGATTAATATCTAATGAAGTTAATATGAAGAAATACAGAAAGCGACCACCCCTTTAGCTTCTTGCATTTGTGTAAATTTCTTCTTGCAAATGGTAATCCTTTCAAATGTCATGTCAGTTTTGTAATTTTATTTTTTTTTTAAATGACAAGAGACTTTAATGGCCATTACTAATATCTTTCGGTATGCAAAGCATGACCATGATACAGTGCAGGAAAACTTCACTGTTCAGAGAGTAAAATGACTAAATGCAAGCTTCAAAAACCTTTTCCACTTGTGTACAGATTTGTATGAATGAATTTCTTTAGAAGAGACTGCCACGGTCCGTGGGGGAGGGGTGTAGAGCCGAGACACTACACCAAAGAGCCGCGACGGAGGTTTGACGTGCAATGGCTACTTTATTGAAAGTGTGCGGGGTTATATAAGCTCTGGCGTGGAATGCACCAGAAAATGGGGTGGAGAACGAGACAGACAATCAGGGAACAAATAGGAGTAGGGACTCAGGAGAAGGGGGAGGAACTGGGGAGGAACTGGGAGCGGAAAGGTCCAATGGTAGCTCTCCCCACACTGCAGCTTTCTCAGCCAATCAGAGGGAGGAGCAGGGAAGCAGGGAGCAGAGAACTCGTGGCATGACTGGGCATTTAGAACTGTAGGGGAATCATACAATGCACATATTTAAAACCACATAATAACTGTAAAGTCCATATAATAAAGTCCTTTCAATTGCTGTATATCTTTTTCCACGCCTGGAACCGTTCCCATTCTTATTCCTGCTCCTCCACAAGAGACTTGCAGATTGTGGACAGTATTATTATGTTCTGCGTGAGTGAAAATTGAGTGATGATACCAATCCCATCACAGTGAAACTTCTTTGGAAAGCTAAAGTAATTTGATTGGCTTAAACTGGAAGCATTCCAGATTTGTCTTAATATATCTGAGAACAGAACTCAGCATCTATCTTTTCTTTAATCAGGGAAGTAGCTCTCTCTCTTATAGGAAGTCTCAGTGAAGCTGATGGAATATCTATTTCTTATGTGTGGCACAACTGATTTGTTAGGTTTGCACAAATTACAGATGCCAATGAGTTTTGTCATGTACCAAACCACAAGTTTTAGTAAATATTTCAAGAATTTTTGCACTTCTGATATGATATTTTGATGTGCTGACAAAATAAGTATCACAACTTTTATAAAAATTGCAATTCATAGGAAATTGAAAAATAAATTTGTTGCAATTCTAAATTAATGCCAGTAACACAACTTTTACATTTATTATAAAGCATAAGTACTCACTTTTTATCAGCTTTATTCATTAGAGCAAGAATGGATTAATTTAAAGTAGGAGATCCCAAGTTTTCTAGAAGGTTGTGTATGGATTTACTTGTAGCTCTAGAAATCCCCAATGGAATGGAACTGAAAATAATTATACAAAATTTAGCTTCTTCAGAAAAGGTATAGTTAGAATGTCATATGTCTTCAGGACAGTTATGTGAATAACAATTTTAATAACAAAGACATTCATTCTTTGCTTACTTTCCCTGCACTCCTTACTTCACTGCACCTTCTCACATCCTGCTCTGAGGCTCCTGACTCTTTCAGGTAGCCAGGGAAAGCTGCTTGTGGGCCCACACTGTAAATCAAGCTCCTGCGAAGTTATCTCAATTAAAAAAAATAAAAATTGATAATTGCTTAACAAGGAAAGAAAACCCCAGAATTCCCACAGATGTGTGGCTGCTTTCATAGAATTGTAGAATATTCTGAGCTAATCTCAGGATTTCTCTTTCAAAAATGCTTTTTAAAGAAGACACTGGAAATTCTAGATAAAGTTCCAATTTTCCCTTTCTCTTTAATTTTATTTTATAGTTTCATTTTTTCTTTTTCCTTTCCTCTTCTTTTTGATAGACCAGATCAAGAGGTAAAGCAGGCCCTCATACATATGCTGAGACTGGAACACAGTCATATGGTAAGAACATGGTTTTTATCCATTGGGATTCCTGGTTCCTTTGCTGCAGAATATGACAACTTTGTAGTAAAAAAAGGTTCACAAAGAAGGGACAAGCTCACAGGAAAGGAAGCCAAGTACTCTCCTAGATGACCTTAATTCCATCACAGCACACTTTCCTGTATGGAGATTGGCAAAACATCCATATCGTAATTAATTTCAACAAAGATGGCATATTAGCTTGTAAGATATACATTCTTTGGGACTTCTCATAGGTATGGAGTCCAAACACAAACATACAGAAGATGGAAATCTAAGACTTTCATATATCATCTTTCCATATTTTGTCTGTTATTTTGGCAAGTATAGTGAGATTTTACTTCCTGGAAGTTCTTTTCCATGTCTGCAGTATGGAAGTATTCAGAAAACCACAGTCTAGCTAACAAATATGTTATACATTTCCAGTGTATTCTCTGTTGTTTGGCTACTAAACCTGCCATAACAAATTTAATTCTGTTGAGTAGTGTGACCCTAGTTCTCTCCAACAAATACGATTCCATTCAGCACAGGCAGGCTTCACAGTCTCATTTTGATGATTTTCTAGGCAATTTGCTAAGGTACTGTATTATTCAGAGAAATGGAAAAATTCTTGCTTTTTCATTTACTTGTCAATACATTTTTCACCATCCAAATATAAACATGGGATTTATTTATACTTTGTGTTAATACAATTAAATTTGTTAGTCTCTACTTTCTTGACTTATTTGCATAAAGTATCATTCTTTAGCTCTCCCTTCTTGCTAGAAACCAATCTGTTATACAGCAAAAATCTTCCTTGGCAGTTCTGCTTTCTGTTACATGCAAGAGATGATTTTGGTTGTTTTCTTGCTGATTTTTCTGGTAAAAAATATTTTTTCTGTCTCATACTATTTTACTGTTAGTATCTTAAAAATTATCTTTCAGAATACTCAGTCTGTAAGTATTTATGGGGAAGAGACAGTTGCTTCTATGAATTTTTTTCTTTGCTGTTTTAAACACGCACAACTGATTGCTTATTCTTAGGATATGGAAAGAGCTGATGACAAGGAATTTCCCCAGTGTAGGGAATTTTTTCTTGTTTCGTCAGACTTGCAGCACAGCCAAATTGATATAAATTCATTTGAGACAATGAATGACATATTGCTAATTTGCATGGTGATAATCTAATGCATTTTAGTTTAATTGTTTTGTAACATGTGGAAGGTTGGTACGTATGTGTAATTTTGATCAATTCATGTGTCTCATGTTAAATACCTAAGGAAGAGGGATTCAGGAATAAATTTAGAGGCATCAAAAACTGTAGCCCTAAAGTTTTCTGTAGTGGTAAATATAGGTGAAGGGTGATGGCCTTACAAGATTCTTTTCTACACAATAGGTATTTCTTCTGCATCAGCATCAACAGGTCTCTGCTTTGCTTTATGGTTGGTAAATTCAATCCTTATCTAAAGGCTTTTTAGGAGGCCTCCATATCTGAAAAAACCCAGACAATAATGATAATTTATATACAATGGAAAACTAAAAGGAAAAAAGCTCCCAACACTTCAATAGAAAGATTATTAATGAATTCATTTAATCTGTTATACATATTGCTGTGCACATGGTTTTAATCAAATCTGTTTTTTTCCTTACCATTTCACACATAAGATGAAAAAAAAAGGCTAACTAACTTGACATTTGCAGGACAGAATTAGTATTTTCTGAAGTTAGCTTTGTTCTTTTTGGATATTGTTTTCCATTCTGTCAATAAAGAAAGAAACCTCAATAGACTTGAACAATACTTTGCAATCTGTCTGCTGTGGCCTGTGCCAGCATACTAACTTTTCTGCTTTTTTAAGGAGCATAGATTCACTAAAAGCAATTATAACCACATGAGGACATTCAAGACAGGCAAAAAAGAGAATGAATTAAAAATGAAAGAACCTGGAAAAGAGTCTGGCACAAACATCAGTGGGAAGAGCAACTAGTGTTTTGTAGGAATGAAACTAAACAAATATTATTCACATCACTTAGTGATGGAAGGAGAGTAAGAGGCATTGCGATACAGATGATATGGAAAGGAGTCCCACCAAATGGCCGTTCCTGGATGAAGCCAGCAGCAAACACAATTGCGTGGTGGTGTGCTGTGCTCAGACAGTTTGTCACCCTTATTACACATATATTTTTTGTTCTCTTTAGTTACAAACCAGGATGACTCAGCACACCTAACCTTTCTGATTTGTTTTAGGCATTTGCTGCTTCTTGGGAGGTGAGTTTGACCATATGTCCAAAGCTATACAGGTGGCATGGGCGGAAGCAGAAACCTGGACACAGATGAGGAAATGTGGTGCGGAAACATAGGGCTGCCCTCCTTTTTGAGGTTGATGGTGGTCTACGCAACAGCTGGGCCCTTCCAAAGAGGGAAGCTTGAACATTTCCAGTATCTGGGGATGGACTGGAAATATTCCAGTGCCTGCTACAATTGTAAAAAGGGAAACACTATGAGAAAGATATGTGTCCTAAGAAAATCAGAAAGCCCAGAAAGCCCAAGTAACTTATGCTCTAAGTGATCCTGGGATCCACAGGCTGGACATTGCTTTGCCTTCCTTACCCAAAGATGAGAAAATGCCTACACAAACCAAGTGTCTGCAAGGCAGTGTCTTTAGCCATTCCCCTCATGACAACTGCTAGAGGTAACAATCCTTTCTCACCCTCTCCAGAGAATGTGCCGTTTGTGACAGCATTCAAGAAGTCTGAGCATTATTGAATACTCTCCTGCCCATGAGAAGGTTCTAACTTTCCATCAAGGGAAAGGCTCTAAACCACAGAGGAGAACTCACACTAGTTCCTGCTTACCCTGCTCATGAATATTTCATTCCTAAACTGAAAAGTTAAAATGTTGCCAGGGAAGTGATATGTTGCATTCCCCTCATTAGTTCCTCCCCAAAAAAATGAATTACAGGAACATGGGAGATGTGGCATCACCTTTTTTCAGCAAGGGAAAGGAACGAGACCCAGATGGACACCTGTGCCACAGTGGTGCTGGGAAGGGAGTCTAGCATGGAGAGAGAAGGAACATTTAAAGTATTCTCCTACTTGCCACATTTCATAGTAGTTGCGATGCGCACATCCGTGTGGAACAAACTGGCTTCTCCAAATTCCCTACAGATCTCCCGTATTCCCTTTGTAGCTATAGACCAGTGGAGCCTGGGAGCTTCACTTCAGGCTGTTAGCTGTGAGCAGCAGGAGCTGTCAGCATAAAAAAAAGTGATAGGCAGCATACAGACCAAATAGATTTGGAGATCCAATCTTTTATTTTATTAAGGTTTAGTTACAGATCTGTAAGATAACTATTTTTTTAATTCTCAGACTGATCAGTGGAAGTATATCTTGTTAAAGACAATGAGAAACAGAAAGGAAGCCTTACATTTATGGAAATACTTATGCTTGTACAGATCTTTTTCTAAATGGAATTGTGCTTGCAGTACTAGGAAGACAACAATAGCTTTTATGGCAGCTGGAAATTCATCAAATAGCACTTAGGACTTTTAGAATAAGTAAAAGTTCTCCTTAGACACTACAGATAAAAGCCTAGCTCCTGGAATTCAGTGGGAGTTTCATCATCCATTTTAGTGGAGTCTGTATTTCAACACACAAGTATGAAGTCATAGAAATCAGAGATGGAAAAAGCTGCTTAATCATTCAGACCAGACCCAAGACCTTTCTTCGTTCCTTTTTATTTTTATCCTTAAGGACTTCTTTGGTATCTGACAAGCTTTTGGAGGCTCTTTTTTTTCCGAGGTATTCTTTCTTTCCTAAACATCTCAAACCTCTGTTTTTTCTGGGCAACTGAAGAGTAGGGCGAGCTGCTTTGAACACTTGATGTTCCTTACTGGTGAGTTCATCCCCCTTCTCCCTTCTATTCCTTGCCAGCACCCACACCATCTCATGTTTCCAGAGGGATGAAAAAGTTTCTGTACCCCCACTTCACCTTTAGGATGCTTTCTAGTCACAATGCACACGGGAAAACCCCTGCCAACTGACAACACACAGCAGCCTCCAGTAACCCAGGTTTGCCCACATAACTTTAATCTGTCCTGTGCCAGTTCAGCATCACACTCTGCAGTGGAGTTTCTCTATCTTTTGTAGGCTTGTCACACCTAATTTTTCACATGGTGTAAAATAAACTCTGTTAAGGCATATCTTAACCTTAGCAATTAGGGGGCATAACAAAAAGGAAAACCAAAACGCTGTTTTCCAAGTGGGAAGAGGATGACACCTACTCATAAAACGTTGTTTGAAAGCTTAGCAGATTTGGTCTGCATAATTCAAACTAATATCTACAGTCAGTGAGGTTTCCTAAAAGGGGTGGATAAATTAGAGAGGGAGCAGGCATGAGAGTCTGGATATTTTTATTCATACCCTGGCAACCTTTTGGAAAGCAGTAATCTGATGGAGCACCACAGGAGATCTTGTGAAGAGAGTTGAGCAGGTGCACTAGTAAGGTTAAAGAAGGTGGAGAAAAGTGTCAAATAGCTAAAGTTATTAAAGTAGCTAAAGCATCAGATTACATGCAGAGGTATTTTCAGGAGTGTCAGGAGACCTCATTCATTTTAATCACAACCAAGTCTGGCAATGTGTGAGTGCATTGTGACTGTCTGCTGTGTAATGCCTTTGAAGGTCAGGCTTGAAGACGCTGAAGAAAATGCCTATAAGTGATGAACTGCTTGTCTTTTAATGCCTGTTGAGACTTCACTGTTAGTAAGTTTTGGAAACTTTTTTTTCTCTATACTTATTCTGCTTAGTTTTATTTCTACTTCATTGTTTTTAGTCATATATCTTAGTACAGTCTTCTTGAGCCCTGATGATCTGTCACAGTATCTTCATAAGGTAGTGAAAGATAAGACAGATGCAAGATGAATGGTGAAAAGGGGCTCCCAGGTGTGGGTGCAAGGACAGGAGCTGGCAGTAGGTCCTACAGGGACCCATGTCTTCACTACAATGCAAGTGGGATGCTGGTACCCGCTGGTCTCCTTCCTCCCGCCAGAGACTGGGTCATCCCAGCAACCTGCAGGAAAGCTCAGCCTTATTGCCAGCACATCACAAAAATTTGTTTTCTTTCTTTCTTCCTTCCTTTCTTTCTTTCTTCCTCTCTCTCTTTCTCTTTCTTTCTTTCTTTTTCTTTCTTTCTTTCTTTCTTTTTCTTTCTTTCTTTCTTTCTTTTTCTTTCTTTCTTTCTTTCTTTCTTT
>NW_016690185.1:9395881-9547164 GCF_001604755.1 Lepidothrix coronata | reverse complement strand
TTTCTTTCTTTCTTTCTTTCTTTCTTTCTTTCTTTCTTTCTTTCTTTCTTTCTTTCTTTCTTTCTTTCTTTCTCCGTCTCTTTCTCTTTCTCTCTTTTCTCTTTCTCTCTTTCTCTCTCTCCCTCTCTTTCTCTCTTGCTTTCTATTTAGGATGCTAAAGAACATGAAGGAGGGCTTGTGTAACAGCCTAACCGGGATGTATTAGTGTGTTAACAGTTCTACTCTTTCCTCTTACGATGTCCCTCTTGCTTCCAGTTTTTAAACTTAGTTGTGTGTCATTTGCTCTGTGGGTTAGCATGCAAGGTGTGTGCAGTATCCACACTGCAGATGTCTATATAGGGGCTAACTCCCAAGCTTCTCTTTACTGCAAGCGTATGAAAAAAAATTGTGTGTGGTTAACAGATCTGCTTTAAAACTCTACTTCTGGAAGACATGACCAGTGCCTTACAGGAGCCTCTTCCTCTTGCTCTCTTAAAGCAGAGTTAGATGACCAGCTAAGATGTACACATCTCTGCTGCTGACACACACATGAGAAGCCCATCTATTAAGACATCTGTATACCCGGATGACATTTTAATTTGGAGGTGCTGAAATCAAGTTCACAGCACTGAAGTAAGCTAAAAGCTAGAAATTGATATATGGGTTCTAGACATTCAAATGTGAAAATTGCACCTTTCAAGTTCGCAGTGAAGAAATGTATTAATCATTTCACCATATTCTAGTTCCTCTAAGACAAAATCCTATAATTTTATCCCTATAGGACCCTATATCTACAGATAAGACCTAAGGATCTGGTGATCTGGACATCTGTAAAATCTTAGATAGGGTCTAGAAGATGTAAACCATATGTTGGTCATGCCCATCAAATCCTGGAATGAGACTCATATGTAGATCTGTGTTTTTTCCACTGCCATATGGGAGGGGCATATTGTACAAAATATAGATGAAGATACAGGTCTAGGTAGAGATGAAAAGTACCTGGTAAGAGCACTTTGCCTTTGAGAAGGAATGTATCAATAAACATGTCGTTGCTCTTTATGATGGATATGTGTAATACATTTTGCATACACTTACCTAAGGCCCCAAACTGCAGCATGGTGTCAATAATTTCACAGTTTTCCTCTCTTCTTATCAACAATTGTGTTCTATGGAGCTTTATAGTTTAATGTGTGATTGTTGGAGAGGTAGATCACGTTCTCCAAAGTTTCCTGCATGTGAAAAAATGGCATAACACTTAATTTAGAATGCTACTTGTCAAAAATCGTATAGCAAATCACTCATGATCTCTCCCCTTTCCAATTAAAAACCTACCTTTAAGAAATGTGGCAATAAGCGGAGGCACATGGACTGCTTGGCAGTCTGCCTAAAAATCCCTGCAGCCAATGAATAATGATTACACTACAAAGCATCTGTCATCCAGAAATAGACTGTACTATTTCCTAAACTTGCTATTGTGTCTTTGTACACTACATAGTGGAGGTGAATGTATTTTTTCTTCTGGTCACAGTGAGGAGCCAGATTTTAATTTAAATTAAAAATGTGATTAAACAAAGTCCAATAATGCATGTTAGCAAAATATTAAAATATATCAACTATTCTGCTTCAGATTTTTCTATATGAATAAGTATTTCACTGTAAAACTAGAACAGTTCTAACAGAAAGTTGTTTTCCAGTAGTCTCCTGCAAAAAAAATCAGCATTAATTGAGATTAACACCTGACATCCCAAAACAAATATTTCAGGCAAGTTAATAAACACAGAGAGTTGTCAGGGCAGGTCAAGCCATTGCAAGCACTTCTCCATCACAACAGGAGAAGTATTTTCATTCTCATCAGGGATAAATCAAACCCCAACTCTGTCTTTTTTTTCAGGCAGAGGCATCCAGAAAAAGTGCTGAAGGGTCACAAGGAACAAAAATGCCTCCAGAAGGCTGGGTGGAAACAGCCAGCCATAAATAGCTGGAACAGTTATGAACTGGAGAAAATTAAGAAAAGAACTGCTTCCCTGCTTTTTGTTTGTTTGTTATGAAGCCATGGTGCATATCTGTTAGAAATGAATAGGCACTCAGCACCTTGATATGGTACCACTCTTTCATCAAACCAGATCCCCTTGTATTGTCTAACATTTACGGTACATAGACAGTGGCACTTCTTTTTCTCCTCTATGTTTCAGTGACTTGAATCTCAGCCGCAGAGATTTCTTCTGTCTACTAAGCAAGGAAAATGAAAATGATTCTCAGTTCTTAGGACTTACAAAAGAATATGATGTTGTCAACTGAATGGGAATTTGGCAAATTTACCTATGGACAGATTATTCTAATCTATGCCTGGGTTTGGCAATCAAATAGAATTTAAGAAGCAAAGATTGCATGTTAGTACTGGGGAGCATTAATAGAAATGCCAGCTCAACTCTTCCATATGCTAAGTGGCTCAATTTGAAAACTTGTGGATTTAGGATATAAGACTGAACATAACACATGTAAAAACAAATGGCTGAACTAGGAATAAAGTTTCAGAAATTTTGGAATTGGTGGATTCAGCTTTACTCCAGAAATCCTGAAGAGAAAAAATTGATATGTATTCTGAGCAAGGCTTCACTTTTGTTTGTTTCTTAGTGCCTTAGGAAGTGGGTAAATTTAGTCAGGTTATCACAATTTGAAAAGATTTCCAAAGGTGAAAATGATGATCTCTGCTGTGCTGTGATACTGTTTAGGATGTGAATCTGCAATTGGTTATGCACTAGATGCATCTTCTTTTTTATTGACTGCACGAAGGTCAGAGTATATAAAATTATGCACAGCTGTAGAATTGGCTGGATCGAAGTCACAGACAAAGTAACCAGACAGCTCTGTAATAATGGATCCAAAAGTTCATTTGGATAGTCTATAACTATATTATCTTCTTCTTTTTCTTCTCTTTTATAAACAAAAAAGGTTCACCTGATTTTTCAGGATTGGACGACTAACCCTCAAGAAATTATTCAATTTTTATAAGTCAATAAAGAGAGCTATATATTTCTTCATTTGTTATAAATATCAAAGAAACTGAAACAATAGTTGTAATTTTAATACATGAAGTGAAATTTAGCCTCTGACATAGAAGCTATTACTAAAATGAAAGAGTATGTAAAATGGTAGAACTGTGTATATTTTTCTGATTCTTTTCCTTATGAGGAAGGTTACTTCTTGCAATTGTTTTCTCTTAACATCATTTTCTTATTATATATCAACCTTGGTTCAAGCATCTTGATACTATTGTCTCACATCAAACTAAATATTACTTGGCAACAGGCAAGGACAAACAGATAGGCTTACAATTTGCTTTTATAATTAGCTGCTGTGTCAGTGTGAAAGCTAGGATACATGAACAAGGTACATGACCATGAACTGCCATGCAAGACTACCTGCTAGGCTCATTTGCAGCACTGACCATCATGAACAAATAGGTAGCAGTGTGTAATCTCAGGCTGGGAAAGGGCAATTTCAGTGACTGAAATGCCTGATTACTGAAAATGTATCTAGAAATGCAAGTAGAGATGGACCATGACCAGTCATGAACAGAAAGCTAGAATCATCCCACTTACTTTCAGGTTCTCAGCAATGTCTTAAATTATGGGCAGAGACCTGCTAAATTTCTTTTTCTGTCACTGGAGAGAGAGAACACTGCCAGAGGCAGAGGTCTAAAGTCAGGGGAGATGAGTGAAAGCACAACTGTTTCCAGGCACAGGGAAGGTGGCATGTATTGCCTTCACATCTTTCCACATATATTTCCATAGAAGGGTAGTTCACATAAGGCCTAACTGAGCTGGGTCTACTACAATTCAGACTCCCCCTCCCTCCCCACCCACAATGAGTAGATGCTACCCATGATATGAAAACTTCAGAGTTTATAGGTTACATGCAGACCATCTCCTTAAAGCATTTGCCTTTGTAGACTGAAAATTATTTGAGTGTTCTTGCATTATAACATGGTAAAGGAATTGTCTGGACATAGAAGAGACATGACAGTGCTGGGTGCAGATATGATGGGAGCAAATATGCTGATCATTGGCATGGCTGCTACCCTGTGAAACATCACTTAGGGTTCTGGTACAAGAGGAAGTTTAGGACCTCCTTAGGTCCCTACCAGCCCACCCAGGAAATTCGCCACTAAATAATGCATTTGCTTAAGTTGTGTGAAGTTACACTGAGTTTTTAATTATTTCACATTCTGTTTGATAGGGAAATGTGCTATTGTAGGCTACTTGGCTGTGTTGTCTTATGCCTTGCAAGAGCTTAGCAAGTAATGTGAACACATTTAGGTAGTATATGTGTAGATGAGTTTGTCCATATGTATAATGCAAAAACTGTATATTGGGATTGATAATTTCTGTGGGTTGAACCTGCATGTTAGATGCAACCACAGCCAGAGGACCACATTGTCCAACTTCACTTCTAGAAAAATAAGATATTAGTTTTGTATTTTGAATACACTTTGACCAAGTGATTATGTAGGTGTTTTACTCTGAACACATACTTCAAGATGTTTCAATACTTTTCTTTGTCAGGGTCTTGGTTATATTTATGCTTTTGTTTTTTTTTACCATGAATATATCCAGTCATCATTTTCCTGATGGCAGGATCTCCCTGTGTAATGTGTGTATTTTTTTTCTTGAAGATGTAATGAATTTGAGACACTTTCAGTAAAACAAAGAAATGTTCTGCAAATTCTCTTCATTCTTGACAGCTCTGCCCTAAGGACAGGACCATTGGGTTCCCAAGCTTATACAATCATTTTTGTCTGAGAACAGTGAACCATAAGAAACTCCTGTTATTGCTCAGAAAATACATTGATTTCACTAAATAGCTGAAGGATAGAGAAAGAAATTATTTGTTCTTAAGCATTATTTGGCCCAGTATGGATTAAAAGAAATCTTGTCCCCTTCTCCTCATTTTATCTTCCTAAAAAGCAGTAAATCTGTTTCCTTATTGATTCTATCTGTAAATATTTTTTTAATAACTTCAGATTGATAGCTTAAAGTTTCAGAACATTCACTCAGTCATTTTAATTCACATCATGATGGAGATAAGAGATAAGGCATTTAAATACTTTAGTGATAACAGGAGGGTTGCAGAGAATCCATATCTATTTCACTGAGCTCAGAAGAAAGCAGAACATTTTCCTGTAGCTTAGAAAAGATCTATACATACTGTGCTATTGTGTGTCAAAATAGACGCCTCTGTGTTGCAAGCTGATTCAGGTTCATCATCTGATTCTCCAACTAGACACTTATTGCTCCTTATCTTTCATTTCTCTGATCTAAAGCAGTCCTAAATTGCAAGCATAGATTTATCACAGAGGTGAGAGGAGACAGCTTCAGTTCCCTGAGCCATCAGCCGGGGTAATACGTGTCCTGTATTACATCAGGCGGTTGTGGCCACGCAGTTGTTCAGCCTCTCCATTCAGATCAGGGCTTCAGCTACATCTGTCTTAAAAGCACCGCTCCTCCAAGAGCCTTACCCCAAATGCCTCCGGGGGTAAGATCTGAATAATAAGGATAAGATTTGAATAATAAAATGAAGACAACTTCCAGCTAGTTTCTATACACTCTTATCCCTCCTTGGAGAAGGGATTTGGGCAATTTTAAAGTGTGTCATAAAAAAGTACTATGGTAAACACTTTTTTGTCCTCCTAAATGGCTGTAAAGGGAAGCAAGAATGGGCATCTCAGGGACTGATACCTGCTATAGAGATATTTAGAGTCAAATTACTAGAGTTTTGTGACCATAAGAAAATTGTAATATATATTACAGTGCATACTGACCTGAAAATCAGGGCACTGTTAGGGTGAACTGGTTGAATTTTTAATACTGAAAATTTGGCCTCAAAAATATGAGGGCCAGTTACTGTGAAGAAATGTACCTCTTCAGAAGGGATTATTGTCCCTATTCTTGTAGTCTGTGGAGAGACGTACTTTTATTTAACTAGCTAGAATAGTTTATCAGTTCACTGCTCTGTCAGTTTGTTACCACAAGCCCACCAGAGCTTAATACCACATTCCACGCTGGAATGACATGAGTATTAAACAGAAAAAGAGTCAGTAAAGAATACCTGTTGAAAGCAGACTTTGCAATACCTGGGATGAATTTATCCTCTAGTGCTGTTTTTCACTTCATTAACTTCACCATATTCATAAAAAATGGGATAAGGCAACAGAAATGTGGCAAAATAGGTGGGGCTTTTTCAAGGTAAGATGCTGCCTTGTACCTTTGTTTGAAGTGAACTGGTCCATAATGCCACCTTGGCAGCCATGGGCTATTCCAAATTGTCCAGATTTACTTGTTAAAGATATTCAATTTTATGGCTCTTGCCAAGATTAATAGAACCATCAAAACTTGTATAAAATGGAAAATAGATGCAGTAGAGGGGGGGAAATAAAACCTAAAAAAAAAAACAACTAAAAAAACCCCACACCCAAACCCCAACTATTTACATCAATGCTGAGCAAAGTAATTCAAATTCTTTAGAACAGATGATACTTAAAATTCACAAGCATAGATCAACTTGTTGAAGAGTAAGAAAGTTTATAATTTAAAGATTGTGTTGGAATTCGGGAGCCAAGCAACTACAGGCAGAAGAGAGACTATCTTAGGATTTGGTGAGGCTATATGCCTGGATTCAGAGATGGCAACTCCTATGTACTCATTAAATGTTCTTTAAAAAGTTACATCCAGAGTCATTTTCTGTGGTCATAGGCAAACAGCACAACTAGTTTGCTGGCATTTCAGATTTTCTTCATCTTGTTTTAAATTCTTTAGATTCACTGTACTATATAAAAATGCTATAGTTTGCATATAGGGAGTTGTGGTTTTCTTCAGATCTGTGGTTTTTGCATCCTGGAAGTCTTGTTTTGAGACCAAATCTGGTCATTCCAAATTGATTACACAAAAACTATAGACTAGGTTATAATTTCCATGGTGTGTGTAATATGTGGTGTAGCTGATTGGACACTCAGAACTTGTGGTAGACCCTCCAGCTTGCTAACTTCCTAACTCAGCAGATCACAAGCCTTTAGATATATATGTCATGTAACAAGGATGGTGATGTTATTACTGTAGGTCTAATTAGATATCCTTTAATGATGCTTTCACTCAAAAATCTTGGAGATGCGTTTCATCCAGATTTGGTTCTTTTCCATATTTGTTAAGAAAAAAATTATTTTGTAACTCTGCCACAATTAAAAAAACTCACTAAATACTTGTGCGACACTGTAGACTGGAGGGAATTAAAATAAAACCTCATGAGGAAAAGGAAACTTACACCAAGTTACAAAAAAACCCCCAAACCCCCTGCATGAGTAATTGGATCCCAAAATGTAATGAAATGTTGGCTGAATGCTGTGCTACATACCAAATACTCCCTTTAACAAGCTGAAATCTGAAAACAGTGGAAACATAGATCAGAGTTTCTGCTCAGAAATAATAGCATAAGAACAAAGACCTGTATTAGAAATAGGCTTTCCATTCACAAATATCTTTAAGTTAAGCATATGTTTGAAGAGACCTGTTTTTTTTTTTTTGAGCAACTATAATCAGAATGAAATAAAAGCCCCAAATAAAAGTCTCAAATAAAAACCTACCAGGGCTTAAGGGAACTGTCATATTGCATTTGGAAAATAACGTTTTTGCTCCTGAGACAGTATTGTCACTTCGTAGAAACTAAGAGGAGAAAGAGGAAATAGAAAATGTAATTTATACACTGGTAATAAATGTGAGTTGGACAATTTTAAATTAAAATATAGTCTCACAAAAATAAAATAAAATGGCAGATGAGTTTGTTTTAAACACTGGATCTATTAATAACACAGACTTAGGTTTTTCAGGTTTGTCTGTAAAAAAAGTCAAAGGTGAGATGTTGCATGAATACACTTGCAACAGATCTCTCTTTTCTTTTCCTCTCTCCACCTCTGGAGTGAATACATGAATACACTTGCAACAGATCTCTCTCTTCTTTTCCTCTCTCCACCTCTGGAGTTTCCTGTGCTGTGTAGGACAAGGACGATTTCAGGCAGAAAGTGAAGTTGGACAAGATTGCTGCAGCCCAGGCCTCCCAAGGTATCAGCAGAAAAGCCACTGCAAGCTTAACACAGTCCAAATATTACTTGACTAACTCCCACAACACTGGGATGCTGAAAGAAAGCAGATATGTATAGGAGGAGCAGTTGCAGGAGCGAAGGAGGAGGAGGACTGTCGTGTGCCTTCTGCTCGGTAGTCAATTCCACACCTCTATTCCAGCTAGTCCCATGGGACTCCATTGTCCCCTCTATAAAGGGGAATTTCAGTATCTTTTGTTGGTGCCTGGCTCTAGGAACAGTTACAAACTTATGGAGAAATAGCTGCTTTAGGTCCAGGTTTACTTTATAAGGTCCTGAACATCACTGTATTAAAAGGCTGTTCACTGTATTTAAAGGTTATTAAAAACTTGAACTGTATTTTCAAAACTGAGACAAACACCAAGTCAAAAGAATTTGAGTTTCTCCTCTCTATCCTCATGATAGGTCTAGTAATATTCCATTCTTTGATTCTTTATAATAGCAAAAATCCCAGGAAGAGGAATCTAAACACATCCTTTGCTTAATTGTGACACAATAATATCTCCCCACTAAAGTGATTGGATCTCCTCTGAATTTTACTGGATGGTTATGTGGCACACATGCTTCTTTTCCATAAGAAATAAAAGCAAGTGAGCTTCTTTCTGCACAATGTATGTCTCATTTCTACATCAGAAATTGTTTTTGTTTTAATAATTTTGAATTTAAATTTGCTACAATCAGGAGAGGTTAGATGTATATGTATGGTCAGACACCCAAGGTTCAATTCTCCTAAGCATATGAGAACATCCCCCCTCCTCCCCTGCCCTTATCGTAAAGATATTCAAACTGTGGTCTAGAAATGTCTGATTCTCTTGAAGGTCCTATTTATATCTGCCAGTCCTGTGTGGCCGATATCCTCTGTCAGATATTGTAAGGTCTCTGGAGTGACACTAAGTATCTGTGTATGAGAAGCTGAATCAAACCCATTAACACATTTATCACAGTATTTTCAAAAGCATTTTGTCACTCATCTCCCACTAAAAGTCACTGGAGATGGATTTGGATAATTATCATCATTAGCAACCTAAATAACTAACCTGTCACTGTGCAGCTATTGAATATATTGCATAATGGCTGACACATATCTACTGGATAGTTTGCAAGACAGCAGGAAAGGTGTAGAAGTGTATCTCTGCGCAGGATAAAACACGATTGAAAATCGGCACACAGTTGACTATGTTTAGAAGATGGTTTTATTGCCATATAAAAGCATTATAAATATTCATTAGCAATATCAACCTGTAATTGCAGAAATAAAGAATTATACATAAACTTGACTGTATTTCAAGTAAAAAATAAATATTTTAATATGTTTATACTTAAGGGAGAGAAACTGAGGAGTAAGAGGATTAGCTGTGCTCCAGGCACTGAATGTGTGGATAAGTAAGAATCACTATAGGCATCCATCTGTACCTTTGTGGCTGTGAATAGGCTCTCCCTCACCTCTGGGTTTTCTTCTTTTCTCTCTTCTTCTCCCCTCACCCCAACATGTTTGGCATTTGAGAGTTTTGAAGTAATTTCCTCCCCTGGCCTCACCTGGGATCTTTGCTGTTCCAGAACCTCCTCCTGACCTCAGTGTTGTGTTTTCATTTAAAGTTGGGGATGTCTATAAATGTCAGCAGTACAGGGCAATTAGAACTTTGAAAAGGGCTGTAACATAAACCAGCATTATAGTGAAATGGATACCGCCTTAAGCTGCCTGAAATTCACTTGCTGTTGGAAAGACAATATCCTGCCATTCTCCCATGGTGGCCTTCAGCTGAACACATTTGGCTGACAGTTGACCCATTATTAGAATGAGTCTCTGCATGGCTTGAAACAATGAAGAAACACAGGGAGAGAGAAGCCAGCAAATTGGGCTGGTAGTTAGCCAGCACTGAGCAGAAGGTTTCTGGGTAGCTCTGTCCTTGTCCCTCCAGTGTACATGTGCTGCTTTCCTTTGCTGCTCTAAGCTGCTATACATAAATTAATTCTGCCTTCACATCATCTCCATTAAAGCCATCTAAAGAGCTCCATTAAAGCCATTCAAACACCCTCAAAACTTACTGTGAAGGAGAAGGAGTTTTTGCATAAAATATGTTCTGAATTTGTCAACACTACATTTCCTTTTTTTCATGATGCAACCTAATGTAAAAGCAATATGGCAACATTCTCTGTGCAACTGGGAGTATGTGCTAAAGTCAAGTAGAACAAAAGGAAAAATACAAAAGCTCCAAAGTGATCTATTCAATGGATTTCTTAGCAAATACATATATTTCTGCAGAGAGATTTCATGGAACCTCTCTTTCTGCTCCTAAGACATTTCATGTTATTGCACTTTGTTATACACAAAAAATCCATACGGACAGAATTTTGCTAATTTTCTGACAAGGAATTTTGAAAAGAGTTTTCTCTGATTTATAAATGTTTAGATTCATACATTGCAGTTTTCTTCTTTTTGAACCTAGTATGGAAGCACAGAGCCATGAACATGCTGGCGAAAATAATCATGTTTTACTGCAACTCCTTGAAGTTTAGCTAGTTCACTGATCCTGCCTACCGCCTAGTAGGGATAGGGATGCACAAGGATGTTCTTTTATGGTACCTTGATTTTTCTCAAAGGTTCCACACTGCACATTTACCTAAACACATTTAATCACAGTCAGACCAGGATGTTGTGATGCAAAATCCTGAAAAGATTCCAAGTAGACTTTGAGTCAGGCTATGAAGATTTTTGAAAGGACTCTCTAGCACAATGGTAGGGTTTCAGCAGAGCCACCATACCTAGCAGGGACTGTCTTGGGCTGGTTGCTGAGCATAGTCCTGTTTCATGAGTGTTCCTGGTATATATATGGCCATATGGTGCTAGGACCTGCATGCTGAAAAATGCAGGTACAGCAATATGTTCTAAAGGTCAATTTCAGAGCACATATCTATACTTCCTAGTCAGTATGATGCCATTTTAACATATGTAATAAAACTAGTCCTCTACATGAGATACACAAACAGGTCACGGCCTGTGAAATTATGAGAGGTGTCAAGGGAAAACCAAAGTATGAGGTTGACGCTGGAAAAAATGTGTAATTTACTACACAATGGCCAGTGCAAGTTCTTGTTCCAAACAGAACTAACTTCCCAGAAGCAAATCTTTGTGGCTCCATAGGGTATAATATGGCTATTCCAGCACATTTCTAGTCACCATGAGATGTTTTGCAAACAGCATGGTGTGCAAGCTTTATCTCTGACCTTAGCACTCCTGTAATGAAGCTTAAAGTGTACGTTGTCTCAAGTAAGTATGTTGCTTACAGAGTAAACAGTATAGTGCTGTGTTCCTCATCTCCTTAAGAGTCAAGTTTACCTTTGGGAAAGAGGCAGGAACGCAAAAAGACTATCAAATTTGTCTAAAAATATATGTTGTCAGCTGAAGAGAGAGAGGTATATGAGATCTGCAACAGGAAAATCTTAAAAAACAGAGGAATGGATACCTTTTTTTTATATATATATAGCATTCTTTTCCCAATATAAAATATAATAACTAATATTTAGTTATTTTTATGAAAGTTATTTTAGTTATTTTTTCTTGAAAGTTGTATAACCTATCAACTCCAATCTGTCGTCTCTACAGTACCTGGGTTATATTCAATTATGGAAGATAAAACTCCTGGGTTATATCTTCCACTAACAGTTTTTAGTGATGAGCAGTTTTTAGTGATATCCCTTAGTGTGATATTATTGCCTGCAAACTCTTTTTCAGCTGTGGATTCACAGCCATCCAAGAGTCTAATCTATGACTCTACAAAGACCCACATCTCCCAAAGTATACAGACATCTATGGTTCACAGATCTTTGTCAATAATTTTTAGAGGCTGGATACTGAAAGCTGAATGATCTTCAAGCTGTGAGTCACGCTCTGCAGGAAACATAACATTGCCAAAACCCTACTGTGGTACTAGTTCTAGATGCAATTCTTTTCTGAATGCACTCAGCAGGATACCTCAAGAGAAGGATAGTTACTGTATGCAACCAAAGTAAAAGCACAGAGGAATAACTGCTTTTTATATGGGCTTGGGAGAACCCAGTCCTAGCTGTGCATCAAAATGTGGGCTCATGAAGACTGGACATTCAGTTTAATACAGCTCCCTACTTCCAAACACTAGTGCAAGAGCTGCCAAACATTCTGCATGTCATAGATTTTTCCTTATTACACAGTCAAATACCATGTCCTATATGAAAACAAAAAGGACATCGCTTTTGCCACATTTTTGCAACAACCACTTTCCCAGGTGCCCATAAAATGAGATCTTGGAAAGACACTACAGGGCATATACAGACTTTCTAAGGGGGACAAGTAATGCCATGCTGAACATACTATGAACCTAATCAAATCACTCCCAGGTGCAGATGTGAGGCAGAACTGGTTCATGCCATTGCCCTGCCTGCAGCCTCCAGGGTCTTTCCCTGATCCTGCCCTGCTTGCAGGTTTGGCTGCCTCCCACAGGCATGCAATCCCTTTGACTCTCGGTGCTCAGCCCAGATTTCTGTTGCTCTGCAACACAGGTAGAACCTCATCAAAAGTCTTCACTATGAACGTTACATTCTCAGGGGCATCAGCTTGGAAGTCAGCACGTTTTACCTGCTTTCCTGCCTTCAGCTGGTGTAGGATAAAGACATGACCAAATGCTTTCCAGAATGATGGCCTAATATGAACGACTGTTTTAACTGATATAAATCAGCACACCTCTGAAGAATACTCGTTTGCTGCTTTGTTTTGACTATACTTAGTGTCTTCTTTGGGATAAAAACATTCAACCATTGGGGTAAATGCTGTACTCAGTTATGACTGCGTAAAACCTGATTATTCCTTCAACAAAAAATAGTCATTCAAGCCTTACATGGGATTCACTGAGAAGAGGGTTCAGCCACAACTTACAGTATTTCTCACAATACCAGCTGCCCATTAGCCACAAAAACATCTCAGAGATGCTTGGATTTGTTTCAGTGGTAAATGAAAACAGGTAATCCCTTCTTCAGAGATGATTGTGTGGGATGTTTTGTCCTCTTTCCATGAGTAAACCGCCACAGGGCTCTAAACCACCTTCTGACTTGAAACTTTGGTTCTAATCTTTCCTACATGACTTTAGACCACAGTGAGTACAAGCCAAGCCCAAATCTGTATATAGCAAGCCACAAGATTGTACTGCAGAACACCACCAGTTTGCAGGCGAAATGCAGTACAAAATGTGAGATGCCCATAGACCACCTGGTTGCCTTCTGGAGTGCCAACATGACAGTAAACAGAAGGGGCTGCAACTCTGTTCAAGGAAGATGCAGAGACTACTTTGGCCTTCTCAGGGGAATATTTACAAATGCTTCTAAGGACAAGTGTGGTGAACTTCTTAAGAAATCAAATTAATTTGGGCTCTACCAAAGTGAGTGAGGCTCTGCTAGGAATCCGTCCTGCAGCCAGAAGGCTACAACTTAGTTGCCATTACTGAAACTCGGGTGGGACAAATCCTATTACTGGAATGAGGCTGTTGATGGCTCCAGGCTGTACAGGTCTCACCTGGAGAAGGAAGAAGGGGTGGAGAGATTGCCCTCTACATCAAGAAATGGATAGAGTGTGAAGAGCTGTCTCTTAAGAACAGCCACAAGCAGGTTGAAAGCTTATCAGTAAGAGTCAGAGACTGAGACAACAAAAGGGCAACCCTCTGTCTACTACAGGCCACCTGACCAAAGGGAACCTATTGGCGAAGTCCTCTTGCTCCAGCTACAGGCAGAATCACACCCACAGGCTCTTGTCCTTCTGGGGGACTTCAACCACCCTGAGATCTGCTGGAAAACTAGCATGTTGAGGCATAGGCAACCCAGGAGACTCCTGGAATGCATGGAGGATAATTTCGTAAGCCAGATAACAGTCAGCCCTAGCAGAGGGGATGTGATATGGGACCTGTTGTTCACTAATGCAAGTGAGCTAATTGGATGAGAAGGCTGAGGTACTGAACAACATTTTGCCTAGTTTTTACTGGCAGTCTGTCTTCCCAAACCACTTTAATGGCTGGATTGCAAGATGGGGAGTGGAGGAGCAAAACTCCTCCCACCGTAAGAGAAGGTCAGGTTCATGACCACCTGAGGAAGTAAGTCTATGGGTCCTGTCAAGACGCATCCCAGAGTCCTGGGGGAATTGGCTGATGTAGTTGGCAAGGGACTCTCCATGATATTTGAGAAGTCGTGGCAGTCAGGTGAAGTCCCAAACTATCTGAAAAAGTGAAGCATTTTATTCATTACAAAAAGGGTAGAAAGGTGGACCCTGGGAACCAGCAGCCTGTCAACCTCACCTCTGTGCCTGGAAAGATCGTGGAACAGATCTTCCTAGAAGCTGTGCTAAGGCACATGATGATCAGGGAGGTGATTTGAGACAACCAGCACAACTTCACTTAGGGCAAGTCCTGCCTTACCAACCTAGTGGCCTTCTACAATGGAGTGACTACAACAGTATACAAGGGAAGAGCTATGGATGTTGTTTATCTGGACTTCTGTAAAGCCTTTGACAAGGTCCCTCCACAACCTCCTTCTCTCTGTGTTAGAAAGGGATGGATTTGATGGGTGGACTCTTAGGTGGATAAGGAACTGTTGGGACCATTGCATCCAGAGGGAAATGGTCAACGGCTCAGAGTTCTGACGGACATCAGTGACAACTGGTGTCCCTCAGGGGTCTGTATTAAGACCAGTGTTGTATTAATGTCTCCATCAAGGACATAGACAGTGGGATCATGTGCACCCTCAGCAAATTTGCAAACAACAACAAGGGGACTGGTGTGGCTGTCTCTCCTAAAGGTCAGGATGCCATCAAGAGGGAACTTAACAGGTTTGAGAGGTAGGCCTGTACAAATGTGATGAGGTTCAACAAGGCCAACTACAAGGTGCTGCACCTGGGTCAGAGCAATCCCAATCAGAAATACAGGCTGTGAGGAGAACAGATTGAGAGCAGCCCTGCTGAGAAGGAGTTGGGAGCACTGATGAACAAAAAGCTGATCATGAGCTGACAATGTGTTTTCACAGCCCAAAAAGGCCAACCATATCCTGGGCTGTATCAAAAGAAGCATGGGCAGCAAGTTGAGGGAGGTAATGGTCCTCCTCTACTCCACTCTTGTGAGAGCCTATCTGGAATATTGAATCCAGGTTTGGAGCCCCAAATGTAAGAAGGATGTGGACTTGTTGGAGCGGATACAGAGCAGGGCCACAAAGATGATCAGAGGTCTGGAGCACGTCTCCTATAAAAACAGGCTGAGAGAGTTGGGGTTATTCAGCTTGGAGAGGAGAAGGTTCCAGGGAAACCTTATGGCAGCCTGCTCATTTCAGGACTAGATGACCTTTAAAAGTCCCTTCCAATCCAAACTATTCTGTCATTTTATGATTCTGTGACATATCAGTATAAAATTTTGGTCATTGTACCAAAAATTTATACAAGCCTATTGTTACCTTGTGGTTAAATATTATACAAATAGGGAAAATCACATCCATTTCAGTTATGATCTCATTTCTGTAAATGCTGCATGGCCATTCCCCAAGTCCTCTATTCATAGCAGCTGACTGAATACACATGAAACAGAAGAATTATCACTGAGTTTAAAATCATATTTGTCAGACAGATAAATTATCTGGTAGATCAACATCCGTATTACTGAACCAGAGTGCAAAAGACATGGGGCAATGCGTTTGTGGAAAAGTGTGCAAAGAGTGACATAAGCCACTGATACTTTCATTCAAATAAACTGAAATGTTATTTTTAATATGTTATGCAGAAACCAAATAAATAAATAGTTAACTTTAAATTAATTCTTCTTGGCATTCTTAAACTGAAGAGTTTGCTTTAACCAACTTGTAGATGTTGTCTCTGGTACAATTTAAAAAAGACATAATGAAGGGAGGTAATACACATACTTTAATCTATTCTAAGTCTGACTGCTAAAGCTCAAGAATGCAAGATAAAATGAATGAAAGCCTTCCTCGGGAACCTTGATCAAATTCCTTGTGCACCACATTGGCACTTTATTGCATAATTAAATTTATTGGAAAGGTACTTTACCTTCATTACACATGTCAACTTTACTTTTTTTTTGCCCTGCAATCTTCTATTTAAGTCTTTAAATTCAGATATTCTTGATTCTCCAGACTTAGGTGCACATGCAGTTCAACAAATTACAGAAATAATTTATCTGAGAAGAGTCAGAGTATATTTTTGACTTATACCTCAATCAAAGTTGTCAGACAGACACAGCTAATGCTATGTGTTGCACTCTCACCCACCACTTATCTGCATGAACGTTAAACTCATTGTGTGCCACACTGTTTCTCTCTGTGTGGTTGCATGACTACATGGACTGCAACACCATGAAACAAAATAGAAGTCAGTTATGATTGAGTGGTACCAAATAGTCTTTAGCTGTCACATACCAAAACCAAACAGCACTGAATTTTAAAGCTGAACAGTGATTTCTCTTTGAAATCATCAATGTAAAACTCTAGCACTATTCAAAGTCACCCAAGCTTGTGTCCTGGTTGATAATGTGTAGCAGAATTTGTAGGTCAGCTGCTCTCAGTGAGTGAGGAACTCGAACCAGGGCCAGAGAACTGTAGGAAACTAAAGAAGGAAATGACCTTCTAGGATCCTGTTCAGGTCTTTAATGGGATGCGGATGAAAGAGAACCAGAAGACAGAAGGTGGAAGGCAAGTGGGTACCTGGAAGAAGTGCAGGTGGAAGGAAGCTGCAGACAAGGAGTAGCCCAAGGTGGCGCTGCATGGAGGATAAAGCACAGGGACATGTCCCACATAGGTGAGAACATGCCCACTATGGCTCTCCTAAGGACCTGTGGGGAAAGGGATAGACAGGCAGAGAGGTGGATACAGGTACCCAAGGAACATGATCAAGGAAGAGAACAGCATAAAGCCATACTGATTTTCTGAAATCTTTTTGGAGAGGATATAGGAATTGCAGACTGCAGCTGAAGGGAGGAACCTGTCGTGGTTTAGAAATGGTATTCTCCAGCTTAGTCCTTCCACTGAAACCACTCTTCTCCTCCCCCTCCACCTCCCCTTTGTGAGGCTGGTGAGGGGAAATGTAGGCACAAAAGGTAAAGATCAGGGATTGAGCTATTACTGGAATAGGCAATGAGATCAGAAACAGTAACAGCAACAACACTAATGACAGAGGATATAAGAAAAAGGTGAATGAATCACATGGAAAGAAAAATACCCAACCACTCCCTCTGCGATGCTATGCCAACACAGAAGGGACCCTTTCCCCCTGAAGAGACTCCCTTCCCCCTGCCCAGAGCAATGATGTGAAGTGGTATAGAATAACCTCTTGGTCCTAGCCATGGCCCCTCCTGGCTACTGCAAAAATTAACCCTGTCCTGGCTGTAACCAGGACAGAACAAATTCTGAGCAGAGCAGGAAAGGCAAAGCACAAGGAGGGCAGCCGTGAGGGGTGGATGGGACAGAAGAGAAAACAAATGGCATCTGTTTTTGGAGGAGCTGAGAAAGGAGTCCATGAAATGAGGTCTGCAACTGTGCTGGGAAAGGGAAGGAGATTTGGTGATCAGCCTGATGGCACCATGGTGATGAGATGTGGGGAAGAGTGATGGCAGCAGCAGACTAAGGGTTGAATATCTCACAAGTAGTAAATGAAAAAATTTTCTGAAAAAGTCTGAACCTGAAAACTCAATGAATTTTGGCAGAAAGACATCATCATTTTGTGCCACCTGCGAGGAAGATTGTTTATGTCTGACACAGGAAAAAAGTGGAAGAATGATATCTCTCCCCTTTCTTGTGACAGCTGTCCCTTGCTAAGCCACCAAAATGTTCTCATTTCACTGTTTTTCATCGTGTAGGATATGTAATATTAAACCTGACTTTCCCTGACAAAGGTTCCAGTTTTGAGCTTCAATAAATAGGTATGGTAGAGCCCACAACTGATTTTTTTTTCCATGCTTTTTAACAAATTTGCCTGGGGTCTTGCAGTCAAATAAAAGGCATTTTCCGTGGTCTGCAGACCTTATCATCTAGCTGGGATTTGAATGAGATTTGTGGCTTCAGGATACTCCTACAAGGGGTCACACAGACATTCCTCCCAACTATCACACCACATTTTTCACAGTCCACAGTTCTGGACCAGATTTAAAGTCTGACCCTTAGCTGTGAGCATCTGGTTTTGGACCAGACCTGGGACATTTTTGGATCTGCCTGACAGATTATTCTGTTCCTCTTTTTTGTCAAAACCACCAGAGTGGACTATGGGAATCAAGACTACTGTGATTGTACTGAAACACAACCTTCTGGCTGCATACTTCCAGCTTTCTGAAATACCAAAAGCAGTTTCAGAGGTCTTAACAAGAAAGGGCCCCCTCAACTGCTTGTGCCCTGCTTGTTGATCCTATTGCCAGTGCTTGTTTTCTGGGAGGAGAGAAGGGTCACAGACTGTGAAAATAAAAAAAAACTGAAAGAGTGAAAACTGCTTGGACTGGATTCTTCTGCCCCATTTGTGCCCCTTTCTGTCACATGGTGTTCATGGGGGTCACGGTAGCAATGTGGATTGTGGCAGAGAGCAGGAGTAGTGCATTCCTTCTTCCAATGCTTCCAAAAAGTGCTAAAATACATTAATGATTTATACTATGGTCTGTGCAGTAAGATTATATATCACTGTATATTTAGAAAGGTTATACCTGAGATGCTAATGGTTTCTATTTCAAAGCACGTTAAAACCTACAGCAGTGATGTTCATGGCAGCCTGGACCTCAGTAAGCTCAAATTACGTTTATAACTACAGCCTTTTTTTTGTTTCCTTTTTTGTATAGCAAATGCTTAACATTTTATTTTTATATTATGGTTCAGGGAGTCTTTTAGTGAAGCCTCATGGCTAATTCTGGGGCGCTGAAGACATCTAAACATTACGTACCCAACCACACCAGCCACCTGCTACATCTACATGACAGAAGCAGGGAGGTGGTATCAGTCTGTATTTGATACTTGCCTTTTGTAACCAGCATGTGAGAATCTGAAGAAACACTGATATGGCTCATGTGTGCATGATATGTCAGCAGCCTCTCCTGGGCACAAATGTCAGCTCTGTTTATGAATGTAGGTTCAAATGTTGGTTATAATAGCACAGTTGGTATTGCTACCTCCCCTGACACAGCCTTATGCCATTCCCTCTGGTCTTGTCACTGGTCACCACAGAAAAGAGATCAGTGCCTGCCCCTTCACTTCCCCTTGTGAGGAAGCTGTAGATCATGATGAGGTCTCCCCTCAGTCTCCTCCAGGCTGAACAAGGCAAGTGACCTCAGCCCCTCCTCATATGGCTTCCTCTCTAAGTACTTTCACAATCTTTGCAGCCCTTTTTGGAGACTGTCTAATAGCTTTATATCTTTCTCATACTGTGACACCCAAAACTGCACACAGGACTTGAGAAGAGGCCTCAAGACAAGGTACTTGAGATGAGGCTGAGGGTGCACTCAGTCCTGCTGTCCATGTCACTAACAAAGATGTTAAATACCATGGATTCCAATACTGATCCCTGAGAAACACTACTCGTTACTGGTCTCCAGTTGGACATCGAGCCCTTGCTTACAACACTTTGAGTGTGACCATCCAGTCAATTCCTTATCCATAGAGTGGTCTACACACTAAATCTATGTCTTCTCACTTTAGAGATGTTTTGCACGAATCCAGGTAGATGTGAGCTGAAATAAATAGTATGACACAGTTGCTATTCAGGCATCCCAAAAGAAACCTCCATAACAATCTAGTAGACCATCTTCATTGCTTCTGTCAGAGAAAGTCTGATATCCAGCCCAATAATTTTTTTGGCAACCTGCATCTCCATATCAAACTGCCACAATGAACAAACAACATCCACAAATACAGCAGACGGAGACAAAGTGAGAAGGGTATCTACCTGGTCAAAGGCACTGAGCCAGCAATGATGGTTGCACACAGCTCTCACATGGCGGCTTCAGCTGCTTGTCTTGGTTTTCCCCTGCTTGGTGGATGTTGCTGCATGGTGACCTCATCGTTGGCAGCACCGGAGGATTGCTTAGCCCTCTGCAGTAACCCAGCCCTCACCTGTTTTCACTGAGTCACAATAACTTGACATGAAAAGGATGCTGATAAACCGGGTTCAGGTAGAACCCTCTGAAGAGACCCTTTGCATTTCATCAGCTGAACCATATTAGGGTGAAAGTGGCAATCAAGAGTGCTCTGATATGACACAGGGTGCCCAATCCTTTTCTGCTAGTCTCCTTCTCCCCACCACAGCCTGTCTCACTTCTCAAGATTGTTAGAGTAAGCTGACCGGAGGAAGGATGAAATTACTGGCTCTTGATCTTTTAATTTTCATTGAAGCTGATTTTCTAATGTCTGGGTTCATGCTGGACATGGTGCACAGGGAGGGCTTCAAAGGATGTTGCGTGACCTGGCCCTGTGTAGCAGTGTGGGTTTGGGTGTGAAGGAGAGCACAGTTTTCAAACCCAATGGCTTCATCTAATTCACCAAGTGAGTTTCATCCTTCTTCGTACCAGAGGCTCTCAACCAATGAGAGCAACCCCAAATGTCTCTGCTCTCCCACTCCCACTGGAGCCCCTGAATAATGCCGATAATCCAGTTGACCTCTTCCAGCAATGAGTGTGTTATCAGCCAGATGAAGCTTTCACCCTGGCTGTCTGGCAAGGCAGCAGCCTGCTCTGGGAGCAGTGCGGCTCATCCGCTGCATGGACTCAGGTTTTCACTGTGTGAGCCGTTCATCTCTGCAAATAAGGGAATCTCAGGAGCTTGTCTCCGATTTCTCCGGTGACACCAAGTTATGCAAACATGCTTGCTACCATTAACAGCTCGCCATTTTTACTCTTTGAAACATAATCAGTTTGTATAACAGTATGGACTGATTTGGGTATGCAGTCCAACAAACTCTGATTGCCTGCTGGCTAAAGATTTTATTGCTGTTAATTTATGGGGACTGTGCTGGCCTTTTCGAAAGACCTTTCAGAATCACAGCAGTTTATTATGATACCACAATGCAATTCAGCATTTCCAAGAATTACTTTTGTTTTCTTTAGAATAGAAAGGACTTTTTTTTTAAGTTTTTTTTTTTCTACTTATAACCAAACAAAAATATTCCTATTTATGCACTTTAAAATAAGCATTCCCAGGTGGTTTTTTTGTTGTTTGGATTTTTTTGGTCTTTTTTTTTTCCTAAGTGTTGGCCTCACCCCCTAACTTTAGCAGAAGCCTGAGAGGGGTGTCACAGTACCTTGCTGAAAAGGCTGTAAGCATCCTGCCCAGAGCTACTGTCCAATGGGTCCTGCCACTGTGCCTCAGAACCCAGTCAGAGACACTGGGGAATGTATGCCTTGGCAAATCTGAGCACAGAGAAAACTATCAAACAGAGCAATTGCTGACAATTTCCAGTCACCTCTAATTGCTTGGGGCTTTCTTGGACCTCTGCCACATCTATACCTTTGTGTCCTTAATCACTAGGCACCCTTTGGATAATATGTCACACCTGGGACATAAGATAATTTATCACTTGCAGATGGATTATCATCACAGCTCACTTAGATAAATTTTACTTTAGCCTCAGTCCCAGAGGCCCTTCTTTTATAGCACAGTTTTATCCATTAAAATTATGACTTCCAAAATTCTGTTGTATTTTATTACTTCCATGAGATATTTATGACTCTTACTGTTTAAGTGGACATTTCTAAAGATTTACTGAAGAAATAATTCAAGCAAATAGCTCAGAAGAGGTACTGCCAATAGCAGTTTGGTGTTGTTAAAAGACACGCTGTTTTCAGCGTGCGTATATATAAATGGAGTCTTAATGCATAATATTGAAATGCCATTAAATATGTATTCAAAAAACCCTATTAGTATGGACTAGTTCTAGACAAAATCCAAACATCGAATTTTAATCTTCCAAACTCCCTCTTTCCCCAAAGCTGTTCATATTCTTTGCTTTTCTGCAAAATGTGAGAGATGAAAGAAAAAGCCAATTAAAAACAGTTCATAGAGTCAGGCATTTCCATAGGCCCTGTGAAAGGGGACATATGAGAGGTGTTTCTCTTCTCCTGCTCACTTAGTTTTGTCCTAATTGGGGTAATGCTTTGGGTAGCTGAGCCCAAACGGCAGAGCTCAGGTTGCAGTTTGACAGAACCAGTGGAGGCTTAACTTGCTGCCAGGGGAAACTTGAGCTGTGCCTTTTTGATCCTTTTAGGACTAGAACTTGTCCTCTGTTTTATACTATAGAAAGTCTGAGGATTAGAAAAGTAGACTTCATGGCTTACAGCTTGTCTCTGTGAGAAGTGACTGGTGCTCTGTAACACACTTAGCTTTTTTCTCTTTAAGGTGAGTGTGAAGTCTTTTACAGCACTGCAGCACAGGAGCAGAAAGTGGTTTTGTTAGCATGCCAGCTTCCATGCTTCCAATGTGCACCTATTTTATGACTTTCAATGTCCTGATCTCTTGGTGAAACTGCTCCTTCGGGAAGCTGAGAGGAACCCTAAGGAAAGTCTCTGAATGCCTCGCTGGTAATGGCACACCAGGTGATACAGGTGCTGGGCTCAATGGGTCACAGAGCAGCAAGAGGTATTTCAGAAAATGCCTCACTCCCATGGATTTTAGGTAAAAATCAGACTTATCCAATTAGGCTTGCAACACATACTTTGAATTAGGAATTGGATTCCTAAATAGTTCTGAAACTTGACACAAATAACTCTTCAAAAGATGGAAATCACTGCAGCATCAATAATTTTCACTGATTAAGTTAGTGTAATTCAAGATAAAAGACCAAATCCTTCCCTGCAGCTGGTTCTTCAATATATTTTACAGCATCCCAGTATTTTCTCAAGGAGTTACCTTGTATGTGTGAAAAGTATGAATTCGGACCCCCACAAATGCCTGAAGATTCCAAGAGGATTTATCTGTTTGCAGGAGCAGATTTATAAGAGGTGACAGGAGGAAGACTGTCAAGTTTAACTGTTAATTAAAGGTAGACCGTCTTCATGTATTTGGAAGAGAGATAAGTGCCCCTGCAGAAGATATCCTGACTGCATGTTGCATCAGCTCCAACTTACTAATGGTTCACTTTGGTCCTAGCATCCATGGCCCTGTCAAGGAACCGCAGCCAATAGCTGAGCTGCTGCAGAAAGAGAAGAGGTTTAAATTAAAGTAATGTGATTTAAGACTGACCTGGGTCTTGGACTGACCTTTACACATGGCAAATTTCATCCTTTGAGTTTCTTTCCTCCCCTTTCCTCCCCTCTCTGCCCCAAAATACTCTCCTTTTCCCTTTACTGCTCTCCCCTGGTGAACTGACTCTATAGGGTTTTGTAACAGAACTGAAAAAACAAGAAACAGACACACTATTGTATGCTCAAGCTCATGCAGGACTCTAAAACTAATCTTTGTTCTGGCAAATCTCATGCAGCATTGACTGCTTTGCTGGCTACTTCATTCATCATGTGGAAAATGCATTTTACTGACTACCAATTACAAGAGCCAAACAGTGGCTTTGTCAGTATTACATGGTAACCATTACCTTTGTAATTGCATAGTGACTGATGTACAGTATGATGTAATGACAGGTTAAATAAATGCATACTAATTTGTCCTGTTAAAAGAAAGAAACGCCAACACATTAACACAACTGCAAGTTATTTTATATGATTATACATGAAGGTATATATTTATCATAAAAGTCCTGTGTAGCTGCTATGTTTCAACTTTTAAAAATTCTTTTTCACCTTTAGAATGTTTAGAGATGTATAATCTCTCTGCATTCTTGCTAACAGTATTTGCAGAAGAAACAGTTCAAAATGTGTTAGATATGTTGGAGTTCTCTTGTTATAAGACCTGAAATTTTTTATTTTTTTTTTAATTAGGTAAAATGTTATCTTAGAAATTTTCCTTTACTTACTGAAAACTCAGTGTAAAAGAAAAAAATTATTAGAAAATTGATGTGAGGTCAGTTATTTACAAAAACATACTTCATATAGTTGAAGAAAATGACATCTTGAAGAGAAAATGTCAGTGAAATATAATTGGGAGGCTGGGAATTAATCTAAGCGAAGTTTCATATATGGAGAAACATAAGTAAAATTAATAGCACAAAATGAAAAAAACAATTACCACTGTTGGGAATAAAACTCATAGTTTTTCAGTTCTGTGCAGAGAGCACTAACTCAGGAACTCAAATGAAGAGCACAAGAGTGATGTTTCCCTGAGCCAGAAAGACCAAGCAGTCACAAAACAGATTTCCTCTGCATTCATATTTCAATTTGGGTATTTGGGTTAGTTTTCCTCCTAGGTCATTGAAAGCCTAGATTTCCCAATTCACAACCTGTAGATAGGACTGCCTCTGCCACAGCACCAAAATGGCAGGAAAGGACAGGGTTACGGTTGTCTTGCTTTGGATTTGGCATGTCCAGAGGGAAAGAAGGAAATTGAGCAATTTGAAAATTTTTATGCCAGGAAAATCCATGCCTGAAATCTTTCAGATCCTTGCCCCCACACAATCTCTTACCTCTTTCCCACATCTAAATTCACCTTACAAAACTTCCTCTTCTCTCTGAAATTGATGTCTTTCTTCCTGTTCTCCATATTATGTCTCTCCTAAGTGTTTTAACATCTCACGCTCTTGCTATAGGATGTCTCTCTTTCCTTGAAATAGCCTGATCTTGTTTTGCAATTCACAGACCTTTCATTCTACCAACAAGTTCTGGAGCAACTAATAGCTTATAGAGGAAAAAGATTATTTTTCCCTATGTGAGGAAATTCACAATCATCTAGAGATGTAATTTAGCTTTTACATATTCAATATGTAAATCTTCTGTGGAAATGTTCTTCCTTGCAAATGCAGTGAACTTTTGGGAGTGTTTCCACTTTTTGTGATAGTAGCAATTTTGTAATACAGAAGAAAAGGAAAGGGAGTGACAAGAGGATTTCAAAACCTTTATGATAGCCTTGAAGGTAAGGTTTTAACTAGATACATTTCCTACACACACAGTCAGAGAATGGCTCAGGCCTTGAGATTGGTTGGAAGTCTTTCCTCTCTGGTTGGAAGTTAGCAATATCCCCATTTTGGTGCAAGGAGTGCCCAAATTAAGAAGTTACAGCCCTCTTGTTGTATTCCTATAGCCTTATTTTCTTATAAGACACAGAGGTAGGCTTTGTCATTTCAGCTTGGCTTTGTAAAAGCGAGGAGACTAAATGTGATTTTATGCTAAATTACAGAGCAGAAGCCATGCATTCTGGCTGTGTTTCTTATCTGTGTGTCATGAGGCCAAACACAATGAAGTTAAATGCTTTGGAAGATGCCAAAATGCTCCTGTTGCACCCAGAGGCTTGTGGTGTGGAGGCATCCCAGTACATCCACAGAAAAAGCTGGGTGAAAGCAGCATCCATCAGGCTGGTCTGTGAAGGGGTAGCTCCAGTGGGATAAGTCTTCGGGTACCACCTCTGCTGCTACTGCCATCCAGAAATACTGCTTCAGACACAGGGGTAAGAAGTAGCATTGACCATGATAGAAATATAGTAAGAAGGGGTGAAGGAACAAAGTCCAAGAGGTAGAGAATGAGGGAGGAGAAGCTGCTGAAGTAAGAGTTGAGTTGAGCATGTTGTCTGTGCTTTCTGTTCCCAATTTCTTATAATAATTTCTTAAAATTAGAAAACTAGAAAATTAGTGTTCCTTGTCATACTGAGTACAGTAATATTGTTTTGCACATCTTTATGAAGACACATGGCCCTCGGGAATCTCATCCATTGTCTACATTCTCTCAGCTATCTTATGCTAAAACACAAAGAAAGCAGTGAAATGTAATGACATCTGCAGGACATAATGTTTTTCTGATTCATAATAATAAGTAAGGTTATGTTCTTATGCAGAAGGAAGGAGTGCCTCCTTCTTTCCAAACATGCAGTGATGTTAGAAGCTGTTAGAAACCTAGAGAATCTAAGTTTCAGCTACGGAACAGCAGTATTATATGAGCAATCTTCAAATTCTTGTGTCTGGTAGGACTTGAACTGGTTGCACAGTATACCTTCCATACATAGATGTGGTAATTATTACTGTATCATTACAACATAAATACATGATTGATCTGTCATCCAAGCTGGGAGTTTAATTTAGTGAGATTATACTATTACCAGGGAGGAGCCACTGCCTAGATTGGCACACGATCCCAACAGATTCTACTAGCTGTGTAAAGCTGCCTAATTACATTCAGTTATTCAGCAATATTTTTTTCTCTAATTTCAGCTTACTGTCATGTAATTAGTACATAATTACATAGTTATTTCACCTTATAAAAGAAAGTAAACCACAAAGATTCAGAGCTTGCTTCACAGGTCCTGCTTAGCTTTAAGCAGAGGGACGATCTCAGACAAAGACACTGTGGTTTCCCTTGGGCTTGATGCTAAGCAGGAGTGGGGCAAAACAGTGTACAGTGTGCCAAATTTCTAAATGGCCTTTGAGTCTAAACAGGGAAAGTCTATCTCGTTTTGGAATTTTAGCTTACTTAAATGCATTGATCTCCATATGCAGATGTGAGCACAATTTCATCCATTTCCATTTAGAAACAACAAGGGGATAAAAGATGAGGAAAAAAAGAACAGTAGAAAGTGCATAGTTTAGACAATTCATATATATGTATGTATGCATTTCTAACTTTAACTAGACTTCTATCTAAATTTGTTCATCTTTGAAATACAGAGGGATAGCACTCCCAAACTTGCCATTGGCTTTGTGAGTGCTGCAAGTACCATTGCCAGGAAGTCTACCATGCCTCTAGCTGCTCAGAGACTGCATGTGTTCACGGTGTTGCAAGGTGCTTAGGGCTTCAGTAACAAGTATGTTGGGCTCAGCACCACAGTTCTTTTGAACCACTTTTATTTTGCCTGCAAGGAATTGAACCAAGTCTTTTTTGTTATGTATGGGCTAGGATGGGGCAGCAGTGGACCTCGGGGGCTCTTTCTGTCATCGAACTAAAGAAGACACAGGAAGCCACACGCCAAGCTATCTCTGGCTGTCTGCCAGTGATGGGAGGGCTTTCTCTCTGTAGAGTTGGTAGATAATTCTATCTCCATACTGGATCAGGGCTGGCTGGCATGTTGTGTTAAATTACACTAGCATTTTTTTTACCAAACTACTTTTTGGGGAGATTGGAGTGACACACCGGCAGTCTGTTGTGGCACATAGGTGTGGATGGGGGCTGAAGATGATTTTGGCCCAAAGGGAAGAACGTTTTCTCCCAGGTCTCACTCTCTCTCCCTGTCACCCCTTTCATATGCAGTAGTCACAGAAACAGATATCTAGAGGTCCAAACACTCTTCCAACACAATAGACTCTTCACAGGCGATGGTTACCCTTGCTACTTCAACTTCAACCTCTTGTGCTGGAAGAGCTAGAGCTGTCAAAGATTATTTTTCAAACGCTGCATATCTAGCCCTAAAAAATCCAGAATACATCAAAACGTTTTAGACCTGGCATATGGGTAGTGCAGCACTCCAGACCACTAATTGCTCATGACCGAAGTAAGGATTAATTGCTAAGTAAATAAGTAAGCGAATACTGAATGTGGTACAAGAAGGCAAAGTCAGGCTGTCCCAGCTGTATGTGTGGGGAAGTAGCCCAAATACCTGAGAAGTATGAAATGCAGTTGTGTGCGACTCTTCAGGAAGGCTCAGATGTCTACTCAAGACAAATTATTTAAGAAAATGGGACTTCAATGAACACAGACAAAGGGTAGAGACATCATTTGGGGCAGTGCTTTCTAGTGATCACCTGCTCTTTAAAGACAGTATTCCCACCTCAACTTTTCCTCAACAATGTAAACTTTCAAGATCTGAAAAAAGCCACACATAATTGTCTCTAGTGTTCACAGTTTTATGGAAAGAATGAACCCTACTAAAATGCTGGATTTGGAACATTCAGTTCTATATGATACACAATAAGAAACATATACAAGTATGTATTCTCTTTCTATCAGATGGTGAAAGGCAAAACCCAAGTATACTCTAATGAATAGCAGACAACATCAATCAATTTATTTAATTTTCTGTTGTGGTTTAACCCAGCAGGCAGCTAAACACCTCACAGCCATTTCTTCACCCTCCCTGCAGTGTGAAAAAAGGTAAAACTTTGGTTGAGATAAAGGTAGTTTAATAGGACAGAAAAGAAAAGGAAAATAACAATAATTACGATAAAAAGAATATACAAATTAGGTGGTGCAAAATGCAATTGTACGCTGCCTACTGACCAATGTTCACCCAGTCCCCGAGCAGCAGCCAACACCCCTCCATGATTTATGGGATGACACCATACAGTATGAATATCCCTTCTGCCAGTTGGGATCAGCTGTCCTGGCTGTGTCCCCTCCCAACTTCTGGCGCACCCCCAGTGTCCTTGACAGCAGAGCAGCAAGGAGTCCTTAAGTCTGTGTGAGCACTGATGAACAACAACTAAAACATCAGTGTGTTATCAACATTCCTTTTATCCTAAATCCAAAACACAACACTGTACCAGCTATTAGGAAAAAAAACTTACTGTATTCTAGCTGAAATCAGGACATCTTCAAAGGCATTATGAAACAATAAGAATAAAAAAGACATATTTTCAAATCTATGTGATAATGAACAATGAGATTTTGTCTGTACGTTAGTTCTTACAGTAACACTCAGTTGCTCTGTTTTGGGGAAAGCTGCAACATGTTCTATTTTATATCATGTATTTGCATATTTTGAATTAATATAAATTGTAAAGGATTGAAAGTCTAAATGCCTTTATTAAACATTAAGGCAGCTGAGCAGTCTTTCAAGCTCTGAGCATCTTCGGGCAATCACATTTGAAAATTAATATAGTGAATAATACTTTCAAAAATGAATGTTTTTAAAATAAACATTTTGAAAAGTATTGTTTTCTCAGTTCTTTGTTCTGTCATTTTAAAAGTGGTAAACTTACCAGTTGATCTCAACCCTCAGCTTTGCAGTTCTTTTTGGCAACATCTGAAATAAATAGAATGTGTCTTATTTTGTCTTCGGGTATGTCTATGCAACTCCCTTTGACCACAAGAGATTTGTATGGGCATATTGGTGTTTTTTTCTTGTGAAATGAAACCTTTTGTATGAAATGNGATTTTCAACTTTTCCCTTCAACTTGTTTTTGGTCTTTGAATATGATAATGATAAAAAGTATAGAAGCAGAAAGCATAATCCCATGTCAAAATAGGCCCAACCTGGAAAATTTACACGTAATGCAACTTTGTTATTTAAAAATATCTGCTTGAACCAAATTCTCACTAGTAAGTTATATCTGTGGAGAGTAGACATAAAAATTGAGAAGCTGGCAAAGGACAACTCTAAGAAAAGCACAGAAGAATAAGATACTTGAAGGCCATCCCACATAAGTTATTGTCATGAACAACAGATAAAGCTTGTCATCGAAGGAAACAAGTCCTTTCTTGGTTGCACGTAGTGTCGTCAAATTTCAGCACTGGGCAATGTCCTATAGTTTTTCAAGATACTTATCACAGAACCATAGAAACATTAAGGTTGGAAAACACCTTTGAGATCAAGTCTGGCCATCAATCTAACGCTGCCAGGTCCACCACTAAGCACCACATCTACATGTCTTTTTCTTTGAGAAAGCCTTTTCTTTCTTGGGCAGCCCATAGGGATAGACACTTAGCTTATGATGCATAAGTAACAGAGCAAGTGGGAACGTCAAACTGGTTTTAGGGAATTCTGTTCCCTGGCATTTTCATTTTTTTAATCAATAATATTATATTTAATTGAGATTTGACTTTTCAAATCAGGAAATATGTAAAACATTAATCTACTTATGATGCTCAGCAGAACAACATTCAGATTTGAGGTTGCCAAGGATCTTGTAAAAATGGGAGTTTTGTCTTCTGGATTCACATGAGACCATTAAAAAGTCTGTTAGGAATGAGAAACAAGATGGTAGTATTGACTTTTGTTTCTATTTTCTGAGTTCTGAGGTTTTGGAAATAAAATGCTATTTATGATAAAACATTATTCTCAAGATAATTGGGGCTTACAGGAGGAATTTAAATTTACAGTCTGTACACTGCTTTCTTGCTACAGTCTCCAGAGGCTGAATGTGTGGGCAGATGCAAGTGTAGCAAGTAACCTAAAGAAAGTATCTCCCAGATGCTCTGGATAAAGAACTTCTGACAGGCCAATACTGCCAATGGCATTTTGAGCCACCACAGCATTGTTTTATGCTTCTTACTCATGACATTTCTGTGCCAGTGGTCCCAACTGGAGGATTTGAAACAAATAATAAAGGGTGTTCCTTCCCAGGAGGCACAGGTGACCATTCCTTGGTGCAGTATATTATGAATGGTAACAGTTTACCCATTCAGGGACAAAGGTACGGAAGAGAAGTTCCACAATGACTCAACCCAGTGTCATGAAAATCAAAAACCTTACTTGTGGCTCAGGAAGTCCCTAAGCCACAAGTTACTGAAGGCCCTGAGAACACTGGGGAAATATTTCTAGAGTCTTGTTGTATTATATTCTAACATCACTCTTGGTGACAGGATGCTGGTTTGGATGAACTTTTGACTCAGTATGGCCGTTCTTAGGTTCTTGTGTCCTTGCATTCACCACCAGTATTTCCAGAGATACCTTCATGGGGGTAAAAGAACAATTTTGAAAAAGTTTGGACTTGAAAGAACTGACTGCATTCAGGAAAAATTCTGAAATACCATTTTGAATGGAATATATAAGTGGGATTTCCTGAATCTGTTTTAAAATTGAATGTATATGCTGCTAAGATGTTCCTTAAACATTTTTTTTTCACAGATTTCAGCAGATAGGACTATTCAAAATAGAAAACCATTGGGAAAGAAAGCACCAAAACAGTTCAGAGACACCAAAAGTAGCTTGTGGTCTTTAATAATTATAGCCCCTCTCTCCTGAGGGAACATGTTGCTCTGGCCTTTCTAGCTTGAGAAAACCTCAAGCAGTATTTCATATGTTAAGGTGGTATTTCAAAGCAACCTATCTGTTCTTCTGACATTCTGACTTCTAAAATAAGTGGGAATTCATCTTTCTTTTTCTAGCAACAGCAGCTGATGTGAATAGTTTAGGACTGCACTGAAGACTGCCACCAAAATTGGAGAAGAGCTAAGAACACACAGAGATCAGTGTGATCTATTGATTTTTACTGACTGGTTACAGCTGTAGAGCATCATAAAAAAAAGTAATTTTATTAGATGTCATCATTCTGCTGTGATCCTCACTTCAGACTGAAACCAGTCTGTTCAGTTTCAAAGTAATGGTGTCTCCACTTAATCAAGCATGTTAGTTGCAACAGGAAGCATGAAGTTCTCTGTAATTTTTTTTATATGTTAGAGAAATTATTCCTCACTTTCTGTGTTTGTCTTTCACAGACAAATTTTTCTTATTTCTTTTCTCAGATTTCGCTCAGAGTCCTTGAAAGTGAATGGCTCCACCACCACCACCCCTCTGCTCCCACCTCCTGATACATTAAATCAAAGTGCATAGCATGGTATAGCAATATTCTCCCAGGACTGTGATCTTCAGTGTTACCTTGAAGAATAAATGAGTGAGCCTGATGGCTGGAAGGAGAAAGCATGAGGTGGGATAAAGTCAAATGCTGCATAGGAGTCCAAAAGGAGCTGTAAAATTGTGGTCATTTAAAAGTGCAAATCTGGTTTATTTTTGAAGTATTAAAAACAGACATTGCATTTGGCAGCAGTTTGGAGAAACATGTCTTAGCAAATTTCCTTACTGAACCAAAGAATTATTCGACATTACCTAAAGACTTGAAGCTATGGCCTAAATAGTAATTAGCATACTTGTTATTGGCATTGATGCTGTCCTCTGAAGAAAGCAGATGTAACACCAAATATGGAAGTAATAAAAATTTTCTTTTCCTGAAAGTCATTCAGAGATATTGTTTTATTTTCTTTTTTACCATCATGTCATTTGCTCTTTAGAACTCCATTAACATTACTCATTCAAATACAGAGAGACAAACCTTACCAGAGATGCAGGAAAGTTTTAGCACAGTTGGCATGGCAGAAAGCTGCTGAGATTAAACGGTGATCCATAAGGGATGCTCTGTAATCCCAAAGAGAAATGCATTGGTGGAAGCAATGAACCACACTCACGTTTTTCATGATGGTGATGACTGGCATTCAGAGTATTTGGAATTTGGCAATGATGAGCATCCAGCCAAAGTAGCAGTGAAATTTGGAACCATTTGAGACCTCTTCTGAGTTAACAATTTACTTCTGCTCCTTTGTGAGGAAGTTGACAATCTGGAATTCATGGTTTGCCTTGAAGAAGGGAAATGAATTGGCCTCTTTCAATGATGCAGTGTGTTCTCATGTTATAAATGGTCTTTCCTGTGGCACTTAGTTTCAGACAGTGCTTGGGCCTTATATATATCTCAAATCCATACCATAACTCAGACAGATATCTCAGGACCATTACCCAGAAACTCTAGATGTAAAAAAAAAAAAAAAGGCAAAGAAAGAGGAAAAATTTGATTTGTGGAAGGAATCCTCTGAACCTTAGAATTCTCCACTTTAGATGGTCTAAAATAAGCAAATCATATATGAATTCCAGGTTAAAGAAGTAAAAATCTTAAATTTTCTCACAGCAAGGATTAAGTAATTAATGAAATTCATTAAGAAAAAAAAAGATTTGAAGACTTAAATAGCATCTGGCTTTGTGAAAAGCAATCAACAAAAGGGGTGACCAGAGTATGCTGATCATTCCTTTGGTGATTTCTGAAGATATTTTCTTCTTATACTAGAATGAAAATCAAATCTTCTGGAAAGTGAGTTATACCAAAACAGTGAAAGAAATATTCTGGAAAGTGAGTATGGAATAATAGGTAAAGTTAAAATTTAAAACAAAATTACAAAAGAAAAACAGCTGTTGCTTCCTAGATGAAAAAAAAAAGAGGCTTCTGCTGCCTCTTCTCTGGTATTTTAAGGTCACAATGCCTCACAAAGTCACCCAAGAATTGACAAACACCTGGATGCATTGAAGAATGGTGTGGTGTGGAAACGTCATGGCCACTATTTGCAAATATCCTGCTGGAAAGGACCAAGGTAACACTTTTGGCCTGTGCCAATTTGTCCATCAAGAAAAAATAGATGCTGAGGACAATGCCCCAAATTTAGCACTTATGACCAAAGTCACTCAAATCTCACCTAAAACCTAAAAAATAGTATAAAAGGAAATTGGAAATAGGGAGAAAATTGAAAGATTTCCATCAAAACTCCTGGGGTTGACTGATGGGTTGAACCTGCCTTCCTTTCCCCCCAGGGATGCCTCTGTTGGGTGGGAAATTTATTCTTTGTGTGCTAATTATTGCTGGAATGACTAGAATTTACTTTTGCTTCATAATATATTATTAGATTGTTTTGTTTTAAAGTCTGTGGTTCCATCTTGCTTTATAGTATTATTACATTGTCTTAAGTGTGTTTTTATAACCAGACCCTATCACCGAAGACCACGAACTTTTATTACTTTGTCACAATTTGTATTAATAAATACTGTTAACCCGTAAACTGTTAGAGTGAGTCCTTTATAAACGTGTTGACAGTTTTGTCGACGGCAGAATAACTTATGGAAGAGATGCACTGAGGGGTCCCCACACTGTTGGCTTAGCCCACCCGAAAAGGGCAGTCGAATCGCCCTCTGATCTTGTGAATCTGTTCAGTGAAGAGTCCCCTGATGGGACACCGACAGACTGGTCAGGAATAAGGGTTTCAGCTTCCCTGGGGCACTAACAAACAAATAAATCTTTAAGGGCCAGGAAAATTCCCCTTACCCATTTCATGTGACAGACAGCTCTCAGAACAAAAAGGTTTATTTATCTAATTGTCTTTGTGCAAAATAAGACTCAAGTCTTTCCAATGCCCCAGTCAGAACTGATTTTTCAGGTAAAATTATCTCAGCACAGGCAGGAAATTATGTCTTCCATTCTGGTATGTAAAACACTGAAAAGAAGTAGCGAGGGACGGAGAGCTGAATTTACTTAATCTTCTTTAGATACCTACAAGGTAGATGTCTTCATGTAAACTACTGTCTGCCTTTATAATCAGATGTGGTTTTAGGCAGAAAGTGGGTGTTTCTGGGATGCAATTAACTTGCCATAATTGTATCTGTATGTCAATATGCTTGCCTTAGATTCCATGCCCCCTCTTTAAAAGTGAGCTGGCACTGAGACTTCAGTACTAATTTTCAATATGTGGTTACATATCTGAAACCCAGATTTATTTCAATCCTCTGTTAACCTAGTTCATGCACAAAGAGTACTAGATTCTGAATTTTTCCTCAGATAAGACCTCATTCCCCACTATGCAGAAAGAAATTCACTACTTTAATTTTGCCATGTCTTCCTCAGTTTGAGAAAGAATGTAAAGATTAATTCAGATGGAGGCATCTCCTAAGCAAACAACTAAATCAAAATCAGCCATTTAAGATTTCAAGTTTGTCCTTCAAACCTCTGTATGAAAAAAATTACCTTCCATGAACATTTTACTGAAGCCAATACTACTCTAAACAAGGTACTTATGAAAGACAAAGATTTCATCAGAGCTTCAGCTTCGTGAACATTTTCCAACTAGATTGCTTTAAATGGATGTAATCCTATGAGTTGACAAAATTCAGCTGTGTCCTTCCCCTCACACCAATAAAAGTTGCTGTCCATTGAATTACAGGATAAAGTATGGTATTCTATCACTGGAGGTAAGTATAACATTTTGAGACAGTGAGGGGAAAGCAGCTGTGCTGTTCCCTCTGTAGTGTCTTTCCCATCCTCATGCAAACACCTTTATGAGGGCTGCCTGGCTCTTATGCTGGGAAAAGAGATGAGGCCAGTGCAAAGAGTGTTCAAAATAAATGTACCACACAGTCCTGTGGATAGTGTCTTCTTTGCTAATGTTTACTTATTTCTTTTTCAGTCATGAAGAAACTAAGAGACAAAACATATTACACCCTCTATTTTATTGCCTTTGCAAGTGATATTTTTCTGTGTGGTAAAAATGTGTGCTATTGTTTATTTTTAAATTCCTCTGCCAGGCTGACATCATGCTCTGCACATTATGAGAAAAAAATCCTGCAGGGAATTTTTTTTTCTTACTTTCCAAAGAATGTAGTGTTGCAACTATTGGCAAGTTGCATACACAAACAGTGAACGGATGCTACCACATTTAACTCCTCATTGAACCATTTATCTCCATAAAATAGGATTTTTTTTTCTTAAAATGTACTGTTTGTCAAAAGTGTCAGGCAACCACCAATATGATCTCTACTTGAAATATCAGCTCCTAGAATACCATCTTTTCATGTGTATACTACCAAGCCCCCAAGTTTCTCTGATTCAGCCTCAGGGAACAAATAAAATTTGAAGTCTTTAACTTATAACTCATTCTCCAGCCTAACTACCCCCTTCATTTGTCCTTGGCCTCTCCCACTAGTCCAGGTACTTTCTCCTGCCCTTGGCTTCCCACAGTCCTGTCTTGCTTTTTCTCTTGCCCCTCAGTATACCTTATTAGCTTTTCTTTAATTCCAAAACTTGACAACAAAGTTTTTTGGGGGGTGCTTCCTAATTTTAACGTGGACTTCAAAACAGTCTGACTCTGAGTGGCTTTTGTTCATATCCAAGAATGTGAAGGAATGGGGAATGAAAGACTTGATATTTTTTTTCTCTGAAATTTGTTGTAATGTAGTCTCCAATCACTACAAATTCTTCTTTGGGTTGCTACTCATGGCTGACTTAGGAAAGGAAGTGTTTTCCACTTTAGATGCTGGCATTCCTCCTGTTTGTTTACCTGGGTTAACCCATAATCTTCTGGGATTATTTCAATATTATATTAAAGTCTTTAGGATTCTGTGCTCCACTTCATGCAAGCTCAGCTCAATAAGGCTTTATTCTCATCATGCATTAAATCTTGAGTCACTTGAAAGGAAAAACTGATGGGGACAGGGCCAGTGACAAAAACAGGCATCTCAGGCTTGGCTTCCTCCTACATTATTGGGATGTTGTTCTGGTTCCAGCCAGGAAAGGGTTAATTGTTGCAGTAGCCAGAAAGGGGCTTGTCTAGGACCCAGGGGTTATTCTATACCACCTCATGTAATTTTCCAGGAATGGAGGAGGGTATTCCTTCTAGTTGAGTAAGCATATCATGAAGTGAGCAGTCAGGTAGTTTTTTCTGTTACTGACATTGGAGCTGTAAGGGTTCATTTTACGTATCTCAGTGCTGTTTCCAGTAAATTATTCTTATCTCAGCCTGTGATATTTACCTTTTGTGCCTCCGGTTCTCCTCTCCATCCTGGTACACAGGGAGGGGGAGGGGAGAGTGAGCAGCTGGCATCTGGTTTGGAGTGCTTGAATAGCAATGCTAAATTGGGGAACACCATTCCTAAACCAAGACACATGTTTTCAGCATTGAGAAAACAGGCTGTAAAAACCTGAGGCTTCTACAGAAATTTGACAGTGCCTGGTCCACTCTTCTCACTCTGAGATCAGTTGTCCTCTGCTGTTTCTCAGGGAAGTGGCTGTAATAGACACAGACCAAGGGAGAATAAAATTGCTTTTCCCAGTTTCAATGTCTACATTTATCACTTTAAGAAAGGCTTTAGAAAGAAAGTTATCAGGTTGGAATAAGCAGCCAAATCTTGCAATCAGTTCCACAGTTAGCAAGACCATGCACAAGCTCAAGAGGCTGGGAAGGGAACCTCTAATGACCTGGCTACAGACCAAGATCAAAAGACATTTACCTTTTATTTCATGTGACATAAAGTTAATGCAATGTTTTACAGGTGGTGTTGAACCAAAACATTGGCTCTGAGCCCCGTTTGAGAATACAGAGTCAGAACTTAAAGTCAAAATTAAGCTCTGAAATTTATTACTGTTTTTACTGGTTGCTGGAGAGAACAAAAATCTCATCTCACTGAGAGCTGGATGAGAGTTATCTCCCAGATCAAGACCTTGACTCTGCATCTTGTATGTAGCTCAAAGTTTGCTTGTTCATTTCCCACAAGAATCATTTTGTCTCCATCTATATTAGTAAATTAACGGTGTTTGAAATAGTTCTCTGGCACTGAGCCCAACCCACATGTGAGAGTTCATGTCCACACCATTAACTGCTCTTGGCCTCCAGAACAGGATGACTGCATCCCAAACTGTCCATTTGAAATGACCCTTAGCCCACTGTGGGAGTGCTTGCACCCTTTGAAAAGGGCCTGGATAACCCCATCTGCTAAGATAAGCAAGTGGCTGTAAACAGCATGCGTGGATTGGATACACAAAACCACCCCAAAACTCATAGTGTTAAAGAGGTAGATGACCATAAACCAGAGTAAATAGCAACCAAGGACTTACAAAGAGACTTTTGAAACAAAGGAATCAGCTTGAAAGGAAATACAAAAGAAGGATCTCAATTTGTAACAGGGGCGGAACTGTGATGTGAAAACAGCAGTAGTCAAAATCTAATGTGCCACCTCTAGAGACACTGCAGCACCCTAACCTTGGGCAGGCATAGCAGATATGGCTCCCCACAGAGCAGCCAGCACCTGGTGAGCAGGTGGGCGGCATGGGAGCCCACCCCAGCGGCATGACCCCACCTGAGGAGGTATTAGCAGATTGCAGAGAGCAGCTGAAGTTAGTGGACAGCTGGAGATCCCCCATGGTCTAGTGCTCTTCAACATCTTCAAAAATGACTTGGACGCAGGACTGGAGGGGATACTAAGCAAGTTTACAGATGACACAAAACTGGGAGGATGTGTTGACTCCCTTGAAGGCAGGGAGGCCCTGCAGAGAGACCTCAACAAATTAGAGGATTGGGCAATCACCAACCATATGAATTTCAACAAGGAGAAGTGCCAGATTCTGCACCTGAGATGGGGCAACCCTGGAGGTACATACAGACTGGGGAACGAGATACTGGAAAGCAGTGTCATGGAAAGGGACCTAGGGGAGGTCCCTAGAGGGTGTCCAAGGGAGGGTAATGAAGATGGTGAAGAGCCTTGAGGGAAAGCCATATGAGAAGTGGATGAGGTCTCTTGGTCTGTTCAGCCTGGGATGAAGGAGACTGAGGGGAGATCTCAACACAGTCTACAACTTCCTTGTGAGGGGAAGAGGAGGGACAGTCACTGATCTCTTCTCTGCAGTGATCAGTGACAGGGCCCAAGGGAATGGCCTGAAGTCGTGTCAGGGGAGGCTTAGGTTAGATATTAGAAAGAGGTTCTTCATCTAGAGTGTGGTTGGGCACTGGAACAGGCTTCCCAGGGAAGTGGTCACAGCACCAAGCCTGACAGAGTTCAGGAAGTGTTTGGATGATACTCTTGGGCACATGGTATGACTCTTAGGGATGGTCCTGTGCAGGGCTAAGGGTGGCACTCAGTGATCCTTGTGGGTCCCCTCCAACTCAGCATATTTTGTGATTCTGTGATTCTGTGGGCATGCTTGAGTGTTTGCATGTGCGTGTGAGTTTTAAGTTTCTTGGAATTAAGCATGGAAGAGTGTTGAGAGGTTCGTAGGTATTTATTAACATGTTAGAAATGTCTAGCACTGTGATTTATCTGTTATATTACTGAAATTTTTCTCATGAGAGGGCCAGCATCCTATCTGCAACATGTACTTCAGCTGCTCTTTTGAGGTGTTCTCCCACTAAATGCCAGGAAAAAAGCAGTGTCTGTAAGGGTAAAGTAAGAACTGTTATGAAAGTAAAAAAACCTGAAGCACCTTTTTGTTTAAGAGAAATGTAGCAAATGTTGTGGAAAATAACACAGCATCAGCTGATGAGCACTTAGAGAGAGTTTTGTACACTGATCCTTCACCTTTCTGTCCTCACCGGGTCTTTAATGCTTCCTTATTTACGTATTTTTATATTAAAATTGCAAGTGCCAGTTTGGACCCAGCACCGGTATGATGGTGGCTAGAAGTTCATATCTATAACCCCATAACCCTTTTTTGGACTCAGACCCTGTACAATCTGTGCATGGGAATCCCATCTGACAGAGGTGACACAGAGCCCCTGTAATACTGGTAAGAACAATTTTCATGCAAGCTACTCATGGAGGAAGCCAGCTTACCCTGCTTTGGCATTTAGATCAATGTGTAGTGAGGCGATGGTAAAAAAGAAATCTGACTCTGCTAATGAGGGAGCAGGCAGCATCTTGGAGATCCCTCAAAAGAAGATAAGGTACTCAGGGTGTTGGGGCAGGCAGGCAGCCTCTTCCTCAGGAAACACTTGAAGATGTTTTCCCTCCACTGGGTGGGCAGTGGTCCTTGATGAACTTCCTGAAACCTCGGTATGAATTAGTTGCAGGCAGACTGGATCTCAGCTGGTGATTCCTTTGGGCCTGGTCTAACAGCTAGTAAAGAAATTGGTAATTATCCCAATTGTTCCACTGAATTTCACAGGCTTTTTTACATCTACTTGTCTCCCTGTCCTCTCTCTTGTGATTAATATAGATTGCACAAGAGGAGTAAATATTTAAACACAAACATTCTCACATGAAGACCGGTTTTTTATTTTTTTTTAAGGGAGTAAAGACAGCAAGGTGCCTTTTCAGACTACTTCAGAGTCAATTGCTCACTCTTCACCCCCATTTATGGAGTACAGGGCTGTGTAGAAATCCCCAGACTGGCTCTGAAGGAAACATTTGGACTAATAAAGGACTAATATTTGTGTCTGCTTTAATTGAGTGTGATTTAGAGTAATAGTCATAAAGTATAGAACAACAGTCATAAAGTGTAGCACTATTTTAAATCTGGGTATTCTCAGAAGGGACTCAGTGCAGTCTAAGAAAAGCAGGTAGAATAAAAACCATACCTTGCACATACTTTATTGCTCTTCTATGGCATGTAAGACTACAGTAAGATTCCTCCATTGTTCAGGAAACTAAAAAAAATCAGGTTCTCAAAATTCTGACATATTAACTATGTTAAAAACATTAGTGCTGAGGTGAAATCACATGTTATCAGTGACTTTATTGTTAGGTCTGCTCTGGTCTATAGCCTGACTGAATTTATAAAGAGAGCAAGTAGAAAGAATTTAAGGCTACCTCTACAAGGGGATCTAAGCATGAGTTCACTGCACCTAACTTGCTCTCTGCATCCAAATCTTACCTACTCATCTAATGGCCACTGAGGAGTACAGTTCCTATTTAAATTAATGAGGGTTAGGCTCCTAAATAGCTTTCCAAAGCATACATTTAGGTGCCATTGGTGAGCCTGCTGTAACTTGCAGAGAAGGAGTGCAAATCGGATAATATGCCATGATTATAAAGTTGCAGCTAATTCTTGAAGTGATATAATCCTCAAAAAATAATAGTTAACAAATGTTTTGGACTGTATCTGGAAAGGACTTGAACATTTCCTCACATGGTGAATGCATCAGCTGGGATTCACAACCAGCCACTAACTGAGGGGGGGGACATGCCTACACCATTAATTTGGAAATGCTGGCATCTCCCTTATTCAGCAGACTAGACGCTCACCTTCAGCCTGTGTGGGACTGAATTTAATAAGTGAAGTCTTCTTTTTAAACCAATGTATCAAAATCACCTCATTTAGCAATAAGTGGTTGTCTCACTCTTTTTGTTTAAATTATGGCCAGCAGTGGTGGCACTCAGGTTTCATTTTATGCATTAGTCTGCGCAACAATCTGCTCTCTGGGATATTCCTGTATTTTAGCAAATGACCATATACTGAAAAATGCATTAGAAGTCCAACCACACTGAACATGATTGAATATAAATACATCATGCAACGGGTAAGCAACTGGTTTGCGGGTCAGACACAGAGGGTTATAGTGAATGGGGTAACATCAGACTGACCACTGGATGCTAGTGGGGTTCCACAGGGCTCCATTTTAGGCCCAGTGCTCTTCAACATCTCCATAACTGACTTGGACACAGGACTGGAAGGGATACTAAGCGAGTTTGCAGATGATAAAAAATTTAGAGGAGTTGTTGACTCTCTCGAAGGCAGGGAGGGCCTGCAGAGATACCTCAACAAATTAGAGAGATGGATAATCACGAACCTTATAAAGTTTAACAAGGGCAAGTGCTGGATTCTGTACCTGGGAGAGGGCAGCTCTGGATGTACTACAGACTGGGGAATGTGATACTGGAAACCAGTGCCATGGAAAGGGACCTGGGGGTCCTGGTTGATGGCAAGTTGAATGTGAGTCAGCAGTGCCCTGGCAGCCAGGAGGGCCAACTGTGTCCTGGGGGGCCTCAGGCAAAGCATCGCCAGCTGGTTGAGGGAGGGGATTGTCCTGCTCTGCTCTGCACTGGTGCAGCCTCACTTTGAATATTTGGTCACTGCAATATAAGAAAGATATTAAGCTGTTAGAGAGTGTCCAAAGGAGGGCAACAAAAATAGTGAAGGGCCTTGAGGGGAAACCATGTGTGGAGTGGTTGAGGTCACTTCATCTGTTCAACCTGGAGAAGAGGAGACTGAGGGGAGATCTCATTGCAGTCTACAACTTCATGAGTTGAAAAGGAGGAACAGGCACTGATCTCTTCTCTGTGGTGACCAATGACAAAACCTAAGGGAATGGCCTGAAATTGTGTCAGAGGAGGTCTAGGTTAGATATTTTCAGCCCCAGATTTTGTAACCTTTTATGATCTAGTTTGGAGTCTTGTATGCATAAACTGGTATTACTGGGATCATATATCCATCTTCAAGGCATTTTAGTACCCAAGTTCAGCACTTACATACCTTGCCTTAAATTACACAGGAAGGTCTGTGGAAGAGCCAGAAGCTAAGTATAAAACTACATATGTCCTGCAGAGTTACTTAACTACTGAATTGTTTTGGCTTCTTCCTCAGCTGCAGAAGAATATTTATTACAGTCTAAAATTTTGTATCATTGTCTTTCCTGGATTTCTGTGTTTGTGGGTTGGATGTGCAGTAACCATTTATGAACACCCATTCATCCTACTTTCAGAAAGAGAATTAGCTGACTGTAGGCATCTGGAAAATTTTTTTCTGATTTGACTTCAGAGATCTGTCTCCTAGATATTTGATTTTTCAAAGTGCAGCATGCACTGTCATCTCCAGCTTAGAACCAGAGATCCCTTCAAAACATTGGAAAGTTATACAGTACAATCCCATCAACACAGGACTTTTTCTCCCTTCTCCCCCAGCTTGTGATTTTCCTTCAAGGAGTTCAGCTGCCTGTGATCCCAGGTTTAGTTTTGATACAGCCCAGCTGCACAACCTTAGTTCAAACTTTAAAGAAAATATTCAGTTATAAGAAAGAGCTATGAGAAAGTTCATGCACTAGAATCAGGCAAATTATAAGGTAAAATTGAAGGTAGAGGTAAGACTATTGGCACAGGTAACAACTGAAAGATCCAGAGAGCAGAACATTGACAAGGAAAGTTAAAAAAATCTTACGGGAAAAGACAGCAAGATGGAAGATGGTAACTGAGTGGCACAAAGGACTAGCCTCGTTCCAGAAGCAGCAGCAAAGTCTTATGCTTTCCACCTGACAGATGACAGCCCAGCCAACAATGTCCTACAGGTGTTTTACTGGGGGTACTGAGTATTTTGATGCTTAACCTTGTACTTAATGCTAATGCTTACTTCCTTATACCCTAGTTATCTGTTATGTATGTATTATATCTAATAGGTAATTGTCTTCTGTATTCTTTTGTTGTTATTTTGTGAGTTTGCCTCTTCATACATGGTAAAAGCTGCCTGAATAAAGAGAGTTGGTGGACAAAATAACAACCTGTAGAAACACAGCTCTATACTGCTGTACCTTAACACAGAGTAAAATAGTATTGCACAGGGTACAGTTAAATCATTAAAGATATTTTCATATTTCATGTTTCCTTCCCAGGAACTATTGTACTTTAGATGTGCTAGTTCTAATGGGTTAGAAATTTGCAGCTGCCTAACTGGAGACACATACCAGTCTTACTCTGTAACTCAAAGAGTGGGAAGTATCCCAGAGAAGTTTGGTGTTTGAAAAGAAAAATATCAATACCAACACATCTCTCTCTATGCCAACTTATCAAAGGAAACAGGTTATTGAAATACATTCTCACTTTTGCTAGCATGGGTAGTGAGGAACAGAAGGCTAAGAAACAACACTGCTAACTGAAATATCTTCTGCCATGTTTAAAGATCACATTTACCCTTCCACATTACTGCCTGTTGAAGAGTAATGGTACTTCAAGTCTGTGTGACACGGCTCAGCACTTCTCAAGTTTGGGCAAACAACCAAGGAGGTAAAAATTATTGGCAGGACAATGGCAAAGTTTTCAAATCTAGAAGTGCCTAAAATTAGGACTCAAAACTTCTTTCATTATTGTGAAATTTTATTTCATTTTACTATAGCGGGTAAGAAACAGAATAAAGCAACTTGAGTAGTCTGAATGTTGAAAAAGGCAATTTGTGATTATTGGCATGAATAAAGTTGTCAAAATGTTCCCTGTCTTGATGTAGCATCAGCAGCTTTTGGATCTTTGCTAATATTCTGCCTTCCTCAGCTGTTTGTTCCTGTATTTATTCAATAGTACTTCCTTTGAGTGTAACTCTGCTTATCTGAAGTAGAAGATGGCAAAGTAGAACATTCTGGAAACTGCATATTAATGTATCATGCCTTTTATTTATAAACTCCAGGCTTCTTCAGATTTTTCTTTTATTCCTGTATAAATGTGAACTTTTCAACTTGGATACTCTCATAAAACATTTTTTTTAAAAAGTACAAAAATTGCCAGTAGAAACATATATCTTAAAGTCATTCATATTTTGGCATACAAAGTCCTCAGTTATTTTATAATGGTTACTTTATATTGTTCCCTTTATTAGATTTCTTTCTTCTTTTTTTTTATTTTCTACATTCAACTGATTATGTCCATGGAAACTAGTCCTAATTGTAGCTTTACAGGCAGGCCATGTTTTCCATCATTGGCACATACTGATGTAAATCACTGGGGAGTAATGTGGGACAGAGCTGCTGTTTTCTGTTATGCTGCAAATCAGAACAAGATTGGTATTTCTGATTAATCATTTTTGCAAGTGGCCTACCAAGTCCCTGCCAGATTATCATGTCATAAATAAAAACGTCACCAAAGATACTAGGCTCAGCAGTGATCAAAAAAAAGGATAATCTTTCAAGGAAGACACTTCGAAGTTTGCACTTACTGTAGTGGTCTTCATGACCAAAGTTCATTTTACCCATAAAAAGCCTTAGTGTTTTTCCTGTAGGTGCTGAGAGGTACATATCATCCTTTTTTTCACCCTTGGTGCAGGGCCATGATCTGGAGCCCATGACACCTCTATCCAGGTTGCTGCGGAGATGCACCATACTGGTGGTGCAAGAATGCCTCCAAACCCTGCTTTGCTAAATGGCTCTATGACTTGGGAAACCTGGGACATTCCTCACTAAGGAGGGAGCCTGGGAAAGTCTTTTTTTGCCATCAAGATACCACAGAGACTTCCAGAGTTGTGAGGAATGTGCCAGCAGAAACTCAGCAGAGGGTCAGCAGCAGCCAAGGGCTGGGGAACACTTCTCTTTGCACTGCATGGGGGGCGAAGTGGGCAGTCTGCCCACACGTGTCTGTGACCTCAGCTCAGGGGGGAGAAAGGGCTCTGAGTGAACCTCCCCTCTCCTGGCCAGCTAGGCAGCTACGTACTACAGAGAGGGATGCTGCAGGCCAGGAAAGGTGAGCCAGAATGCCTGCTCAGGAGCTGGCACTCACTCCCCAACCGCTGCTGTGCTCGGTGAGAGGACGAGGCAGATTTCCTCTGTCAGCACTGCCCCAACGGTAGGGCTAAGGTGTGGGTGAGTGCATGGCAGTCAGCCCCAGAGAAACCTCGAAAACACTGCAGGGGCCACGGATGCTGGGCAGACACCAAGGTCAGTCTCTAACAACTACTGCTGCTCCTTTGTAATTTAGCTCCCGATTTGACTGTTGCTTGGGTTAATCACTATTCGTTTCTTTAAAGCCAAAGGTCCTTGGCAGAACACAATGCAAGTCTCTTACAGTGAGGGGCCATCCCAGCCCTCACTGGTCGCTGTAAGAATTAAATCACCTGAAGCATGAGGATTTCAGATAGCACACTGATGAGCATGCTCTGCTCAGGCATATAAGGAGAGCCTTCTGTCAATAAGGTTTTGATCTCTGTCCTTTTCCAACACACTCCTTTTGGGAATAGGTTTTTGGAGGTGTAAACTGAAGTTTAACGCTTCTCTTGTGAAACTCTCCTTTGTACTTTTCTGTAGCCTTCATAATACGAAAAAAAGATATTTTAGTTATCACTGTTGCCTCTTTTGTGTTAATTCAGCATGCACTTGTCTTTGAAGGTTTTTCTGACTTTATGAAAAACTCACTTTAAACCACCTGAGAGTTATAAACTCCCCCTTTCTCCACTTTCAGCCTCTGAGATTTTGAGTCTGCTCTATGTGTTCTACAAAAACTCATACAGTGCAAGTACCAAGATGTGTACAAATGTGTATTAATATGTGTTTGCATTTATGATTTTTTTTTTATTCTGCTACATCAGATGGTGTTAAGCTGACAGTAAAGCTAGAAATACAATGTCACAACAGAAGCAGTGGAATTTAGCTGATATAATACATCAGAGCTCAGGCACATATGCTCCCCTAACAACGCTGCTCACTCAGTCATGTTTTAGGAGCCTCCCATCAGGAAGCGCTGATTTGTCTACCTGATTTGTCTATATTAAGCTTAGATAAGAAAGGCAAATAACATGTCGCCCAATATAAGACAACCACTCCAAAATAAGTTTGACATTGGCCAATAATCACTCTAGCATTTTTGTGGCTTTAGCACCTTGGGAGGCTGTTGAATGGCACAATGGGGAAAAAAAAGAGAGCAAGAGAATGAACGCCCGCTTACTGCTTTAGCCTATTCGAGATGAATTATTAGGAAGGACAGCCAACACTCGGGCTAAATGCTAACAGATGTGGTGCCGAGCGTGCCATTTAGACGCTGGTGGTTTGCTGTCGAGCGGTAGGAAGTGGCCACAGTGGGTGGTAATGGAAGTTGGTGTCCGGCCGGTAAGTGATGGGGGTGGGGAGAAGCACAGCCTTGGCTTCCCAGAGAAATCTCACCCCTTAGTGGGACTGGCACTGCAGCTAAGTACATGGTTTAATTTTTTTACTTGATTTCTGCCAGGAAACATCTTGTTACTAGGAATGTCTTTGACAACAACTCTGACCACGAGGCAGGAGAAAGGACTCACGTATTTTGGGGGGCAAAAGCAGCTCTAAAACTGCTCTGTTGGATAGGAGCTAGTACAGACCAGCCACCAAAGCCATAAAGACTGAAGAGAGAGGCCTCCCTCAGTGCACTGGACTCACTCACTCAGGTTGCAATGAAGAAATAACTTTGCCATTGACATATTTAGGAAGGGTTTTCACAAAGCCATTGATGGGTTTTGGTGTAAGATGAGACTGGTATCCATTAAGAGCCAGTCTAGGGTGTGCTGGGCGGCTGTATGATATGAAAAAACCAGACTGGTTGCTTCACCTTGCAGACATTTGTTAGTTTTTTTCCAGCAGAACTGTTTTGCGGCTCCTTGGCATATAAATTACGGTGACACAGCTGTGTGTTGAAACCTGAAAAAGTCATAGTAAACTGTTTGAATGACTTGTGGTGTTCAAAGCTTCAGTGAGATGGACGAAAAGGTTTTCAATACAAAAACTAACATTGCGCAGTGATGTGGGAGGTCAGTCAAGGAGCACCAAAAACAATAACAAAGACCCACAAAGGGAGATGTGATTAACTTGTGAGCAGAATACAAGCCAGAGTTGCTCAGAAAAAGCCATTGCCGAAGATGTAATGAATGAAGGCATTCTCATCACAAGCTGGTTTTATAAAAGAGCAGAAGATGGTCTGTTGGCCAAGATACTTTGCATCTCCTCCCACCTGCCTAATTTACAGAGGGTAAGGAAAGATGTCAACCAATGGCTGAAGTTTTTTCCAGAACCACACCCAGAGGACTTATCCTCCTATGTGCAAAGAATGCAAGTAATTTCTGCCACTGATCACCACTGAATTATTTTTTTTTAAATGGATACAGTAAAAAGTGTTACCAAAGAAAAAAATTGTCATGACTGCTTCCCAATCTCAGCCCTTTTTAGGTTGGACTATATCCTGCTCTGTACTCTTCCTGGGATGTATATTAAATAATTTAATATTAAATGTCTGTTCTTCACCTATTGTGTCTTCTCACCTTCATTTGTGGGGTTTGAAAAAACAGACTATTGCATTTTTTTTCTCTTTTCCTACTTTGACTGCTCAAGTCCATGTTCCCAGGGTCAAACAGTTAATCACTGGAAGTTGGATTTCTCATCCATTACTCTGTTTTCTTGCCTGCCAGATAAGACAGGACAGTACTGTAGCCAAAAGGCTCCTAAAGCAAAGGCAACAACATTTTAAAATGATTTCTCACAGCTTGATAAATTTCATAGGTCTTAGGAAAAGAAGCCATGGAGTATCTTGTCTGGGGAAGCTGTGGACAGTTCAGCAGCAGTAGTCCGTAGGTGTTTGATGGACACCTGTCAGGAATGACATGGGCACTATTACCTCTGCATTTGGGGCTGGCCTGGAGATGTCCTGCAGTTCCCACAGGTGTCTCTGTCAGCTCAATGAAGTATCAGGGCCTGCCTTATCTCTCAGTGTAGAGGCTACATGCCACTATGGCCATATCTCATCAGCCTGATCCTTTATTTATGTGGAGGTGAGCTTGCAAACTTCTTATTTTATAGAAATCTTAACAGTAGAGAACAGGGGAATTTTGACTCCTCCTACGTCTCCTAGAACGCTTCCATCAATGCTGCCTCCGTTCAATCTTAAACATCCACTGGTCAGATTATGTGACCAATACATCTGTTCTAGAACAAGCAGCTGTCACAAGTATTGAGGCCATGTTACTGAGAACGCAGCTGCGATGGGCAGGGCACGTCTCAAGGATGAAGGACCACTGCCTCCCTAAGATGTTGCTTTATGGTGAACTTGCCACTGGCTGCCACATGAGAGGAGCCCTGAAGAAAAGATACAAGGACTCCTTGAAACAACATCTCAGCCTTGGCCATATTGATCACCATAACTGGTCTACTCTGGCCTCAAATCGGGAGGCCTGGAGACACACCATCTATAACGCAGCTGTCTCCTTCGAGAACACACGCAGGATCACTCTCGAGGAAAAAAGGCAACGCAGAAAGAACCGTGTATTGCAGAATACACCATCTAAGGAATCTTTCTGTTGTGCCTCTTGCAATCGGATATGTCTGTCATGTATTGGCCTCATAAGCCACCAGCGTGCCTGTAGCAAATGTGGATAGAGCCTTCCCAAATCTTCGTTTGCGAAGCCTAGCCATGATGGTGTGACAGATTATGCTGAAGAAACCACAAGAATTGGATGGGTAGTCTCTATTCCAAGTCTGAGTTTAAACTGCTATGAAAACATCTGTTTTAGCTTGACCCTTGCAGGTGGGTATGTCATTCCTAGTACTTTTGTGAAACTGCTGTCATTGAGTTTGGAATACTCTTAATGTTAGAAACATAATTTTAATGTTGGAAACACAAATAAACAACTCATATACTTTAATGCAGTATAAGCCATTCCAGTGCCTCCCATCCAGGTCAGTCTGGCAAATACATAATTTTCAGAGCCATTACCAGACTGAATTTAATCGCAGGACAAGATACAACTGCAATCTCCATCTTTACAGGGACAAAGGCATCAGATTCAACACCCTGTCATTATGTAGCAATAAAGACATCAGAGTCCAAAAGCTATTTTCCAAATGCTATTCCAGAGTTCCTTGCTCTTGATATTGTTGTGTGCATCAAGTCAGATGGATTTTGAGGGGTTTTGCCCTTTCTTAAGGTCATAGCTTCCCATGGCCTGGCCAGATCTGAATGTGAATCTCAGTGACTACAGAAAACAAAAAATGATGCTTTTCTGTGCTCACCACTCAGGCACGGGTTTATCCAGGCATGCGTAGGAGAGCTGGCAGGGATGGGGAAAACCCCAAAACCCTCCACCTCAGCAGTGCTGTCTGGGTAGAAACCAGACATTGTTTGATATGACTAAGCTCAGCCACTTGCACAGGATTTTCCAACAGGCCTGTGTGTGTTAAATACTGTCGGCGGATAGAAATTGCGTGAACAATTTCTATTGCATTTCTGAGACCTTCACCTTGGCCTGGCTGGGTGCAGTAAAAAATACTGCGCCACTAATATGGCTGCAGGCCTTGTGCCAAGGTGAAGGAGGAGTTGTACTGGCAGGAAAACAAGTTTTATGGACACCTAATGTTATCCAATTAGTACTGCACAACACAGTATGTTTTCCTTATGTATCCAATGTAACCTGCAGAAGAATCACATGTCTGTGTGTCACAGGCAGCATATAAGCTGTCTGTCCTCTAATAAAGCGGACATTTTTGCCAATCATATTGGTTTGTGTGCAATTCTGTCTGACCCCCTCCGCCGAAAAAATACCAGTCTTTGTGGATTTTGGATTTCTTATTTAGATCTTTAACATTCTTTGCCTAAATTTCCTTAAGCAATCTAGAACATGTTTGTTGTTATAACACATGCAATACCTGTAGTTGTAGAATGCTGATAAAACACTGCAACAGGGGCTGGAAAGGCCAAAGAGAATGTTGAATCAATGGTTTCACTTACCTCCATGTACTGAAATATCTAGGTACTTAGTGTAAATCACACTAGCCCATCTGCTGGCAGGGAAGTAGAGGATAGACAAAGCAGCCAGTAGGAAAGCTCAAGGAGAGATAGGGGCTCAATTCCTAGCCCAGATACAGTCAAGGATGAAAAAAACCTGGATATTTCCAAATGGGCTCCAAAGTATGGCTTCTTTCCTGAGGTCAGACATCTAAAGCACAGAAGTTCTTTCTTGTTAAAATTGAGGGGAAAAATATTGTCCGTATTTCCAGTAGTCAAGCAATTTGGAATCCTTGCCTGAGAAATGAAGATCAAAGTTCCACCTTTTGACTGACTGGAGAAAGGAAAGTAGGTATTCAGCCTCCCATGTCTTCCAAATTGCTAGTTTAGTCATCAGGCAATAAAGTATTATGAGGCGGGGTTTTTCCTGCATCTCTTGGATTGATGCTGTTTTCATTTATAAAAGTAATTGGATATTCTCTAGATGAGGGAGCTAAGCCCCACTCAAACCTTCCATGTAAGTGGCCTCACATAGTCTGTAATGCAAGTGAAAAGCTTACAAAAAAAAAGGCTTCCTTATGGTATGATATGTTATGCTATGTTATGTTATAATGACATATTTTACTATGCATTAAGAGGCTGTTATGGCTTTACCCCAGCCAGCCACCAAGTATCATGCAGCCACTCGCTCCCTCCCCCAACCAGCGGGACTGGGGAGAGAATCAGAAAGGTAAAAACTAGAAAACTCATGGGTTGAGACAAAGACAGTTTAATAGGGAAAGAAAAAGCCCTGCATGCAAGCAAAGTGAAGCAAGGAAGACTTTCACGACTTCCCATCAGCAGGCAGGTGTTCAGCCACCTTCAGGAAAGCAGGGCTTCATCACATGTAACAGTTACTTGGGAAGACCAGTGCCATCACTCCAAACATCCACCATTTCTTCCTTCTTCCCTCCACTTTATGTGCTGAACATTACACCATACGGTATGGAATATCCCTTTGGTCAGTTGGGGTCAGCTGTCCCTGCTATGTCTCCTCTCAGTTCCCCGTGGACTCTCAAATCTCCTCACCAGTGCAGCAGTACGAAAAGCTGTAAGGCCTTGGCTCTGTGTAAGCACTGCTCAGCAATAACAAAAGCATCTCTATAGTACCATCACTGTGTTCAGCACAAATCTAAAATGTAGCCCCAATCAGGACAGAAGTACAAGGTAATTCACCTGCAAATATGCTCCTAGTAAGTTAAAATCACAAAGCAGATGGCAGAAAGCCACCATAATGCCATGTTGGGGACATTGTTTTGCACACTGTGAACTGGGCAAGCTGGTGCCCCTTAAAAGTGAGTGACTTTTTTGACCAAGGAAAGAAGAGTGCTGTAATTTCACCCTGAGAAGATCAAAGTGTTAAATCTCTCTGTTGCAAATGAAGAAACCAGGTCACTTCTGAGGAGATGGCTATAGTTTAAACCACTGTGAACAAGTTAATATCTCAGCCTCAAATAAGCAAACAACAAGTTAGAGTTCTTAAATGAGGTATTTCAGTTTGAGTAGCCTTAATGAACTTCATCCTAAAAGACTTAAATAATTGGCTGCAGCAATCTCAGAAGCATTAACAGTTGTATTTAAGAAAAAATGTAGGACACACAAGGTAAAAAATTATATACTTAATTTTTTTTAAAAAAGAGTGGATAGATAATTCAGTTTAATTTAAATATCTAGAAAATACTGGAAATAATGAGCAGATGTTTTGCCATATGAGTTGAGCAACAAACAGTACAGATTCATCAGAGAAGAATAATCTAATTTCACTCCACACAACATAACTATGTTATAGTTATAACATAACATGGCACTATGTAGTAACAGTAGATACAGAAACATATATCTTGACTGAAGACTTTTGGCACTGTATTATGCCCCAAGAAAGTGGGTTAGGAAAGCATAGCTTAGAGAGTCTGTGGAAGATGCTGAGATAAATTTTCCAAAAGGCTCATAACTTCTCCCACTTCCATGGGAAGAATGAATAAAGAAAGGCTGCACTGCATAGTGTCCTGGCCAGGTGCCATTCAGTGCTGTTGTAAGCAAGCTGGATGGTTGATAAAACTGAGTTACTACATTTGTAGAGGACATGATAAGTAAAGACAGCATACATATGCTGGAGGCAGGACTAAAATTAAAAGAAAAAATAAAAATAGAGTAACTGGGAAAATGCTCTAAAATAGGGTAATTCTACATGAAGAAAATAAGCAGAAGTACCAATTTCTAAACTTTGATGGAAAAACACTTTCGCAGTGTGGAACAATTGACTAGACAGCACATCTAGAGGAGAAAAAAAAAGAAGGAAGAATTAGGTTGAATTGGAAGATGAATATGTTCGCTGAAAATATGTGAATGTCACTCTTGGGGGTATAAATTTGAGTAGAGCCTAAAAGTGATGTGATATGATCCTTCAATTCCATTCAGGTTTGAAAGGCCTCTTCTGGAGTCTGGTCTACAGTTGTACTCTAAGGATATGTGGACCTACAGGAGAGGGTCCAGAAAGGAACTGGTCTTCTTTTACTTTCTGCATGGAACAAGGTGCTTCCAAGACAAATATTCATGGCAAAGGTGTTACATGCTGGGAGATTCCAGAACCTCTTTAACTTGAGGCCTTCAGACAAATATCTGCTAGAAATTACAGATTGTATAGTTTGTTTCTGAAACGGAGTAGGAGAGTAGAATGCATGATATGATCTTTTGAGAGCCCTTGAAGAGGACCTTGAGATGTTACATTGATCTTACAATTAACCTTACTCCATGTAATATGTTGCAAGGTGTAAGAGAGAGGCCGGTGGGGCTGTGTCCTGGCTTGACCACATAGCTGAATGTTACATTTAATTATTAATACAAAACAAGAAAATAATAGGAACTCTGACTTCTGCTGGTACTGTGACTGATTTTACTGAAAATGCTAGCAGAATTACAAGCACCTACATGTCTGTGCTTCCCCAGCGGAGAAGACACAGGTACACAGACAACTAAACAAGTAGCTTATCAGGCTCCATAGACCCAACAAGGTTGGTTCTGCTACATATGGTTCAAACTTAGAGGAACAACAGCAAATTAAAATATTAACTGATTTTAATAGCACTGCTCAGTGATTTGAATAATGTTTCCTCACTGGTAGAGGTGGATACCCATTTCAGCCATATGCAATCTGCAAAGTATGCAATACATAAGTCCAAGGATTTATGGAACTTCCTCACTACCAGAAGCAATCAGTAAAGGTACTTGCATATGGAAAGCTGTTTATGAAGGTTACACAAATCCATCAAACAGAACATGGAGTTTGAAAGCATGTGTTCACTGTTCAGGATAGATAAAGAGACATAGGCTCTATACAGCAGGAGGGAGACACTGAGGGGAATGCAAAAACCCAACTCATTTCAAACCAAACCAAACCAACAAAATAACACCTTCCTTCCCCCATCTGCATTATTTCCAGTCTGAATTTTTGTAGATTTAATTTTCGGCTCTTCCTTATTTTCTCAGTAGATTAAAAATACCTTGAGTGACCGATTTTCCTTCTTTCTCTTTTTTTCCAAAGTATGGATAAATCCTTCTGTTTCTCTCCTTGATAAGTAAAGTCCCAGTCTTTCTGGTGGTTCTTTTTTTTTTTTGTATTCTCTCCAAGTTCCTGACACCCTGTTAAAATCACAGTTACCAGAAGCTGTAATGATGCTGTAGTATCTTTCTGCCAGTGCTGAATACAAAAGCTAATTTACCTCTCAACTCCTACTCACTGATCTGTTTATTCAGCTATGAACTTCAGAGAGATGAAGTGATCTCTTGCATCAGGGGTCTGGTTCCCTGCTATTTGAATTGCCTAACCATTTATAAGAACTAGAACTGCTGCACTGGGTCCAGCCAAAAGTCCATGAAGGCCACTACAACTTCTCTGCCAGTAGCTAGTCACAGAGATTTAAGGAAAAACAGAACAAGTTCTGATTTTTTCCCAATATATTTCACAGTTTTCATCAGTTTGCAGTTTAATGACCCCTTAAATAAAAAGCTGCATCTTTTTGCTTAATAATTCTTGATAGACTTTTCCCCATTAATTTATCTAATCTGATACTTGCTAGTCCTTGTACTGTGAAAAATGGTGAATAATAATTCACTGTTTATCTTCTCTATACTCTTCATGTCATTTTATGTCTCTAACATATATCCCTTTATGTTTTGCTTTTCCAAGATGGATACTCTTAAGTCTGGCTCACTCTGTAGAGTCAATACCTAATTTTGCACATTGCTGTCATTTCTGACACATTTTTCTCTTTCTATTCTTTGATTTTTGAAATGGCAGCAAAAAATAGAACACAGGATTCAAGATACAAGTTCTATTTTTAATTTGTTTGTCCTGGTAAAAGAGGTCTGCAAAAAGACTCAGCACCAATACTCAGTTACCTAAATTGGGTATTTAAATAGACTGGCCAGATTTCCAGGACTATTGAGTACCCACTGCCTTCCACTGAGGTAGTGGAAACTGTGGTTTTTGCTCTTCTGAATATCTGAACCCTGCTGTGGACACTGAGCATTTTGGAACTAACCTTTATAATACAAATATGTCTTGGAAACCGCCTGTTTGCCTGAACAGCAACAGAATGAAAAAATTCCTCTAACTGTCTCACATTTTTTAATGCTGAGGTTAAATATGCAATCATGGATAGGCAGGAATAGGGTGCGCAAACTCTCTGCAATTGTATCATTGCATCATTTTTATGAGCAGTGGGGTTTATTTTTTTGCAAAGATCACTATGCATTATAAAAACATTTGATTTTTTGAAACACATTTCCTGGCATCTCAGACTTCAGCAATATTTTTTTTCTTCTTGCATTTTAGTGGTTTTTTAGAGTTTGGGGTTTCCCCCCCCACACAATTTCTTAGGGAATTTATGACTAATTATATCTAACTTGGGCTACATTTATATTGCTGTACAGAAAAAAAGAGGTTTATATTTTACAACAGCAATGGGAATACTGAACCACTCTACTAATGCTGATGTATTCCCTTGTAACATATAGGGGCATAGTTCTACTTCTTTTTAAACAGAAGGCTTTTTATTGGTACAACCCTTATTCTTTGCCACGGATTGTAACTTCACTGGAAGGTCCAAGTGAAAAAAATAAAAAGGAACAAATAATGAAGCAAAATTCATTAGTTCAAGTACATCTGTCTCTTGTACTGGAAAAGTCCCATTGTAAAGTAGTAGTATTATTTTCCTCTATCGACCTTTCTCCTTTCATATTCATTGCATATTTTTCCCCACATAATTAAAAAAGTAGAGTTAGTGTCGTGGCAATTTGTATGCTTAATTTACTAGCATCTGGTGTACCTCTTTCTCTCTCTCGCTGGTTTTCCCAACAAACATATAGAATAGATTATATAACTCAGAAAACACAGGGAAGTCCGTAGGACTGTTTCTTTCTAGAAAAACATGGCAATATTACATTAAGAAATGCAATTCTCTTTAGTCCTTCATAGGAGTCCTTCAAACATGAAATAAATATTTGGTGTTTGAACTAAATGGCAATGTTGACTTTTTGGCCTGCAAATGGTAACTAGGGACTTGCAGTGAGAGATTTCAGATCCTGAAGCAGTAGAGGAAGGTAGAGTTTGCTGACAGTGTTCAGATTAATACCAAGTATCTTTAGCTTTCTTATAAAAAGAAAATCCTTCACCCCCAGGATGACAAATGAAAGATTGTCACCATTTCCAGGACTGCCTAAAGCAGGTTATGCCTGCTTTGGTTTTTGGAGTCAAAATCATTGTTGCTGATGTTAGCAGTGCTCTGTTGGCCAAAGGGATTTCACCAAAGGGAATCTGCCTCAGTATTTTGCCTACTTTACATACTTAAATTATGCCTACACCAGGACTTGTTATCAGAAGCAGAGCATTGCATAGTGCTAGCTGAAGATGTTTCTCGTTTAATTGCTGTGTTCACATCTAATTGCATTTTAATGCCTACAGCACTGTAAAAATAGAGCCTATATTATGTGATGGACATCTTAAAATCACACTTTGTGCCCACTACAATATGAATGAAGGTTCTAATTTATTAAATAATCATCTAATTTTGGGAGTTGTGCTTTTAATTTCCCTTCAAAAGCAATAATGTTCACATGAAAGAGAATTTTTCTATTAGAACTCTAGACATAGTGTCATAGGTGTTGCCTAGAAAAGTGAATGCTGTCATGGGAATCTAGAGGCAGGGGTTATGGCCCCGCCATGCTTTTGTGTTGCTCAAAAAAACTGTAAAAATGATTACACTGCCTTATTTTTATTGCTGATCTCTAGAGATGCAAATCAGGACTCATCTTAATGTCCACCTTCTCACACTCTTCACACTGGCTCTCTCCTTGAGCAGCAGCAACACTGGAGGAGATGTTTGTGGCCTCAGACCTAACAGCATTTGGCTGTCATCAGAGCCTCAGAGCATGCTGATGCCGTGCATCCTTTTCATTCTATGCCTGCTGTGACTTTGCTTTGCATCCTTGGTCAACTACTTTAAAATCTAACTTTACAAAGTACTGTAGAAGGTGTAGGTCTATTGCAGCTGTATGCTCAGCAGCATCTTTGGTATAGAAGATATCTGAACACTAGTTTTCAAAGCAAGTGCCGAAGATATTTTTGGGAAAAGCCTGCATGCAAGAGCTGGCAGCCGCTCCCACTGAAACCACTGGCATACCTCCCGGGAGCCCAGCTGACCCGTAGTGGCCAAAAGCCTACTGGGAGCCAGATGAGGGCGGGGGAGGGATCTCCAGGCATTGGATCAGCCCCAGGTAAAGACATTACTGGCTTTAATTTCTCTAAGTCTGGAGAAAAGTGAGAGCTGGTGCTGAGAATTTGTTAGGAAAAGCAGACAAGCTTCACACATCCTCAAATAGACTGAACTAGTGCAGTAACATAACAGTTCGACTGCAGTCCTTAGGTCTGTACTCTTTGTTATGCTGGGGGAGAAGGGAGGGTGAAAATTTGGAGGCTGTGGATTTGCCTTACAAAATCTCAGTACTCTTTCCCACTGAAACAGAAAAACACAGTATCCTACTTACGTGAAATTCAATATTCTGTGTTGATTAAAAAGAAAATATTTATTCACAGTTTCACTTTACCTGAGCCACAAGAGGCCAGTTTTTTGTTATATCTTGCTTACTGTCCCTTTCCCAAAGTAATATTGAAATCTTCCTGCACCTTCTCAATGAAGCTGAACTGATGAAATCTGCAGAAGGTGTAGATTAAAAAGGTAGACCCAAACCATTCAGCAGAACTGGAAGATAATGTTTTTCTTGCTGTGTTAGCACACTTGCCTCCTGATGTGAACCTTTTACTGCTATAGTAAAATCATAATACATTTTTCCCAATATGACTTACTTGTGCTATTGACTTTTTTCGGGAATAAAGTAATAAAAAACAAAACCACAAACAAACAAAAACCCCAAATGCCAAAGCCCCCAAATAAACCAAACCAAACAAACAAGAACCACCCCAAACAAAACACTAAAATCCCCCATCTAATTGATTGTTTTATTCAGCTATAGTTGTGACAAGAAAAGGGTATTGGCAATTGCAGCATATTTTATTAAACTTTTAATTGATCTTATGTTGTATACAAAAAAGCAGTAGGCTTTTTTGTTTGTGTTTGGTTGTATTTATTTGACAGTTTTTCTTTTCATGGGGTAGGCACTGACTCTTTGGTTCGTTTTTTTGCGATGCCTCTTTTCAGTTGCTTCAGGTACTGAGGCTTGTAGAAAAAAGAAAGAGGTGCAGGGTGGAGGTGTGGGTGTTACTGCTGGTGTCTAACACAGGTTCTACTATGTGGGGAGCTTTTGGAGACCCAAATGATCCGTGAAGACAGCAGAAGTGTGGTGGGAGAGAACGAATGAGCCATGATGGTTAACAGTTTCCAGACTGATGAGTGGTACCTGTGGAATTCTTTTTGTGGGGGAGGTTGCAGTTCACTCTTCTGCTTGCTGAGGTAAAAAACTTTTTGTTTCTTAATCAAAATAAATTACGTGAAAAGAGGAGAAACTAATGAAGCTGGAAAGTTAGTAGCTTTGAAAGGAGATATTTGCTCTTAGAATAGTGCCTCCTCACTCCTTTGAAATCATATTTCTGATTTTCATTTTAAGGACTTAGGAACAAATATCCTACCTTACTGAAGTCAAAGAAAATTTTGCCCTGGCCCTCACCAATGGTGCAAATCCATCCCATCCTTCTCTAGACCAGGGAAACAAGCTCTGGACTCACACTAAAGCAGTTGCACTGCTGTGATGCTACATCATTACTACAGTGCTCTGGCCCTCTCCAAGGGGTGTTGTATGAGCAAGCACCACACTGCAGTTGTTCAGGCAGTCACTGCACCACAGAAGCTGTGTCAGTGTAGAGGCACACACACACAGTGTCAGTGTAGAAGCACAGAAGTACATCACATACAAAAGCTTCCCAATACTTTGGAGGCCTTGAGGGTGAATATGCCACCAAATATGGGCCAAATCCACAGCTCAACCCTCAGCAGTTGATCCCTGCACTGAATATTTCTCACAGCAAATACCTCAGCAGGTTTTGGCTGTGATCAGAACAAACCCTTGTTCCTGTGAGCAGAAATAGTCTGTTGTTTCATGCGACATAAATGTCACTGTTTATATTGCTTCTCAGAGTCTAACTTTGCACTGTACAAATAAATGGGCAATGGCACCTTATCTGAATTTAGTACAGTGCACTTTACATTCAGTGTTTCAAAACAGCTTGGCTGGGCTGTGACCTTTTGCTTTTGTCAGACCTCCTGACTCAACGATAAATTGAAACAAGATCACAGATTACTTAGTAATGAATAATATTCCAGATGTTGTTAACCCCGTCTTCTGTTGGACATCAACAGAGTCAGTTGATGGATGCAGCTATATCTTTACTCCGAAAGAAAAAGAAAAAGCTGGCTCTTGTTCAAATAGGAAAAATAATCAGTGACACAAGTGACTTTAGTAAAAGAGGCTCATGAAATGTACCTTCTTCATATTAATCTTACTGGAATCTTAAAAATCAGAGGGGTGCCATAGGGTGTTAAGTTAGGAAGCCAGAAGCATTTGCTATGACCTTCAACTCCTCTCACCACAACTCACGCCAAAAAACATCTCCAAGCAAGCAGATTTGTATTCTTAAGAGGTTTATAACATGGTGAAATGGCTATGTGTAAATTTTTTCTAGGGAGAAAAAAAAAGTAAGAAAGAAAAGACTGCAGCTGCAATCAACCCAGAGACACCGAAGCAACAACACGGAGTGAGAGCTGCAGGAGAAAGAAGTTCTGTCAAAGCCTGAATGTGCTGCTGGATAACATCTGGTGAAGATGCCCACACTCCTCTGCAGAGAAAGAAAGGTTGCTGGTTAGGACTGGCAACCCACACCAGCCAAGTGGCTGGTCATATTTTAAATGGCTATTATTTATTCATTAAATAAACCAATTAAATGTCTCACCTCACTGAATAACCATAAGAAATATTTAACTTATTATAATGCCATGATAGTTCAAAAATACAAATCCTGGTCCAGATTATCAATCAGCCAACACAGACACCCAATTCAAGTAGGAGAAAGGGACAAAGAAATACTTCCACCTACCTGTTGTTTTCTTCACAGATGCCTGGGAAACTCGGTGGCCTTTATCAGCATTCCAAGAAAATTCAAAAATCAGATAATCACATAAAAATGTCCCATCAGCAGTTCCTTTGTTTTTCCTCTTCTTAAAAGTCTGCAGAAGAGAGTGGCAGGGGGGGGGGGGGGGTGGGGGAGAAATCTTTACAACAATTGCTAAATCAGAAAAGAAAACTATTATATTGAAGGAAAACAAAAACCCCACCCAGTTATAGTGGAAGTAAGGTGTAAGAAAAATGTCAGACTTATTGGACCACCCAGCAAGTACCAAGCTCAATAGTTTCCTTCAAATGCTTCCTGGCTTCTTTCCTGGACAGACACGCCACAGGCATCGGGCTGAGACTCTAACAAACCCTCTCCACCCTTCCTTCACGGTCAGTGGCCGATAACCAGCCAGACCTGATCTGACTCACATTGCAGCAGAGGAAACCGAAAAGGGAAACATTAAAGAGCCACTTCACCTAGGAGAGCACAGCTATTTTAGTACACAGAGCTTTTTGTTACTCATGCACTGTAGCCACAGGGAAACATCTCTCATCCTACAGAGCAGTTTCCAGCAGAAAGTCTTTAGCACCAGAAGACAAATGTATAGTTATTCCATCACGCCCAGAAGTAGAATTTCAGATGTAACAGTTCCTCTCTGCTTTCTTCTGTGCTTCCAACAGCTGCCAGGTATCTCATGTCTAGTTTTGAGGCAGCTATGCTGGCCCTCAACACCTGAGGAAATGTCATCCGAAGGCTGAATTTTTCCAGAGCACTGAGACCTGGCTTGCTTCTTCTTTCTACTGAGGTCATGAGCATCATTGCCTTCCATCTGACAAAAGTTGTACAAAATGATAGAAGCACCCAAAAACCCTGCTTAGAATCACTGCATTGCCTACATTTAGAGATCATTACAAACATCTTCATATCTGTTGTAGAGATAGGTATGTTTTTCTTCTCTTCCTCACATTCCCTTTACTTTTCTATCAGCTATTGATTGCATTAGCTGTAAAAAGAGGAAAAATATTTTTGAAACATTCATTCCTCTCCCTCTCTTTCATTGATTTGAACTCTAGGAAACAGGCTTATGAATTTTACTTGAAGGACAGACATCAATATCATGGCTCCCTTTTTTATATATTTACATATATATATATATATATATATAAAATAACATATTATAGTGACATAGTATAGTATGTGCTATGCAGTGCATTATTACATTGTAGTTTAGATAGTATATGATAGACCCATTGTGTGTATTTATATAACATAGAATGTACACATGCATTATATGTATATTTGCTCATACCTATATAGTGTATATGTTTATGTAGAACACAAGAGTGCCTATTATATAGAAAATTTTAATAGAGTATGTATGCTTCAAACACGGCTTTTATGTGTCATGGTATTAATGTCCACAGTATTCATGTGCAAGCTGCTCTATGACTAACCATTAATGAGGCCATATGGATTTATCAGGTATGTTTTTCAATGCACCATCACCACAGTAACCTAAGATTACCTATGACTTCAGACTACTGCAATATATGCAGTTTTTTTCCATGCCACCTATTTTCCCATGCCTCTCTGTCTACGGGATTTTGGTTAGAGAAGCTGAAGTATGAGCTGTATCAATTCCAATGCTGACTGGCCAGCTGGCAGACCAAACCAAGTAGATAATTACTACTCTCACACTGCAGCTTTTTGTTTAGCCCTTGAAATGGTCTAACCTCCATTACCAAGCCACTGACTCCACAAAGTTTGTAGAAATGTAGTTTTGTTTGAATCTTTTGTCCTTTTGTCAAATTTGCTTGGAATTAACTAATAGGCGGCAGGAGGAATGACAGACACATATACAAACAAATGGAGATAGAGACTGAATGTGTATGAGCCATTTTCTTAGGAAACAATGAAGGGATTAATGTTCTCTGGGCACTTCAGAGTTATGCATCTGGTCTAAATTACTTGTCTTGGTCACTTCTACTCTCACTGAAGAAGACAGGCATATCCAGCAGGCATTTGACCCAGTTCAGGATATGTAGAGGAATATTTCTTGAATAAAATATTTATAGTACTATATGGCATACAGGCAGGTATTGATTCAAAATGGCTGTCCATTGGTTTACCACACCCATCAGTTGAAGCAAAAGCTTTGCTTTTTGGTGACCCCAGCAATCACCCTCTAAGAAGCAGTACATTCCTTAAAAGGAACCAAAGGTGGATCAGTCTGTCATTGTGCAGTTACACCCAGACCTGTGTTTCTATAGATTCATCCTCTTCTTATAGTCTGAACTTTATTACGAAAGAAAATAATGTCAATGTTGGACAAAATTTTTCATCCGTGGCAAAATGAGACAGTGCTGGTGGGCATATAAAAGACCCGGACAAATGAGATTTCTGCATTCAGAGGAAACTTGCAACAGGTCCGGTGCAGGCTGGATGTGTCAGGCTTATTGCACAGGCTCAGATGAACCATCCAGGCAGAGCTGCCCACTTGGCCATGGTAGATCCACTACAGTTATGGGCAGAGGGCAAGCATAACTGGTCTGACACAGCCTAGGCACATCAGGTTGTCTGTGTTTGCACCACACATTTCTCTGCCTAGGGAATTCCAAGGGAAACCCTTATTATAGTTGGAAGTGTTACTGAAAAATGTTAACAAGAGTATTTTTCTAATAGTAATTTTAAAATGTGTGAAGTCTCACTGGAATAAAGTAACACAGCACATAGAATGGCACAGGTGTGGAGCATCAAAGAATTGCTGGGTTTGCAAGTATATAACTAAGCATAGGCTTATTAGGACAGTGCTGAAAGCTTCAGCAGGAGAGATCGAAGTTTACAGATACCTTCAGATCACAAAAGGCTTACCATTTTCAGTGCCAAAATCATAAGCAGTCACACATAGTCTCTATGAATGTAAAGAGAAATTCTGAAAGCAATAGTTCTGATATAATTTTCTTTTACAACTTGAAATATTGTATTTATGTTCCTTAAGTTGGAGTGGTGCTAAATTTGGAAGTCTTCTAGAACACTTATGAAGGTGATGTAAAATATCTATATCCTCAATAGAGAGAAATGCAGTCTTTTGATTGGGAAGCAAACCAGATGTAATCCCGATAGATAAAATTAGCCCAGCTGTAGTTTCAGGAGGCCTCCCTCTCAACTGAAGAGAAACAAAGAACTTCCTTCAGATTGTGGTTCATATTTTCATTCTTGCTTTCAGTTGCCATCTAGAGAAACTCTTTGTAGACTGATTTTATTCCTATGACTGTGTCAGCCCACAAATTCCTAGAGTTTTTCTTTAGCATGTCCCCTGTCTTAATCACTGATAAACTCTGCACAAAACAACAGTGTACTCCTTCAACTCGCTCAAACCCTTACCTTTGTGGTGGTGCCTGCAGTGGACTAAAAAAGACGTCTAGTTGTTATATTGACCACAACTATTTTGTTGTCCCCTTATAACCTTCCCAGATGTATATTGTGGCCACTGCTTGCAGATTGTGAGGTCCTTATTGCAGGAGCAACCTTTACTGTTCTGTAGTTGTATGTCCTGCAGTTAGGATGATAGTTTCATTGTGTTATAATCCTTGACCGTAGCTACAAGAAAATGCCTAAAAATGCAGGTCTAGCTCTAGGCAGAAGCTCGGTTCGCCTAGGGACTCTCAGGAAAGATAATCTGTAGCCAAGCCTAATTGTCCCACAACAAAGCCTTACAGGCAGGTTAGCAGCTGCTGCTGGAAGAGGGGCAGCAGTTTGTGTGGTGGCAGCCTCTCACAGCAGTCACATCCTCTGCTTTCATTGAATGTGGTCTCCCCATGTACCAGAAGCAGATAGCTCAGCTCTTGAGGAGTCATTCCTGGTTCTTCACCACATTGGTCTTTTCCCTATACCTCACTATATTTTCCTTGGCAGAGGTTTCCTTGGCCTTAGGCTTGGCAAAGAGAAACTGTTCTTGCTGTGCTGCCTGAGAAGCCTTGAACTGGCACCATCTTTATACATAGAAACATCTAGAAAAAGTAACCAATTTTGAGGCTTGCTCAGTTTCTGTTCAGTCATTACACATTGAACTTTAATCTATTTTAATTCATTTTAGGTGGGAAAGAGTATTCAGCGAAGGTGGTGGCTAACTGCCAGTCTTTCTCAATTTTGTCCAAAGCACACATGTAATAAGGTTGGAGACATATATAATGTTGTATTTGTTCAAGGTAGAAAAATAAAAGGGTATCTGTACAACCCTGTCTAATACTTTGGTCAAGCTGTATTCGTTCTATACACAATTATTTTTCTATGCATGAATCAAAACAGAGGATTTTTTTCCTTGCTATCAGTAAAGGACAATGCCTTATTTATGCAGGTGCAAAGTGCTCCGTGTGTGTGTGTGTCCTTTCCTGGGTGAATGCAGACTCTTACTTGGAAGCCATTTGAAAAATACCACTGAGTTGTTTTGATTTTTTTTGCCAGCAAGGATTGGTCACAGGGTCAACATATGGGACTGATTTAGGGCATTATTCAAATGAGCACCCTCTGCCGCTGCTTTATTGCTCTCTCCCAAACCAGCAGAAAACTGTTTCAGCCATCAAACTACCAGTCGTTTTGGTAGAAGATACAACCTAATCCACAGTCTATGAGTTATATCCTAATGATTTATCCATTCCTGGAAATATTCCCCATGTTGTTATTTAAAAACTATAAAAATACATATAACACACAAAAATGTAAGCATGCATTTATCTGCTTGTATTTGTATGTTTGTGCTGGTGGTGGAAAATTTAGCATTACGGATGATCTCATGTTGCAAAATTCACCTCTACATATATATTTTACTAATGGTCTGGAGTGTTCTGATCAGTGTTCTGGTAAGGTCAGTGGCCGGGATTAAAATGCTCTAAATTGTTAAAATTGATGTGCTTTAAAAATACCTCCTCCCTTCTAGCAGTTTGTCAAATATTCCCCAAATGCTGAGAAAAACAAAGCAGCGGGAATGTAAATTTTCAGCAATTATATAACCCTTTTTTCACTGGGCCACCTCCTGAATACCAAGCCCTTCAGCAGAAATACTGTCTGGGAGTAATCTGTCCTTTCTCAAGATCTCATGCTGCATTTTGTGTACATGAGAGGAATAAATGATTTGAAAAATTTCAGGTCACAGCAACATCAACGGAAGAGTGTAGTAAAAACTTTGTACTTTCCACAAAAAAAAAAAAAATATTGATAGTTACCTAGTAATAACATCTTTCTTGGAAAGTGGGGATGAGTAGAAATGAGAAATCCAAGGAAAAACTGAAGTCTGCTGCTGTCCTGTTTCACCTGTGGGGTGAAACCTGGCCAAACTTCAGCAGAAAACTAGAACAGCTGGACTTGGTTAGGGCCACAGTAGACTGATATCAGATATCTGTGTGTTGGAGTTTCTTCATGCTTGGAGACACTCAGAAACATGTACAGAAACATGCATGCTATGTGCATACTGTGAACAATAAAAAGTGTACTGGAGAAGTGAATAATCCAGACAACTAATGTCATGGCAGTACCCTATTTTCAGATAGCTCAGGTTAGAAGAGATGAATCCCACCAAAAATTACTTTCTTTTTATCAATACCCTTTCTTGATCAATTGTACTGATGTTTATAATTTATAAGCCGTGTTCTCTGCTTCTGCAGGTGATGTGTTTCTATATATTTTTATAAGTTCTTGACTATAAGAAGACTGTAAATGGTAGCCTTCATAAATATGTCTGAAGAGAGGAAATGTAAGGTCAGTCAAAGCATCCTAGAATTTACAAGGACCAGAATTCACTATATTGCCAAGGAAGACAGCAAACTGAGAACCTCACTGTGTCAGTCATTTCACCACAACCTAACCTTGCAAAGAGGGTAATGAGAGTCCAGTATGTTAATTTTTTTGCCAGATGCTTGGTTTTGGGTACCACTGATGCCTGAGCATCAGTGTAGCCAATGCTTCTGCTTCACAGAACAGCTCCAGTTTCCCCTTGGGAGTGTGGTGGCACGGGTCAGGGCAAGTACTCACATGAGGGCATGTCAAAGACCTCTTGGATATCATCTACTTCCTATAATGCCATTCTCTTCTCCTTCAGCCCATGTTCAGCTTCTCAGAACACAAAATGGAAGATCTCTGGGAATAGCTTGTAGTGAATTGCCTGATCCAGTTCACAGGACTCCTGTCAAGCCACATACTTAACAAGTGGATCAAGTGCTTCCACACTTGATGCACACTTTATACATTCCACAAACGGATAAAAAGGGATCTTCAAATCTTAGAGGAAAGTGAGAAGCTGCCTGTTTAATTCCCCAGCTTCCCCCACAGAAAAAGAATGATGTGCACAGAAAAAAACCCCAATGTATTGCTTAGTTTACAAACTTTAACGATGGGATAGGACAGCTACGGGCATGAATTTAATTTATGTTTTCCCTCATGATGACACACAGGGGACAGAAAACTCAGCAACTGGCTGATGTGAAAACATACAGCATATAAAATAACCCACTAAGAACTCTCTATCCTCAAATCAGCTAATTTGAGGTTCTCCAAAATACACAGGTGAGTAGTCAACTTTTTAATAATTTTATTTGAGCCATGGGAAAATAAGATAGATGCTTATCATCTACATTTTGTCATTCATATGCTACCTGATAATATGCTCCATCCTATCCCTAAAAATCACTGGGAATGCTGTTAAATAGCTTTTTCTCATGTAGGTCTTTGATCCTTAGTACTTTTCTTTTTTTTTTCCTCCTTCCACCATCAGCTTTAACCAATAAATCTCTGATACTCTTTCTTTCTTTTTGTTTGAAGCTTTATCACTACCAGATTATATTCAGGTTAGTTTGAAGAGATACTGGATGAATGTGGAGGAGAAGAAAGTGGAAAGTCATGGTGGCAACCCATGAATGCAGTGTTTGGAGTCTTCCCTGCTGGTCCTCGAATGAGACAGCAGCAAAGAAATCCTTGCTCACACAAAGATGTGTCCAAGACCTCCTGGATATCATCTGTTTCCAGTAATGCCCTGCCAGGTGATTTCTCACAGGAGGTTTTATTTTCTGCTTGGAGAGGTGCTTGAAGGGGGAGATTTTTTTCAAGCTAAAACGATGGTCCTAATGAAACATGTCTTGAAAAACAGTATAGTAATTCCATGAAGGAAAAAATTGTTGGGCATCCTGAGGACGGAATTCTTCACAGTACTCAGGATTTGTGCATTAATATGTTGTTAAAGGCTAACTGTGTTCCAGGACTTGTCTTTCCTCGACAGCAGTCTATATTTATACCATAATTAACTAGGACGTCAGAAACTTAAGAGAACAGCCGAAATTTGCAAACATTTCTTACAAAAATAACTTGTGCAGACCAAAGCTGTCCAATAACTGAGATTTCCATGAAGATTAGAAAACGAATAAGGCATTCCAATTGAGTAGTATTCTCAAACAGGTGGGAGGGCAAGCCTTGTATGTTTGGCTATGTTTGTACTATAGGAACTGGGAGTGTATCTCAGATCCAAATTTGGAGTATCTCCATTGGACCATGGATGTATCCATCCCCTCTTCCTTTTTTTCTGCCAAACTGGCAATCACACTGTCATAAAGCCCTGCTCTTTAGGTGCAGCCATTGAGTACTTTTCAGGGAAATAAAGGATGACAGTTGTGTGGGATGTGGGTCAAATACCCTCCTCTTATAAAAACACAGCTCTAATAATAAAGCGAGACATTTTGTCTTATTTACACAGGTATTTCTTTAGGAGTAATTCATTTAGAGCTGGTAGAGCAGTTTCAAAGTAAAATGTATAGCTGAGAGCAGAAATTAGGATAAGATTTAATATACAGAAACAGCAACTCTGTAACTTAGTATATTTATGGATGTAAGTTTCTGAGACCACATTTGTTCCTGCATAACCTTGTTCCAATCAATAAAATTATACTGGGAATTAATTCAGCCCTTTAAATTTAACCACATTGAAAATAATTATAATGTTCTATGAATAAAATAATTTCATTTTCCGTGAGGAGAAATTTGCCAATATGTAATATGGTCTCACCTACCTGATTGCACATTACCTCCAAATCTGTAAGAGCCTGGAAGAATGGTAAAGCTGAAGATGCCATGCTGTTTAGGTTGGAAAAGGGCCAGCTGCATCATTGGCTGAACATCCGAGCTGCTTTTGAAATGGATGTACAAAAATCATGTTGAAATTGTCTGACATATGTCTATTACTAAATCTTAAAACTTCTTTGTTGCTTCAGCAAAATTCTTTGTGTGAAGAAAAGGGGTCCCAGTCCTATGAGGGTTAGGGCAGCTATGATTCCTGCTGACTTCAGTAGGAGTTGGAAGGGCAGCAGTGGAAGCTAATGAATTTGTTATCGTCACTTTGGAATGGTACATGTTTGGAGAAGTTTCTTTAGAACCATTAGAATCACAGATGTATAGAACTCACACAAGCTTGATCCTAACAGAGGTCTTTAAGACTTCATGAGCTATTAATTTGCTGAATTCATGGCCTAGGATGATCAGTAATTCTCTGAAACATAAAAGTATAAAGTACTAAGCTCCTCATGAAAGGGTAGATCTATATCCCTTTATTTCCATCAGTCAGAACTTCTCAAGTATTTTACTAAAATATGAGAGGACACAAAAATATTTTAAAGAACTGGAAAATATTTCCAGTCCCTCAAATGTTCTTGCAATATTATAGTTTGTTTTTTTTCACTAAACTTCTTACAATATTTTTGTTCGGTTTGCAACAACAGCTAGAAGTTCATAATATCTTAATTCAAAATACACCTTTGGAATTCAAAGCTTCTCAGGTTTTCCATTCAGAAGTTTTGTTTTCCAGATTTTGATATCCTACTCTCCTCCAATGATAACTTTAAAATATTTGGAACATTGTTTCAATTTTTCAGCTTGTTTCAATTATTTGAGGGGAATATAAGATGCTAAAAAGAAAAGAAAGAGAAATAAAAGAATCTCATAAATTTGCTTTCCTTTTAAAAAATAACTTTTTAATAAAAATTATACTTTTAAAATCAGTTTTTCAAGAAGTCAGTGGGGTTATCCAGGGAATAATCACCATTGATAATCAGGGATTATGTTGAAACAGGGAATTTTACCCTGAGCTTCAAATAATTATGCTTATTTTAATGCCTATTGTGCAGTGCTAAAAATCTTGTCTTCTGAATTTTTGTACCAGCTTTTGCTATCTGCTAAAACATCTTTTCTGCCTTTCTTATATAGTGTTTATATGCTACATCTTTATCTCATAGATTTGCTTTCCAGCCAGGTGCCACCACCAGTTTAAGGAAGGTTTGACTTTGTGGTACAAATAGCTCTTCGAGCATGTAGATCTAAATGTCATCACATTGCAGCATTTTAGCACTGTGTGATGATATTCTGTTTTGACACAGTGTCATCATGCTGCATCCCAGTAGGAAGATGTTTTGACACAAAGTGCTGACAAAACATCAAAATGCTAACAATTGCTCTTTAATATTCATGTGTTCTGTGATGCCTGGAGCATACTAACCGATAACAGCAAGACAGAAGATCAGTAAAGACTGCCATTTAATATATTTATTAAATTTTTACACAAACAAGTTCCTACTGAAAATTCCTGCCTGGGTGAAGGTGAAGACACGTCTTCCATAAGAACTATTAAAAAGAATGCTACAAATCTAGCATCTTAATCTACAGAAAAGGAAAAACAAAACCAAACCAAACAACAAACCCACCAAAAACCTTCTTGCTAGCTTTTTTTCTGTTTTTGCAACGCAAGAAGAAAACCTAACTGATGGTCAGAAATAGCAGTGTGGACAAAGTATGACCCTAATCTGAGAGACTGGCATGGAAAGTATTCACAGAATATTGTGAGTTGGGGGGGACCCACAAGGATCATTAAGTCCAACTCTTAAGTGAAGGATTGAATCTCCATAAAGGGATTGAACCCACAACCTTGGCATTATTAGCACCAGGCTCTAACCAATTGAGCTAGTGTCAAGATCACTATTACAGCTGCCTACATGTAAAAGAACAGGCCTGAATAAGAAAACGATTGAGTCTTCAAAGAAACATCTCAGGATTTCTGTGTGTAAGGCACAGGGAGGGGAAGGAAGCTTTCAAGTTGAACAAAGTCACAAGGGAGCCAGGCTGCTTGGTGTCCCAGTTAGCTAGTCTGCCCAGAAACTCACAGTTTAGCATCCCAGATGGGAACACAGCCAAGCAAGCAGGAAAACTGCAAGAGGTTTGCACACTAGAGCTGGAAGCAGAGGCTCTATCAATTGGTTCACCTATGACTGAAGCCCTCACTTTAGTTTCTCAGTATGCTTCACAGAACGGATGCAGACAGTGAACTCTGTTTTTACTGAACCCAAACTTGGGTTTAACCTGAATAATAGGCTTGGACAATACACTGGGCAGCAGCTGGGGCAGAGAAGCTGCAGATGGAGGCTGTCCACCATCCAGGCTGAGAGGAGCAGTAGCATGACATTAGGTCAAAAGCAGGATTTGTACAGTCAGATGTTCTCCTCACTGCCCAGTCTGTTCCCACACAACACCGGCATAGAAAGCTGAAAAACAGCCATATTATTCATAATGTTTCATGATGGTAATTTGATTTTCATCAATCAGAGAAAGTGTATTTATTTTTTTTTCCTGCAGCAAATTATTTATTTTAAGGCAATGTTAATAAACTGCAAAAATAATTATTTTACCATATATAATGATTAGTAGATGGCATGACACTTATCTGTCATTTTTAAGATGTAACACTCTGGAACTATTGACAGTTTTGATGGAAACCAGTAGTTGTTTTTCAGTCTTGAGCTATCTTTCTCTTTATGAATTTATGACTTCACATTTCTAATATCAAACTTTATGCTTGATATTACAGAGTTTACCAGAAAGGCGACATATTGAGAAATTACAAATAACTCCAGAGAAGTTTCAAGCCACAGGTACGTCTAAGTACTACAGATTAGCATAAACATAAAATTATCCCTTGTGGTCTGCAAGGACACAATATTACGCATGCAAATCCATTCTGCTTTGTGAATAGAGATATTGATTTCTTTGGAACTATCACATGATTAAAAGCCACTTACTTGGATAAATGTGTGTGCAGATCAGATCCTTAATAAAACCTGTGTCTCTGGACATGCTACTCTTTCCTCATGAATTTTCACTAGCCGTAACAGTACAGGCTTGCTATTGTTATAGTATTGAATTACCTGCACTAATGTTCATGAAACTTAAATTTCATCCTTTTCTTTAAAATGTGAGAGCCAAGGAGAGGCTCCCATATTCTCATGGTCTGAAACAAATATTTTATTTTAATGATTTACCAATATTTTATTCTAAAGGATCATGATTAATGTAGAGATTTGGTCCTGAGCCCATTTCTCCAAGGATTAGTCTCTCCAAAATTTCTGGCAAGCGTTTCAGTTACATTTGAATATAATGAATGACTGTCATGAGAAATGGCAATAACCAGCAGTCTATGCAGAACATGTCCTACACTGTTATAGGCTGAATCCTGTAATAGCTCAGCACTTTCATTTTTTATTGACTTCTCTAGGAGCTAAGGTGCTTAGAATAAAAATTGACTGAATAATGACAATTTCAATTTATGCAGCTTTCAGGGTTTAACATTTGTTTTGGTTTCATGTTGAACTGTCTATTGTTGTACTGAAACCTGAACTGTTCAATGAGGATAACACGCGGCATTTCTTGGTTTACTTCCACATCACCTTGAATCTTGTAAAAAAAAAATAAAATTACCTTTCTCAAATGAACACGGTAGAGTGCAAGACAGTCTCTCTCTTTTTTTTTCTTTCCCCCTGAAAGATAAACCGAACAAAAGCCCCTTGTAGTTCAAAACTTCAAAGGAGAAAGATTAACACGGGGGCTTTTGTCTAATCAACTCATAGGTGTGAAATTCATCACATCCTCAGCTCCAGGTCCCTGGGTGCTGCACAGCCTTTGTGTCAGTGCTGCTCAATACAGAGGCCCTTGGGCAATGCCCACTCACACCCACACAGCCAGGGAGTGTGACTGGTGTGCATGAGTGTAAGCCTTGGTATTTGACACCAGGCATTGTGAGCAGGAGCATGCACTGCCACCTCACCCGCATGGGCACTCCTATTTGCTCCACTGTGACAGCATACATGCACTCTTAATACAATTTCAAGTTGTTTCTAGACAAAATCTGTAGTTAACAGGCCATTGGGCTTTTATAAAAATATATGCAAATGGTAAACACATGCTTTAGGGCTAGGTTCCTTAGCAGATGGATATAATTACAGCACACCATTAATTCACAGAGCCGTGTAGGAGAGTTGCTGTCTCTCTCCCTTTCTCCACTCCTTCATGATTTCTGATGAAGCCAAGCATCCAGCCCTGCCTGTGCATGCCATAGAGTTATCTGCATATGCCCAGCAAGCCTGATGCGCCTGTCACACATGTGCTGGCCATCTGTACAGTGCATATGCTGGAGGTTCAGCGAGCTGCTGTGTTTCTGTCTGTGATTGCCTGGACAAAGGAATGGAAGCTGTATCCACATGCACTCGCACCATGCCGAGGGTGTATGACCACACATTTGGCTGGCATGCCGGCAGCTGTGTCCAGCCCCAGAGCATTGCTGACTTCACCTGTGGGTCTGCCTGTTCGTTGTGGGGTTTTCTCCTTTCATTTCTAGTAATTCTGTCAGTGCTGGCATTGACTGCCCTTTGAATTACCTTTCAGAGCTCAGACAGATTGGGGAAGCAATTGCCCTCTGCAACTGCAACCATGTGAAAGGTCTCCGAGCAAATCCTCTCACTCAATTATCCCTTCACTGAAGTGATTTGCACCGCCATGGGCGGGGAGACCTGAACTCCCAGAGCACCACACTCATTTATCAGGTGAAATGAGGCAAAGAAAGCAGGGTCAGTGAGTGTCCATGCTGCTTACAAGCTGCAGAGCCCTCAAGCCTGTCATTGCCCAGATTACTTTAAACTCATTCCCTTCCTAGTATATGATCCCCTTTGTCAGCCACTGCTCTCCACTTACTGTCAGGAGGAAGCTTGTTAGCCTTTGTCATCACATCCAAGAGAGCAATGGGAACTACGGACAAAAGCCACACCAGAGAAGGTAGTACTCATGCTACTGAAACAGGCTTTCTTCATTCTCAGTGCATTGCCTGAGAAGTTTCTCAGCCTCCTGATATTTTTTGATGGAAATCATTACTGGTAAGAAGACAAATCAGGAACAGAGAGATAGAAAAAATCGCTTAAAGATCGTTTGGCTATTTGGTTTCTGGACAAGTAATGTCAGTAAAACCACATTACTCAGCAAGTTTCAGTGAACCATTTTAGCCTGGTTTCTTGTGGAAGGGAACTTCTTATGGCCATACTATCTATCTGTTTTCCTCTCTTATTCCTAATAATTCTCATTTCTACCAGGATTCAGAGGAAAATAGGGATCTTTAGGAGAAAGATTTCATTTCTTGAAGTTTTGTGAAGATAAGTATGCCTACAGAGAAAGCATATCCTGTAAGGGTCCCAGCTACATCTGACCTAGATCTATAGAACAGCAAATTCCGTTACCTTTGATGTCATACCAATGACTTTTCACCACTACAGTCAATTTTAATAAGCAAACTGAGCCTAGCTCAATTTCAACAGGCAACATTTCTGTAGCCTCTGAAGCCAAGAAGTTAATGACTACAAGCATTCAAAAGGAAAATTTGGTGAGGAATTTTTTTAATATCTGAATATATTATTTTAAAGCATAAACTCCATTTCTGAACATTATTCTAATTCTAATTAATTCTAGAATTAAATGTGATTCACTCAGATGCATTTTCATACCCCAGAAGATACATCAACCCCATCTAACAGAGAAGATGTTTCTGGGATTGAGGGTTCTCACTGTTCTCCTTCATGTTCAAAGCAGAACTCTGTTCGCAGGACTTTGGAGGAAAGTATATCATGCTATCTATGTTAAATCAGTTGAGATACAGATAATTATATATTATGCACATACATGCAAACAAATGTACACATTCAAAGCAGTTTCAGCTTACAGCATCCTCTCAGCTGTTCCTGCCTCTGATTGACACCAAGAAGGTTTTGCAGATAGTCTACCCAGGAGCCCTAGCATCACACCAGGTGCTAAGTGTTACCCACGCAAAGACTCTACTATCACAGTGGTAGTTTCAGGTTTGATGTTTGCATAGTCACCAGTTCTAATTACGTGCTTTTAGTCAGAATGTGGTGCATTCTGTCTTCTACACCAGGATAAAACAGGGGAGAGCTCTAACGTCGCCAAGAAGTTATTGCTGAGTCTGGGATTTTCTGGAGACCTGTAATATTGTGTTGCAAGTCAGTAGGAGGCTGGCTTGCTGTGTTCTACTAACGCTTCTGTTATTACCGAAGAACAAGTTACCTGGTTCATCTGCCTAATTCTTCTGTGATCTATACAGGAAAAAAAAAGCAAAGAAACACCCACACCCCCGCATTAAAAACATACTATACTGTTATAAACAGCATTCTTCATTGGAAGTGTAGTGGAAACATGTGAGGTGCAACTCTATTTTTTTCTCTCATGAGCCACTTAAAAAACAGGTATTTTGGAGAAAAATCACTGGGGTTGTAAGCCTCTTTTAGTGGGTTTGCTGGTGACAAAGCCAGATTAGCTTTGAGAACTGATTTCTAGAACTTCACCCCAAAGCTATTGCACAGCTTTCAAGGACTGAGAAACCTGGGACTTGTCAAACTGTGAGGACACTTCACCTAGCTCAGTGTCCATTTGTAATCAAAGACTTATGAGATACCAGTAAGGAACAAATGATGAGGAGAGTATATGTGCCTTCATCCAATCTGAGAAGCCTAGATGCTTCTCCTGGAGATAATTTTAATATTTACTTGACAGATTATTAGTATTTGGCTATTGAAAGTTAATTCTCAAATTATCCATCCCATTATTTGTGTCTAGATTCAGCACTTGGGGCTGTGGTGCAGAGAGATTTCATCAGCTTTCAGGATCATAAAAAGCTAATTATAATCATATAGACCAAGTTTGGCTATCCATCTTTTCCTGTACTGTAAAGGGACACCCGTATGTCTGCTTGTCCTGACATCAAACTCAGATTTCTTTTAATTGAAATACAAATGCTATTTTCTGCTTCTTATCCATCCTTAAAAATAGATGGATACTCTGGCCTTGATTTTACTGCTCTTGTTCACATATGCATCTACAAGGTGGGTTAGGTATGAGAATAACTGAATATATATATACATCTTTCACAGAAAATCTTAGGCCAGTGGTGAGCATGTTCCCCAGCTAAGAAGATGAGTGGGATGCAAAGGAATCCTATCATTACAATGTGAAGATGGGAAACACGTCTGCACAGCAGCTGTTTCAGAAGTGATGTAGCTTTTTTTTTTTAAATAAACTTAAAATGAACATTTACTTCACAGAAATTTTGAGGCTTCCTCCATATAATACGGGTCCTTTAACAAAATGCTTTGTATTTTACTATCTTTCATTTTCTTTTCTCTGAACTAGGCTTTTCAGTGCTGGTTTGGCATAAAAGCAGTAACTACACTTATAGGGGCTCTTCCATAGAGAGCTGGCCAAGCAAATGGCATTGAAGAAGACAACCCTTAGGAACAGTTTTGAAAAGGCTCTTGCAGCTGCCTTCCTACCTCTCCTCCTGGAATGAAGAAACATTGATAATTATCCTCCATTTCTTCAATTTCTTGCGCGTATGAAGTATGCAAAGCCCATAGTTTAAAGCTCAGGTTTTATTTGTGTAGCATTCCTGGGGCTAGATTTTGTCTCTGTGCCACTGGCTGCATTATTAATTGGCAGAGTGGAGGTCTGACCCCTGCCGATGGCCCCCAGCAACACGGTGAGTTTGGCTGCAGCCCTGGAGAGGCACATGTCTCCTTTGCAGTTAAGACACCTCTCTGCTGGCTAGTGAGGAAAGGGGCAGTATCATAAGGCTTGAAGTTTATACTTTGAAAGCATCTGCTTGTCACAGACAGTATCATATGAGAGAAAATGAAATGCAAGCTGAAAGATAGTTCAGTTCAGGGTAGCACCCCATTCTAATTTCAGAAACTGTCTAATAGCACAGGTAAAAGAATCCAGAGCAAAAGTTTCAGTTTCCTTCTGCAACCATTTATTTTGGTGATGACGAAAATATGCCAAAGGCTAAGGTTGCACAGAGTCACACTGAAACCAGAGCAAATATTCGAAGACCAAACATATAACTTTCTTTTCCTTGCTGGTAGAGTCTCTTCTCCTTGTACACAAAGGGATGTTTCATTGTAGATGAGTTATTTTCTCATTTACTGATTTTTTTGTCATTGACTGAATCTACTTCTCTCTTCCTTAAAATACACTTCTTGAGGCTGTTAGTGATGATGAAAAAAGAGGCTCCAAACTAAAAAGAAAAACATCTGCATTTTCTGAGCTGGCAGACTCTGAAAAAAACATGGTTTTTTAATGCATGAGGCAAATACAAGATCTTGCTTTAAGAAGGGCTAAGGTTTTGATAGAAATCTTAGAGTCCTAGAACACTCACCCTAAATATCTTTGATGAATATAGAGTGCAATGTGGTACACAGATGACAGAGCAGGCGCTTAGAAAGTACAAAACAAAACAAAATATTCTTACCGTTGGACAGTGAGATTAAGCAGATAGGGTGATACTACACAGAACTCCGAAGACACTACATGTGGTGCTATGGACTAAATCACAACCTTTTATAGAGTCATGCAGGCTGTCATTTCAGATCTATCATCAGCTCCAGTGAACATGATGGACTGTCTGGTGAGTGCCATGGGTGCAGTGCCATGCGAACAGATGGGTATGAATGTAAACAGGCAAGAGACTGAACAGGAGCTTCAGGATGGGCCCACTCAAGTCACAGGTAAGACAAGAACAGGTAAACTTTCAAGTTATTCCTATGGTTTCTACCTCTAGAAATGTAATTTGCATGTCTTTCTGGGGCTGGATTGCTACTAAAGACTTATAAAACAGCTCTTGTGTATGTAGAAGGTGGGATCTTTAAGATCCAGCTACTGTCAGGGCTTCAGGAAAGAAGGAAGAATTAATGGAGAGACAAAAGCATGCATGAAATCTTTTCTCATTTCATCAACACAAAATCCCTTTGGAGTAAGCAGAGGTCTGGGTGCCTTCACTCAGCCCAGTGTTATGTGCATTGAGCAGGTATGGAAGATGCTTATTCCTCAGAGAAGTCATCTTGCAGGCAAATTCTGCTAAAGAATAGGGCCTTCTGTGTGGTCACAGTGTGACCAAGTGATTCTTATAGTGGGTAGAGATTATTCTAGTGGCTTTGGCTTCTCAAATTGAAAGCAACTTGCTTGAGCAGCAATCTGTTTATTTAATCATTTGCCACACAGTATGCATAGCTGTCAGATGACAAAAATCTGCCTTACTCAGTCAGCCAAAAAACTGGTTTTTTGGAAAAAAAAAAATTTTTTTATCTTGCTTCGTCTTTGAGGAATCAAATTGCCCTTGATATAATATCTTTTTCTCTTTCAAGGTTCCTCAGATTAAATACACTGCAGCTTTGCAGCTGAGTTTGGCCTTGTCTATCATTTATATTATTTTTTTTTTAAGGCACCAGGCCAAACTCTGTCCTCACTTACTCTCATTCAACCACAGAGACTTCAGTGTGGCTGCAATCGAGGATGGAATCTGACCCATTGTGTTTGTTTTCAGTCGCAATACACATGACTTAATGTTCCACTCTCCTTTATTTTAATTTCCCAGGACAGTCATAAAAATCAGATGTTGAATCTCAAGAGATTTCTCCCTAGTGAAATATTCTAAATATGTCAGGAAAAATGTTTTGTCAATTCCAGCTTGTTGATTCACCCCAGCCAGCTGGCTGGGCAGTCTCAACCACTACATGCTGCCATACATACTGGGAGATCAGAGCTGGGCACATGCAGACAGGATGGTGGGGCCATGTGCTAGAGCAGTTTGGAAAGATTCCATGTATTGTTGTAGATGTTGTGTTTGGTCTTCTGATGGAGGGGGAGATTGCATGCCAGCTGTCACTCTGGACTTCATCTAACTGACTGAAGAAGAGATAAGTTGGAGTTAAGGCTTATCCCCCATGTTTTCACCATCCTTGATTAGGTTCTGCCCTGCTTTTTCTACCAAAGGCATCAGTATCGTGGTGCACCTCTGAAGACAGAGGAGCTGGAGGTTCTGCCTTGCCAACCTACACATCTACTAATACTCACTGAATGATTTCACACAGACAAAAAGCATCCTCCATCAAAATGAGCACTTCAGAAATTGCATTTCATGAAGATCTGATACATCTTTTATTATTCTTGAAAATTAAAAGGATGATTGACTTTTTACGTGGCTTATCATTAGAACTGAGGATAAACTGGCCTTTATCTCTCCTTGACAAAACTGATCCAAGCGTACAAATAATCTGGAGAGTTGTCATTTATCTCTGATTCATCGAAAGATTTCCCAAAATAGTGGATTTTCACTTTGTAGATTATGCATATTACAACAGCAAAGGAAAGATGGCAATGTTGACCATGTTAAGAACATTCCCTTGATTGGGGATGGCTTGGGTAGGCACACATTTTGCGAAAATACTAGTTTTATGTTCATATGTGACTCTGTGGAAGAAAAGCATCAGGGTACTGGTGCCATGGGAGGGCTGAGGCGTTTGACAAATCAGAAGGAAAGTGTGTGTCAAACCAACAAAACTGATTTTTTTTCCAGAGGTGCAAGTTCTTCTCTTTGAAACTATGAATTTGGGAGCAGAAGCCCTCTATGTTAATGAGATTTTTAATACTAGAGAGTGTTTTATAAAGTAAGGTGTAACTTTCTCTGAGACTTATATTTTCATAGCGCTTCAAGTGCTTGGATCTTGTGTATTGCCCTCGTATTGCCCTTGCCTTAGATCATAGCCCTAAAGACCAAAATAATACTATAGGTGCCTTAGTGCAAAATTAAGAGGGAAAACAACCAAAGCAAAGGAGCAGACACAGTAAGCAATACACAAAGAGACAAACGATACAAAGCAGAACCAGACTTAGACATCAGAGGTCAACCCACAAAATATTGTGAAGGGTAAACATGTAAAAAAAGAAAAGTCTTCCAAGGAAAGCAGTGACAAAATGGTTTCTGAGAAAGCTGCAGGGCTCCCTCATATGGGCTCCTCATGCAATATGTACCCCTCGCCCTCCTGCATTTGGCTTTGGCACACACTTGACGCACAACAAGAAAGCAGTCATGAACCATTTTTTTATTAGAAATTTTAATTCAACTCTAATTTCAATGAAGACTCATTGTAGAAATTGAAAGGGTTCATTATAAATGAAAATAGATATAGCAAAAAAAAAGAGCACAACTTTGTTTTGACCTTACTTTTCTGACTCTTATTTCACTTAACAAGAGAAATGTCTTGCAGAATTAGAATCTACAAGATTAACACATGGTCAGAATAACAGAAGAAGAGAGAGGGGGATATACCAAATGATGTATGCAGCCAGAAGTGAAATATGTTTCTTACTGCTAACCTATCCCATTTACCGTAACATTCTACACTCAGGAAAATAAACTTCAATCACTATAATCAATATTTTGATGTTTCCTCATAAAATGCAAACACTGCCTTGTGGGTCATTAGTGGAAAGAAGTTTAACAGCACCTTTTCTAGGCCACTGGAATAAATGTCAGTTTTTGTCTTTGCTTCTAAAAATTGCATTGCAGTATTAGCCCAGTTTCAGTGGCTCAAAAGCTACCTTCTCACTGGATAGCTGTTGCAGATTTTCAACAGTCCTCAAGTGGTCCCTGCTGACTTATGCTCAAGGTTGTCACTGTCAGTGTGAACACTGTCCAGAAACAAGAAAAAAGAAATGCTTTGATTTCTCATAGGAAACAATAGTGTCCGAACTCGGTGCGTAAGATAGGTATATTGATAAGTGTGATGTGATATTCAAAATTAGTCACTCTCCAGAAGGATCCTCATTTATGAAAGCAATGAAATTATATTGTTTACCCCTAGGGTAAATGAGAGGCTTCTTTCAGCTCTTTCTCTTCTGCATGATTATTTTTATATGACTTTAGATATTTCCAGTTTCTCCTAATCTAACCTGAGATTGCTATGTCTTAGTCTCATATTTTTAGTAGGAGACTTACATGAGTTGCCTCCAAGATTTACCCCCTAAAGTCCATTTCAAAGTTAGGTATGGATTGTCAGAAGGACTCACAAAGGTGAATCCCCTCCAGATGCCCAGATCTTGGAGCACATCCCAAAGGCAGACCCTGACCCTGGTCACTTCTTTCTGACTGGCCTTTATTCAGGAAAGCTTCAGTCCTCATAACTGAAATAAAACATCCTCAAGGAACTTCTGAATAAGTCCATTTGCTTCCTGCCTCAAACACTTCTAAAACATTAACCTGAAGCGTAAATGTTTCTGCCTTTCATTTCCTTGGGGATGACAGGAGAGAGAGACTGAGACTGATTGCAAAAGCTCTAGTGCTTGTCTGAAGTCTTTAGTCTGACTCTGGTCAGGCCCCAGGTGACCAGCTAATGAAAATAATTCAAACTTTACCAAAACAAGAGCCATTTGTAATGTGGAAATTCTAGACAGACAGCTCTGCAAAACCCTGGGAACAAACATGGAGATAAATCTTTGCAAGAAAAAGCACCCCTACCTCATTACTCACAAGGTCAATTTTAAATACCATTGTGGGGCACAGCCCCCACATGTGGCAGAAAATTAGTTAGTATTAGCTCTTTTTTAAATAGATCCATACCTGTGTGCTTGTTCCTCTAGAGTCTTGAGGTACAAGGAAATATTTGGCTTCAGAAATATTAGGAAGACTTTTGAAACCCATACCTTTTAAATAGATGGGCTTTGGTATCGTTCTTAAGAACAGTTTCTATAACTGCAAATGCAAGAGGAAGAAATGAACCATTGAAAACAGATATAAAAGCCCTGATTTCAAATAAACATAACACAGCCATGAAACAAGACACAGAACAGTAAGAGGAACATCCATGAAGGAGGAAATCAGCTTGGGCTCTCCAGTAACAAAACTGGAAGCTTTCAGATGTCAAAAAACCCCCAGAAACAGGAAAAGGAGGATGGATTGCACACCAAGGCATGTAGGCTGTGCAGGCACGGAGCAAGCCAACACAATGAGTCACAGCTGCAGGTAACCAGTGACAGGGAGCAGCAGCATCCTGGGGAAACTGTGTGCTTGGTTTCCCTGGCTTGGTGGTTGGCAGGCTGCTCCTGCACTCCAAGCAGTGCATCCCAGCCCTGACTCGACTGAAGGGCTATGCATCTTGTGCCCTGTCACGCTGTGCCAGGAGGAGCTCCCCAGCAGCAGAGAGCTTGGGGCTGGCAGGGATGTCCCAGACAAGAAGTCTGCAGTTATTAGGAAAATGCACATTACCTCTTGCAGGCTTGGGACCATCCCAAGGGCATGCCTGAAGACCAAGCAATGGGGAACAATTTAGAATCAGTCCCAAAACTGTTAAGTCAACTTAAAAGCTTTATCTAAGATGTTGTATATAATTCATGGATTTCATGAATAAAGTGCTTTTAATATGAGTTTTGTAAATAAAATTCTTTAGAGATACATATTACAGAGCTAATAATTCTTTCTTTATATGAACTTCATAAAACAATCTAAAACATTTCTATATTTTTTCATCTTGCCATTTATTAATACTTTAGTTTTAGTAGTTATCTTCTCAGTATTCACCAAGAAGACTGCAGAGACCCAAATTGCATTTCTGCTTTCTGTGGAAAACTGATTGGAAAATTGACTTTTTAGCTATTGCTGCCTTCTGAGACATCTTAGATATGTCCTAATTAAAAAAAAAGTTGTAAAATTTATTAGATTAGTTACATCTAATCATAACCTGATCTCACTCCACCTACTAAACTAAATAATTTAATGTCAGTGGTTAGTCCCAGTGAAAAACATTATTTCCACACTTGCTGTTTTATTAGAGTTGAGCAGAAGTTCTCTTTTACTATGTATCTGTTATCTGGCTGAATAATATGTGCATATGACACTGTATTAATGTTTTGGAGAGGAGCTTTTTAAAGGATTTATTATTTTGAAAATAATTGAAAGAGAAGAATATTATGTAGAGCCTCAAAATATCTCCATATTAAAGAAAACCCTCAGGATATGGCTGTTTCCTTCAAGTTCGCACTGAAAGAAGAAAATGATTTTTGAAAGTGATGGAGAATTCTCTGTGTGGTTAAAATTCCTAAATGCTGATTGCTACATTATGTTGTGTGGTGATATACCAAATTAGCACAGTGCATTACTGCCTACATCGTCACTCAAAAGAAGTTTTCAAAAGATGTATGCAACCACTGATGGAAGTCAGATCTACGCTTTCTCTTTTCCAGGTGTCCAACATTATTTTGATGGGATTCATTTCATTACATTATTGAAACTGTCATGAATTAACAAAATGAAATGAAAATAGAGGTGAAACCCTTGAGAGTGTCTAATAGTGTAATTCTGCCGCTTTCTGGCTTCCCTGAGCACAGCTGTCAAGAATACATCACACCAGGAAAACACTCAAAGGCTTTTGGTGTCTGTGTTCAAGAGAAAAAATGTGTTAAACTAAAAAAAAATTGTTCATTGGCCAAAAGAGTTTGGAGGAAATTTCATCAACAGTCTGTCACCTTTTCAGTACAAGAGGTCTCACTTCTATATTGCAAGATAACTCACTATAGTTTGTTCCTTACTTACTATGAATCTTGGGCCATATCATTAGTGTGATGAAAATTTATATGAAATATCAAAAATTAAAAAATCTCCATGAAGATTTATAGTTGAATAAGTACTACCAGACCCCAGATTAGAAAATGATGGGAGAACCATCACCACAAGTTGCAGCATTCACCACCAGTGCCTAATAACAGACTTTCAAATTTCAGGTATAAACTCCCATGACACCAGCTTTGTATCCCCCAAACTGGCATCTTTGCCAAGGAGGGTCCTGCAGGCATAGATGTTGGTCCTCAGTGATGATGGGTGGGTTACAACCCTTTCCCTCTGGAAAGTGCTGAGGTTAGAAACACTGATGTTCATCAGCTCAGGAGGTGTCTGAAAGGCTTGTGGGAGCATCTCCAAGAGAGACTTGTTGCCTGTCCAAGAGAAGCCCCTGTCCCTGGTGAGCAAGTCCTCTTCCCCACAGCTACAGTCAACACCCATAGCTAAGTGGGTGACCACAGGGCTTCCCTGAAAAAAACCATGTAGGTCATAGTCATAGTCTTAGTGGGGCAAAGTGAAGGCAAACACCCTTTCACTGATAGTTTACAAGTACTTCAGTCTTATCCAAAAACACATCTCCAGGGAAGCTAGGGAGAGGCCAGTGGTTTCATCCCTTCCTCACCCATCACTGACAGTCACTCCAGATGTCTCCAGGATATTCCATTACAAGCTTATCAGGTCCTTTTGACAACTAGATTGTCAGATTGCAGTGATGGGCTGAAGTTATCTGAATACATCGCTGTTACTTTTTGAACAACTGTGCTACAAAAGTAAATCAACAGAGGCTAGGCTGAGTCTTCCAGTAACTCAGCAATCTGATAACTACAGGTCAACAACTGTACTAAGAATTAACATTCCCTTAAGTAGTGCCTCCATGCCCTTGAGACCCATTACCCTGCTATCAAAATTACAAGAAAATCATACAATAACAAGAAAAGGGAAAACTTGTCTATCTACTCTATTTACATCTTTTCCTAATAAATCCTTTTAGAAAGAAGAAACAGTTGTAGGAAATTTTTATGAACAAGCTAAAGGATAACAATTATTTTTTAAATGACTTGTGAGTAATTTCCAGAAAATTAACCTTGCCACAGAAAAGTTGTTAAAAGAAAAAGGAGGCCAGATAGATAGGAACTGCACAGAGTATTCAATTGGTCATGACTGAGTTACTCAGCTGCAGTCCAAAGTGAAAATTAAGGTACAGAAAGTTATATTCAAATAACTTTTAACTTTTAGCTTAATTTCAGGTGAGCAAGCATGCTGCAGTTGAGTGAGGCTGATTTTTACCTCAGTTTCCATTCACTGTAGGTTTTTAAAAACTGGAAGCCTTGGCATTTTGTATAGATCAAGCTAAGTGGTATAATAGATTAAATCCTATCATTCAATCTAAATGCCTTAGTGTTTGTACTCTACAGCTAGGTTTTGAACACTACTTTAAAAATTATCTAGACCCAAAGAGTGATCAGTGCACAAGCCTCCTCCAAGAGTTTTCCATTCTGCTTTCCTGCATCAGAGAAATGCCATTTCAAGGTGGTGAGAGAACCATTAGGCACTCTCTGCACTTGGAAGGGATGCTGACTTTTAAAGAAATTTTTCATGTCATTAAATATTTTGATTAAAAAAATGATTTACTGATGCAGGAGTTAGAGTGGCACATGCCAACTGACTGGAAAATAGGAGTCCTTGCTGTTCCTCGTAAAGTTTATCTTCTAAAGGTTTTCTTTAAGTACTGTAACAAAGACTCATCGTTCTTCTTAACTCTGTGTGACTGAGTTTGCATTTATCACCTCCTAGGAAAGCAACTGCCCTCAGTAATACTGGCCATGTGTCTCAGCTTTTCCTGCTCAGTGTCCTAGGGTAGCCTTCAGTTTATGTTTGCCAAAGCGTATTAATTTAGCAGATCCCCAATAGTGATGTTGTTCAGACCCAGATGATCCAGTGTCTTTAGCCAGGCATTTACACACAGTGCCTTGGTTTTGGAATATAGCGTAGGCTTTAACTGAATGAGACTAAGAAAAATCTGCAAGAGAATGTTAAGAAACAGAAAGTATAAACTGAACCAAGTCAGATTTTGTGACTTACAGTAGATGTAGTGGGTGTGCCCAAAAACTTTCCTCTGGCTTTACAGATTTCAAAGAATTTCAAGATATCCTCTACTCTTCTAAGGAGCAAATCTGCTATTTTGAGATATTCCCTTCCAGCACCTCGAGCTCCAGCAAACAAAAGACTTCCCAAACAGAGCCACACTTGAAGACCTGCTGTTAACATGTTTAATCCTTTAGTTGCTTTTCAGATGGGATAGGGAATCTGGCCTAATCAGTTGCTGTCAGCAGATGTATCTCACATGTACTCCAGAATGTTGGGAGGAATTCTGTTTGTGTCATCTGTATAAAACAAGCTGGAGCTCTGATCAGGACAAAGCGCATATAGGCACATGTACTCCATTGGTACCTCTGACTCTCCCACTTCACCTCTCTCGAGGGCTGGGCAACTGGTTTTGGTTGTTCACCAGCAGTTAAGGGCTGTGGGACCCCTGTCACTTTATATCTATTGCCAAAGAACATTTTTTTCTCAATTTCTCAATTTTTCTCAATTAAATACATGAAAGCTAAATCTATTCTATTTCTAAATGAGCACTACCACAGACAGGTTCACTGTGTGTTGAGCTCATCCATTTGCTAAATTTACCTTTGCTTTCCAGACCATCCTTGATCAGACAAGCCATTAATACCATATTTAAGATTTTTTTAATTTCCTCGTTTTTAATCAACTGGCATAAAAACCTATTGCTCTTTCATATTTCTGAAATATCTGATAAATCAGAATGTTTTACTTTAATCACAACTGCACTGCACATGCCACGATAGTCTTTTGCCTCATCTACTCCAACTTCTGCCAATATGACCTTTGCATTTCATCATGTTCTCTCTGGTGTACACAAACTGCTGCTGAAACCAATTTACTCTCACACAAATCAAGCCTTTGTCACTTGTGTTTTTCAAACACTTCTTGCAGATTCTGGTAAATTCCTACACAATATGTGAGCCTCTTACCAAAAACTTCTTCACATTTTCTGATTCCCTGGCCAATGAAATACCTGACTCATCCATAGTTAAACATCCCTTTTCTTTCCTTCACTATTTTTCCTATTAAAGCCATGTCTTTTTGCTTTTTGTTTTGCATCAAATGACTACATTTTCTTCATTTCAGCCCTTCCTTCCAAGGCGTTTCTTGCAGTGAGCTCTTCACTAGTGTTCAGCCAAAGTTTTCGCTATCCGATAGGCTTAGACTATATTATCAATGTTTTACAGAGAAACAATACACTATGAGCACCAGTAAATTATACTTACCGATACTGCTTGTGATATATAAACTCGAGGGGGGTCAGCCAAATTACACCTTGGAAATTTATGAATAAAGACTAAACCAAAACAACAACAACAACAAAAAAATTCACCTCAGCCATCAGAGATAAAGAGAGAGAGGGACCACGTGTGCATGTCCTTTTGTTTCAAAGCCTGATCTTTCCCCATTTCTGTCAATGGAAGCTTCACCATTAGCCTCAATGTGCTTAAGACCAACACTGTAAAGAGGCTACAGCAAAGACAATTTGAGCTCTCAGATCCTGAAAGCCACCAATGCAAAGTACAAGGCAGAATGCAGGTATATAACTTCAAATAAGGAGCTTAAGTATGAAAACAGCTGCCTCTAGCAAAATATGTAACATATAATTAAATAAAGCAGAAATTATTGTTCCTGAGTTGAACAAGTTAAAAAAAAATACTGTTTCTACAGCAGTATTGATTCTTCTCAAAATTTACATATAGTAACTTGAATACAACTGTTTGGATGAAACAACCTCACAATCAGAGATTATGAACAGCCTTGCTTAGCTTGTAAACCAAATAAGTTTTACCTGATTTTGACCAGCTTAGTTGTTTTTCTTCAACCTTCACTTGTTAGGACCCATAGAAATGAATGAGTTTCTGCTATTTTCAACAGAATAGAGAGAGCTAATGCGTGTAATTGTGGATCCTATTTCAGTATGTCTCAGTGTCAAATTAGTTTCTAAGGGAGTTTGAGCTATGAAGGACTCTTGAACGTTGCCTGAAACTACTCTCTGGACAAAGCTGCCAAGGTTAGGCTGGCTGTAGGCACTATGAATGTTGTCCTTCAAACCTAGGGTTTGGAGAGGAGAAGGCCACTCAGAGATTGTCCTTTGGATAATCCCCAGTGCCTGTAGATGCTGGCTTGTTTACACACACAGAGGGCATAAAGGAAACTGTAGCAAGGCACAGGAAAGACAGGAGCTCCTAAAAATACAGAGGGGACAAGATGGAGAGCAGAAAAGAAGGACGTTGTTTATCCACAAGGTGCAAGATGAAACAATTTGTTGGAATGGTTGAGATGTGTTCAGATTAATGTTAGGGTTCAGGTTTTCAGAAGAGCATCTATCCACTGACACATGAATCCTCAGATGGACATAAGATGATACAGTGAAATGTCATTACACACACAGTCCTGGGGAAGACTGGTCAGGTCAAATATGCTGCTGAGAACATTTTAAAACGGGTCTAAATAATTCTGTATAGGTTTCGCACATTACTGGTGATGGTTTCTTCAATATTTTTGTAAGAGTGTTTGTGATGTTGACAGTGGCTCTTTGAGTGTTTTCATATCTGCTTTGAGTACATTTGATGGGAAATACCAAGCATATAGAGACCTCAGTTAAACTTAACCCACTCCTTGGAGAGAGGAAGATGTGGCCTACTTTGAGGTTAATGAACTGCCTGGCAGAGAAGTTTATAAGACCAAGTTTTAACCTATTTATATTTTAGGGAAGATTATGCCCCTGAAAGTGGACTATGGAGAAATTTCTGCATCTCCAACTAAAATGTTCTCATTTACTGCTTTGCAACAGAAAGAATGCCAGAAAGACCTTTTAGGCCAAAGACTTCAGTCATGTTATTTCTACCATCCCAATTAGAAATGACTCCTTGCACTATTGCAGCTAGAAATATTACCACATTATTTGTTGCTGAACTTTTTCCAATAGAAATACCACAAAAATTCTTTTTCTTTGGGATATTTAGACTATGAAATTCTTAAAAATTGTATGTATCAACATAGCTCAAATGGGTACCAAGTATTTTTCTCTTTTAACATTACCAGTGTTTTGTGGCAAGACTTCCCTTTCCATTTTGAGTACACATCATCAGATTAGAGATATCCTACTGGGAAGAAATTGTCACCAGAATTCTCACTTGGTAAAAGATGAAGAAAATATAAAGAATTAAAAAGATATATAAAATCTCATCTTTGCTTTATAAGTAAGTCAAAATTCTATCTTTCCTGGGGAATGAAATCATCTGGTGTATTTAAGCAGGATATACAGTCAAATTGATATCTTTCTGGTTGATTTGTTTGTATACATGTTATGTCCCAGTCCCCTTAGTGGGTTTAGGGGAAAGTGGTTTGATTCACTCTGGGTGGTGTGCAGGAGAAACAACAAAATTCTCAGGAGGTCCAATAACAAACTTTCACTTGCAAACTTTAGAATATTAGGGTAGAAAAAGGCACTTGGCAAATTTTAAAAGAACACCCAGACAAAGTAAGGCACTTCACAAGCTTAAACGTAGCAAACTTACACTTAGCCAACTTTAACTTATCCAGACACAACCAGGCACTTACTTAGGCACTGACTGGAATTTTTTAGTTGGGCTTACAATATATTTGGAGAGGAAGTTAGGAGAAGAAAGAGAGAAAGAAAGAGAAAGAAAGGGTAAGAAAAGAAAAATATCACCAGTTGTGGATCCTGCAATGAGACTTCATTGTTGCAATTTAGCTGTCTTGGTTGAAGTGATGGTCCCTGTCTTGATCTGATGGCGATGGGGGAAGCCCATGAAGCATAAAGTTCAGTGTCCAGATATTCAGGTGGGAACACATAGGTCCCTGCCCGGTGGTGGGGAGATTTACACTGTCTGAGTTTTACACTGTCTGAGGTTTATACTCTGGATCACGTGCAGTCCTTTGGTATAAGACCTCATAATCGAGCCTGGGAGCACTTTGAGGGGTCTTTGATGGTTTATGACACTTTCTGAGACATGACAGTTGCTTCTCACATCGGTGTAGTTGAGCCAATTATTCCCCATCAGAAGGCTGAATACTTTCAGGCCTACATGTGAATGTCCCAGTATTTCTTCTGGGAGGGGGAGGAGTTTTACAATTGAGCCAGTTACCCCTGATCAGAAGAGATGAATTATGTGAAGGTCCTGATACCTTTCCCGGGTCAGGGGGTGGGTTTACAACTGAGCTAGTTGTGTAAGGGAGGACCCTGGCATGGCAAAAAGCACTATCTCACCTCTCAGGATATGCTTCTTATTGGCATCTTCCCTTATCTGTCTCAAAACCCATCTCCTTGCTAAAAAAAGGTTGATTTGTCATTATCATCCTCTGGTGCTCACACCTTCTGCACCTGAGCTGTTCCGTTGCACATCGACAGCAAAACACCCGCTGCTTTTGCAAATGGCTGGTTGTTTGAGCCATTAACCACTAACATTTCAGTCTCTCACAATATATAGTTACACAGGTCTTTCAAATTCTGCTACCACAGTGAGCACTGCTGGGAAAATCATTTTCATTTTTTAATATCTTCATTTAGGATATCTTCTAATTCAAAAATAGTTGGTCATGTGAATAACCAACAGATATGTCATTCATGTCTCCTTTTCAGTTTACTGTACTGAAAGATTCAAACACTGACTTGTAAGGTCAAAGCAGGGAACGAAAACCTCTGGAATTCTGCTTCTTTGGTGACACAGCTGTTGGAGAGCAAGTGAATCAAAAGGCAGGTGTCCTCTCTATATCCATCACCACTTTCAAATGGTTCAGTACGAAAAAATGTTCTTGGAGCCTCCAAATCTGGAGTGGAGATAGCTAAGGTGAGAAAGCTTACAAGCCAAATATATGAAGAGTATTCAAGAATATTCTGAGAATTCTTGAATTTTTGAATTCTGAGAATTCAAGCCCACAGCAATTGCCTTGGTCAAATTGCCTATCGTAGTTTTGTCATGTTGTGTGTATTGTCAGTGTGCACTTCAGAGACTCACTAGAAGGTAAAGCTTGCCAGAAGTTGCTTGGAGGAGTAATATTGGTAGTTTGTGATGAAGCTGGATTCCCTCCACTTTGGGAAAGTTTGGGTACAGTTGGGAAGCATCTGCCTTATGCTGCTTACCATAGGGATCAAACTGGGCCACCAGTCTGAACTGGCTCCCCACCTTCCCTGCACTATGTTCACATTTAAAACCTGAATGAATGTCCTGGCTTGAAACCTCCTCTAGGTAGCAAAGGTAATAACTCTCCTTGTTTTGACTTCTAGAGGTGAAAGAACTGACCCATAAAGACAAAGAAAAAAAATTTATAGTTTATTAAATATATTTCCATTCTGCATCCAACACTACAAAAGCTCATCTTAGCACTAGCACTAACTTTGGTTTCTTTTAATTTCCCTTGAGTGGCTCACTCAAATAATACAGTTTTGCAGCATCCCAGGGCAGCAGCACAGGAAGGCTGAGATTCATGAAGGAACTCTTAGATCTGGTAACTGCACCACTGGTTTCCAAAGAGCAGACTAGATGAGAACAGGGATGCCTGAATCCAAATAGTCTCAGCGTTTGAAGACAGCTCCCAGTATGAGCACCAGAATGGGCTCCGAGTTGGTACTGAGAAATATGGATGTCTCTCAGAGCCTCTCTCTCCTCTGACTCATGCTGCTTTACAATGGTACAGCCCCACAGAGCAGCCAGCATGCCATCATGGATATAGAGGACATCGGAAGTGGGCCTGCAGAGCAACAACAGAAGCAAGCAACATCTAGGTAGGTCCCTTTGCTCCAGCCTAAGATTTATTCTTTTTTTCCCAAAACTATTTGGCACTCCCCTGAGTTGTTGAGTAACTGGGTTAGAATTTTTTGTTTGTTTGCTTTAAACCAAATGGGATTGTTATTGTGCAATAGTATTGTTCTGGGATGCAGACAGCTTTTGCAGACTGTCTGCAGCTTTGTATTTTTAAAGTATCTGTGTTTTAAAAACAAAGGTCAGTGATCATGCTATCAGGTCGTTATTGTATCTGTGTCACTGTGGGATAAGAGCCTGCTGATAACTGGGCCACCAACTCCCCCGTGCCTACAGCAGCAGACTGGAAGCAACCATCTGCAGGGCTACTGCAGGGCTACTGCGTCCTCCCGCCCTTCCCAGCCACACTGCAGATCAAGGTTGTCTTTCCCAGGTGTTCCCTGTCCAGACAGGCCACGGAGCATGATTTAGTACTGCTAGTAATCAGCACCTTGAGGTAAATTAAAAGCAAGACTGTAAATCCTGACATGCTCTTTCATCGTGGCTTTTTGGTTCTTAACATCAAAATAGATTGACATTCTTCTGCCACACGGTAGGGTTGGGTCTTGCTTTACTGAGAAACTGAAGACTGCAGCCACAGTGCTCATGCTGCAGTGATACAGCATGTGCGAAGAGGCTGAGTGATGTGTTGAATAGAGTACTGACTTTGTTCCTCTGGGACCCAGATTTTCAGCCAAATCTTAAATCCTGTGTTAAACGAGTAGTCTCTGTTTCACTCCTGGGGGAACAGCAGTCTGCATTAGAAAACCACGGTGCATAATTCATCAGCCTCAGTAGCTGAAAGCCAAGAGCCATATTCTCAAAGAAAGTCAAGTGTCTTCCTATTGGACAGAGGATCCCTTCTGTCCCCCTGGGTTCAGGTCAGAAGTCGACTGATGGGCATCTTGCCTATGGTGAAGCCAAAGAGACTCTTCTGCCAAAGCTAGTCTCAACCACAAAATGTGGAGAGAAGCCTCCACAAATTGTGGAGTCTGCTGTCGTCTTGCAACAGTAATGTAATTTTCCAGATAGAATCTGCTAACATGCCTCCCAGACAGCACTATTATTAGTCACAAATGAAATGAGGAAACCGTTAGTCAAAAAAAGCCTTTATACTGTCCTCCTTAAAGTTGCTGGGCATGAAAGCTCCAGAGTACTCGAGAGTTCAGTTCAGAAAATAGCAGATACAGCCATTGTGCCCCCTTGAATTTCAAACAGATCCTGTATTTATAACAGGAAACGATACCTAGTAACAGAATCAGGTGATTTATGTCTATTCATATTAATTGGACAGAATTCAACGAAAGAGACTTTGGAGCCACACATCTGCCCAGGACTCTGATACCAATATGAGCTTTATGATAAGACTACAAATGATAAAGGAACCTAGAAAAAAAGAGAGAAATCTCAAGACTGGATGCTGGAGCCAAGCTCCTGGGAAGAGTGACCATCTTCAGCCTGGTGTGCTGGTTGGAAGCTACTTCAGCCCAGAGTATCAACCTTTCAAGATACAATCACAATGTATGATATGGAAATTATGGGGCAGAATAATAAGTATGGTGTCAATGACAAGACAAAAGCTTTAATTCACTGGTGAGATGAATTGTAAAAAGGCTGTTTTGATCATATGGGCTGTAACCCATGCTTACTCACTGATGCTGATGTAGTATTACAAACAAGGAACAATTTTTGTTGTTTTAAGAACCACTTAGGAATGGTCCACAGTCTGATCTCACTGTTTAACTATGAGGTATTCCACCAATGTCAATAGCTTTACTCAGCCTTTATGAAAATCTGAATCTAGCCCAATGTCATATGGATCTCAACATCTCAGAACATTATTCTCAGCAGTAAGCCACATATCACAACAAGCCATCAGTGGGAAGCTGTACCATTTGCTCTCCTGGGAAAAGGCTCTAAGAAACACAATTCAAGGGCTGCAGTAGGAATGCAGAGATTCATGTTCGTGCTACAAAGCAGTGCTACGCAGAGATCTGGAAACAGGGTAGACAAAGAGTAGAAAGAATACATTCCCCAAGGGTGGCAATGGTGTTCTGACATGGGAACACAGCTTCCAGGTCCAAGTCAGGATCTCTGTTCTGCCCTGTATAGATATTCCTGTTATCTGGAGGCTCCTTGCACAGGAATCCTTACACAGCACTGGTCTGCCTCATACAGATATACCCAAGAAGGCCCTATTTCTGTGAGCAGAAGACAAATGAAAATAGTACTTTCATTGAAACAGTTGTTAGTAAGTCTGTGTGGCTTAATAAGACCTGCATGGAGCCAAAAGAGTTGTATGAAATGCTGTGGTGTGCCACAAGGCAACGGTTTCCTCTTTCCTTGCAACCAGTGAGACGCTAGTCCACCTTTCACTTAATATCTCTGACACCATCCATTCTCTCTCTCTTTCTGTCATCTTCTCCTTTCCCATCTCTCTCTTTGATGATGTGCCTTACAGCTTCACTGCAGTCCTCCAGGACTCACCACTCAGCAACACCAGCACCCCAGTCACCTGAAATGACTTGTGCTCAAAGCTGTGATTCACTTTTACTCTTCCCTGTATACATTAGAGAGAACAGTTCCAATTAATAACGCTTTAGATTAAAACTTATCTGGGCTTTCAGCCACTTAAGACCTGTCAAGCATTATACTTACAGTTGTAAGTAAGTCATAAGTAAGGCCAAGTTGGAGTGCGAACAATTGCTTTTTTACTTCAGAACACTCATTCATTATTAATCTCTCAGCTACAAGTGTGATGACTGGAGTGCTACTTCAGGGAGATTGATAAGAGCGCTATGCTTGGTGTAGGGGGTCAGTATCTTAGAGCTATTTGTTTTAGATAAGCAATTAGGCAAACATTATCAAGTTTGTGTAGAAAAAAAAAAGGCATTTAATTCAGTCCTTATTTAGACACTTCAGTGGATTAGCAGAAACATGAAGGCTAATTTAGTTGTAGGCTCCTACATGTCTGTGATCAGCTTTGTAAATGTTTGATTTCATTTTCCATAAGAGAAACCAAACCAAAAATTACTTAGTACTAAATATACAGGAAAGAAGACAAACTGTTTTGGAAACAATGTGATGTAGCAGAGTAAATGTACATAGTTATCAGCTGCTACTGAAGAAGGTGTACACCTGCAGCATCCTAGAAATAATATCAGCAGTGCTTGAACAAAAGGCCAGAGAGTCCTGTGTTTAAGTTAATAATTACAGGGAAGACTGGATGAGGAGCATGCAGAAGTCCTAATTGCATCTAAATACAAAGCCTAATGTTTTAAAGGCAGTGTTTAAATCAAAGCACATTCCCCTTTCATTACTGGACCTTCAAGGCAAAGTGAATTCATAGCAAATTCTAAGGCTTTAAAGTCCTTGACCATATTATCATTAAATCATCAAAGACTTTTCTGCATGTATTTTGGAGTAGCTTATGGCCAATCAGGGGAGACCTGACCATATTCACAGTACCTGCTTAGTGTTCCCACTGCAAAAGAAAGAATCTTCAGTAGGAACCAATCTACTTACTGGCTGCTAAGTTCACACTACCACCTGTGTTTGTCTGAACAGTGGAAAACACAAATCCTTATTATCTCAGGACTGAGATTCCTTTTAAGACTCAAATCACCACTGACAGCCAGAACCAGAGACAAACTGTCCCTGCACTTAGCAATTTAAGGACAAACTGCCAGAATATCCAGCTCTCAACAAAAAAATAATTCCTACAATAACTACCTCTCCCCCCCCCAAAACAAAAACCCCACAAAACCACCTCTGAACTTTACCTTGAATCTCCTATGAGATGAGAAAAGAGGGAGAAGTTCTCAGCCAACAGTCTCCTCATGGATATGAACTACCATGAAAGTGCCTCACCCTGATGTTCCCATGGCAGTCATTGCAGCTGACATGGCACAACATCTTACCTGAACAGGGGGACTCAAGTCACTCTCTATCTGGTGTGAAAGGATAAAGCTAGCATCCTCACAGTTCCCACAGGTAGGTATGGAGGAGGATGAAGCCTTTATACCGTATAATGTAAAGTGTGATTCTCCTGTTTCTGTGTATAATGCTTTGCTGACCTGCCCTTAATGCGCCCTTTATCTAACAGTACATGCCATCCAGAAAACCAGGTGAATGGAAAAAGCTGCTAGGTAGAAAAAAGAACGTAAAACATAAAACAATACAAACACAAAAGTTTAGCAAGTAATACAAGTTTTGTATCATTGTGGTTTTATACAAACTTCAAGTGTATCCTGTATGTATGCTCACAGTAGAAGTTTATACAGTATATTAGGGAACTGAGTTTTGCCTGGGAGAAAATAATTTTTTACTACTTGCCACATCCATAGTATTGTTGGGCCAATCTCCACCTAACCCTGATTCAGCTGCAACAAGTAAACGGACAACAGAAAACTGGCATATGTTGCATACAAAAAATACTGCAATCCATGTCTTTAGGGCTTAAATTGCAGTAAGATGACATTGCAAGTACAGGTTAAACACCTGCTGGAAATTGTCCTGCCTTCCTAATTTCTGAACTAAAGTGGAGTACTGAAGAATCCAAAAGTATTGACTGCAACTAAGTGTGGGCAGGATTTTTTTCTTTACCTCTGTATCTAGCCAAAGGCATCCTTTAACACTAGAGAGAAAAACATCCATTAAAAAAACAAATGTTCCGGGATGTTTGGGGGTTTGTTGGATTCAAAATGAATGGAAACTTCTGATAGCTGAAAAATGGCAGAGGTGAAGGACACACTTCGAATTGAATCAATCTCTTCCTAAAGTAAGGTATGGGTAGCTGATCTCAGATGTTCTTCCTTTTTATTAGGCAGATAAACCTAAAGCCTGTCCCATCCTCCTGAATTTCCTGGTCACCAACTCATGAGTCAACTTCTCTTTATTCTTCATGCGTAGGGGGCGTGTTTTAGGGATGCCAGAAGGGGCATCCTGGGAAATGAAGTCCCAAATGTACTCCAAAAGACATGGGCAATGGGATACCACACAGTGATTGGTTAAGAGAATCACGTGTTGTTTTTAAGTGCATATAAAAGATGCTGTTTGCTTCCAATAAACGGATTTGGTTGTTTGGACCTCCAAGAGGCTGGGTTGTGCGAGTTTATTATATTAAGAAACACCACACTCATGGTAAAAGGGATTTTGTCCAGACTAAACCCCTTTTGTGCAATTGTCTATGGGTTGATTTCTGCAGTCCAAACTTTTGACAAAGATAATTAATGAAGATTTAATAGCAGAGATATCCAGGATGTATGAGAAGGAAGCTTGACAGGATAGACCAATGAATTTTTTTCTTATCTCTTTCCCGTCTCTGTGCTTAAGATGCAATAGGGTTCTATTGTACTCAGTGGCAAAACTTGCACAACTTTTTGTCACTTGAACGCAGACAATCTTTGTGCTCACAAATGAAGAAAAAAAGACTGTATCCAGCTGCTCAACAAGGGAATAGTGTACATGGAAAAGAAGGAAAAGCAAAAGGGAAAGCACCATGTGCCTGTTGGCCTCCCCCTCCTCCCACCTTGCCTCTTGTGCGTCCCCCAAGGTCAGGCACAATCTGTCCCTTTGTATCCAGGAAAGATATAGGACGCAAAGTGTTAGGAATTTCCTAAAACTGTCTTGAATCATGTGCTGTTTAAGTAACTGTCATTTTGCTGCCTGGTTCATTGACACTTGGGTCTTAAATGGTGCTTGTGGAGGAGTAATATTTTCAGCTCTGAAGGGGTAAAGAAAACAGTTTTAGAAAACCAAAGCCTTTGAACAGTGATATGCCAAGGAGGAATATATTGATATGCTTATTTTACATAAAGTCTACATTGTTTTTGCATGAAATCAACAAGACGTTAAAATAAGTATTTCACCAAAGTGTAGCATTTAGGAGAAGTCTATTTTCATTGACAGAAAAAAAAGTAAGAACAGATGGTTGAAGGAAAAATTAGTTTAAAGACATCAGAAACAGCTGAATAAACTTTCAGTAGTCCAAGAGAAAAAGACTCTCAATCTTCTAGTTTATTCTTATTTTCCTATTTACATTCTTTAAATGCACTGGAAATTGCATTCAAATCTTCTAGTACCTTGCACTTTTTAATTTATTAAGGTTTTGGAGTATCATAATTTTTAAAGTCATGGGGAAGAACACTGTTAAAACAACACTAGATCTAGTGTTACTCTCCATATGTTAATTTTAAATTAATAAACTAGGAAGCACAAAAGATTTCAGAGCTGTTATTAGTCCACACCTCATGAGCACACCATAACAGAGATGGGATTAAAAATCAGGTTCATCTATTAAAAAGTCAGTCATGACTTTCTTTTGACAGGTTCTGCTGCATATTGTAGTATACAAATGCATGTCTGTTTGATCCAGCCTCACCTGATATGTTCAGTGCTGGTAGAAGAAATTTTGCCCCGAGTGATGAACTGCCTGATGGATTAAACAGTGATCAGATTTTTTTCTAGTGTAACACCACCTTCTAGATTAAATAGAGAAGAAGAAGTGTGACAGAAACAGCTTTTTACATGTTAAAAAATAATTTCTGCTTCTGGGTATGTGAGAGACATTCAACAAGCAACCTGTTTCAATAATACCAGATCCTATTTGCATCAGTACTGATATGGATTCAGAATTAAAGAGTGCTGGAATAAGACATTTTGAGTAGCTTTGTTTTTAGCCTACAGTGTAAGAATATTTTGGTTATTTCCCTTCATAATTCCTAACAAAACAACTTATCTTGACTTCATTTTTAGTCTACTATAGTTAATTTTTAGACCAATATGGGACTTTTTTTCTGTACACTAATAGAGTGGAGCCAAAACTGTGTTTATAACCTGTGTTTATTAAGAGAGATAAATCATTCCATAATAAACTTTTTTTATTATTAATCTAATCTTGTTCCAGTGGCTGAATGAGAGTCATAGTCATATCCTTCCAGGACAACTTCCAGGACAGGACCCTCAAGGAAGATAATTTTAATTTACTCATACAGAAGCACATGGAGCGTTTAAAGAGCAGAGAGTAAACCAAATGGTTTATGAGTATGATCTAGAGTCTCTTTTACAGAAAACTTTGAAAATATTATTTTTATTAGAGAGATCTGAACTTTATGGTTGAGTTTAACAAATTCATTGGTGTACACACATGCAAAAGCATACTTCAGCTTCTGACAAATTTTGGGTTTTTTTGGTACAATTTAGAAGAGGCTCAAATGAAGTCATTACACCTATACTTCTCCATGTTATCCTTCAATTTACCCTTATGCCATGCTTGCACTTTGAACTGTCTGTTCCAGGTCTATATGTCTATATCTTGCATAAAACATTCCAACCACTTGAGTATTGCTACTATAAAGTAGCAATAAAACAACTTGAAGGCCACATCTGTCTCGTTATCTTATTAACATTTTAAGATATAGTTCATCAGCTTCTTCTTAATGACTGTTTAAAGAAATTCCCAACTTTCAAATATACAAATTCAAATGAGGCATTAGATAATATTCAGTTATCCATTTATTTTTCGTAAGTAAACTTTATTGTAGTTCTTGTAGGTTTTGATAGATTTTGATCAAACTGGTTTGTGAAAATTGTCTCCCTTTTATTACACATGTCATATCAGAAAAGTGCCTTCCGCATCTGCTATTAAATTAAAACCAACAGGATGGAAAAAAACCCCCAACCTGAAACTTAAAGCATGAGCCACAACTTGGATACAGCTTAGGTGAACATAGATTCACTGTTCAGTTCAGTTAATACCTCCTTCGAAGTCAAGGGGAGATCATCCAAGATTTCTGTTGATATAATAAATGTCTAACATTTGGTTTAACAAAACTTTAAATGTGTCTCTCATTGGACTTTATATGTACCCGTGTTTCCCTTCTCACTGGTTAGGTTTCCATGTTGTGTAAAGAGTCCCCCTCTAGCCTTGGTGACCTCCAGAAACCTCTGGAACAGATTATGGAAAATCAAGATACTGTAGCTCAGATCTCTGCCTTGTCCTCATTCCTGAGGTTGGTGACCATCATCCAACAGCCAGTCTTTGGAGTTCCATGCTGACTTTTTGCAGACACTCACAGTTAACACAAATTCTCTCCCAGAAGCCAAAGGGATCCTTCCCTGTTTAACATCTTGGTGTGGTGTATATTATACTCACATTCAAGATTTTCATAGTTCCTAAATACAGTATAGTTGTAAGAGGCAAAGTACAAGAGAGATTAAAAGTTAACAAGCAAATGAGCTGAATACAAATTCTCTGTAATTCATTTTTTCGCTGGAGGACCATCTCTGTAGGACATCATGATTAGAAAAGCAGCTGTGCTGCAGGGAGTTCCTACCTTGGGTCTGCTTATCCTGAGCAAATGGCTCTCCATAAATATCCCTCTTCTGTCATTCGTTTCAAATCAGCCCCTAGAGGTGGTCACGGTCTGCTATCAGGTGTACCACTGGCAGGTAATTTTCTCTCCAATTGCTTCTTTTATTTGGGTGAAATACCTTCTTTTTTTGAAGAAAATAAATTTTGAAGGCAAAGCATACAAAGCAGCAAATCTTGCTATTTTATTACTCTGTGCCACTAGTGTGGAGAATTTTACTGCGGACACAGGCAAAATTGAGTAACAAAGACAAAAGTGATAGAAAGGACTTCCTGCCTCACATTCACATATGTAACAAGTTCATAATTTCCAACAGGATTCATAAATGTTAGAAATGGATTCTTCATGTTAACACCAGCATTTGCAAATGTGTTGATGAATGGGTGCATGGGAAATTTGTGAGCAGCAGGGACTGATTCTTCCACAAATTTTAATGCTGACCATGCAACTAAATTTTGTTTCAGAAAAGAAGTCAGCTATGTTTTGATAGTGTGCTGTGAGACCCTGCTACAAAAATTAAGTGGTCAAAGGCAGGAATAGAATTGCCAACACTTATGATTTTATTAGGAGAGAGATCATTTTTTCTTAAAACCCTAGCTCCTGAAGTCATATGATTACAGGAAACTGTCATGTTTCATTCATTCAGCATAAACAGTTTCTACCTTTTGTGGTTGTGAAGAAAAGTTGAAAATATAAATCCAATAGATGGGGCCACCAGACGACAAAAAACCACCATCTTTATTGGTATTTTAAGGAATGTGTTGATTTATGAAGGCCTAAAGTTGAGAACATTGAAATAATGTTATTCAAACAAAGAAGGCAGTGAATAATTATGTGAAAGTAAAATCTAAAGAATCAGAGTGCTTCATCTATCCTACTAAAGGGAGGAAATAGAATGTATAGTGAAACTACTCAGCTTCAAAGCTCATTCACATTTTTATCCTAGAGAAGTTGTTTAAAAAAATATATCTTTTTTCTTGAAGAATGGAGCACGTACTTTGTCATGTGAGAACTGCTAATACACTAATGGAAAGATAAAGCAATGGTTTAGGTCTACATGTTGGAACTGTACTTTTCCTGTTTCTCCAGATAAAAACAAGAGAGATATGTTAAATAATATGAAGACAAGTTATTGCAGAATTTGCAGAAACTACTTCCTGTGAAGAATTAAGGTTTAATTAGCTAAAAAGGAAGTATACAGAGAGATGATAAGTGAGAGTTGGTCACCCTGTCTCTCTGATGAGATTATCCTCTGTACCTCTGAACTTTACTATCCAAACAACAAGTCCATGGCGTGATTTGGTGCCTCCAATAATCTTGTACTAATTTTTACTCGTGCTGTCTGTCAGGAGGCCCTGAGTTGTTTGCAGAACAGCTCAAGATATAAAGAACAATTGACTGCATTAACTGTGTGTGCAGGAACATTATTATAGACATTAAAAAAAGGACACTTTTTTGTCATTATCCAAAGTCCATATAAATCTACAAATAACTTTCAGTATTTGAATCTTTGATCAGTTTTGCTTAGTATATTTTTGTGCCTTTGTTTTAAAATTGATTCACCTGATCACTCCATGAAATACAGTCCTAGGTGTCCTAAAATAGCTGAAAGTGTGAAAACAGGATCAGATTTAACTGACCACTGAAGCACCATGTGCAAAAGTCAGCCATGGTCTCCTTCAAACACATGCATCACCAGGATACAGGCAGAGTGAAGTACAGAAGAAGAAGAAGGTTGTCAGTCTGGGTCCAGTGTTAGAATCCTCCTTTCCTTCCTCATGGCCTCATCTACTTTCTGGCTGTGACCTCACCTTTCTTTCTGCCTGAGGAAGATTAAGGCCAGGTTGAATGGGTCTTGGAGCAACCTGGTATAATGGAAGGTGTCCCTGCCCATGGCAGGTGGGTTGGAACTGGATGATCTTTAAAGTCTCTTCCAACCCAAACCATCCCATAATTCTATGATAAAACATCACCAATGCAGCTTTCTGAAGGAGTTCAGATATTGATTTATAAATACCCATGTGTCAAAAGACCGGCTCCACTGCCTGTTATAAGGAATAAGAGGGGTTGAATCCTCCCTACTACTTTGTGAGCCTGTTTCCAATACTAAATGGGGTGGTAAAGGTCTCAGTGTGCCCCGCAACCACATGGTGCTCCCTACTGCAAACAGAAAGTGATCCTGCCTGGAGCAAAGCATGGGAACCCATGGAAAAATCTCACTCTATAAAAAGTAAAAAAGCTAAGGATTAACATTTTTTACTGCCATAATCTTGATATAGGCAGGTACTTATTCGGGCTCCCAATACGGTGACAATGCATTTTTTAGGGAATTTATTTAGTGTGAAAATGTGTCAACGTTAGTTCAGGTGTTCTGAGGGACGGAGAGCTGTGGGCAAGGAAAGCATATAAAAGCTTCCCTAAGCTGGTATGGACTAAAGGAAAGAACAAAATGAGACAATAAAGGGATTACAGGATGATATGGGATGAGATGTAAGAACCATTGAGCGATTTGGATCAAAAGCAGCTGTAGGGATCTTACTCTCATTTGTTCTTTAGCAACAGTTCAAGAACATCCCTGACTGAGAGACCCCACTGTTCTAAAAGTATTGCACAAACTTGTTGTGACTTTTACAGTCATGTTCTATCCTGAACCATTTCTAATCTCAGTTGGTGAGCAAGGGCAGAAAGGCACAGAGAAAGGAAGCAGCTTGCCCAAAGTAGGTTAGTAGCAGAAATAAAGATAGGATCCAGATCTCCTGCAGCCAACTGGATGCATCCCCATGGAGAAAAGTGTAATCTGCCTCCCAAGCCCACAGGGAAGCTTCTAGGCAGAAAAATCTGTTCAAATAAAAAAGCAAGGAAAAGCAGAAAGGCTGGACTTTAGGGTCCTAACTGACATATGTAGGAACATGCCGACTGTGTCTTTCTCCCAACGGAAAGCTCCAAGGAAATAAACAAGTACAGATGATTTAAACAAAAACCAAGGCTATCAGTACCTGCAGCACTCAGAGCCTCTGTTAACACTGCAGACCATTATCTCTTCAGAGGAAGAAAAAGCATTGCAAAGAGAGCACAGTCTTCTCACAAGTGTATTATACAGAGAGAACAAGAAGAGGATAAGTATGTTATTCTAAGCACCAGTGGTTTGGGGCTAATTCTGACTAGAACATTTCTTTTTAACTAAAAAGTACAGATTCAATTAAGTGTGGGTTTCTTGACATTTTATTTCAGCTTCTGTTCCAAGCTGTTTCTGATCCTTGTCTTTTAGTGTTTAGAGATTTGAGAGACTGCAAAACAGCTCCTGTCTACTGAAATGTCAGCATGGCTGTGAAAAAGCATTTAAAAAAAGTGACCTAAAAGCTGCAATACAAATAAGGAAATCACTTACCTGTGTCCTGTTGCATGCTGCCATTAAGAGGAACAAGATAATTTGCTTTAACCTCTGCAAAGAAATTGTTAGCAATAATGTAAGTATGCCATGAAATAAAAACTTTCCAAAGGAAAACAAGATTGTCAGTGTACCTGAGGTATTGTGTTGTTATCAAAGGTTTTGAAGCTAAATAACAGAATTAAGAAGGAAAATTCAACTTAATATTAGAACTAAATTTTAATGCAATGATCCATTAATTATACAGGGAAAACACTACTTTTTTTTCCTCCAGAAATCTGGTGGTATTCTGCTTAAAAGAGACTTAGTACCTCTGCCAATGAAGTATGATAGCATTCCTGCATCAGCCCTAAAGGAAGGCAAAATGAAGCACAGGGATGCTAAATATTAGGCTCTTTTACTTGCATCTCTGATCTGAGTTAAAGGAAATAATCATATTCATAATCTTTGGAAACCAGATTCTGAATAAAAATGCTCAAAAATGAATGCAGAAACCATACTTTTTAAGGGGTTGCTTCTTAGAATTTCATCTTCCTGTTGCACATGATGTATTAGTGACAGAGTGGGTCACAACCAAGACATACAGATCTCTTGTTTCCTATGCTAGCCACTCAGATAAGACATTTTGCCTGCAGGCAAGCACAGCTTGGTTTCTCTCAGATTAATCCCATTTCTTATTCTCTTTGCACACAGATGTTCATCACATACATGTTTCATTAGAAGCTCAGAGAGAAACTTTCCTTACTTCACATTTAAATATGTTGGATTTTGGATATTTTATGGTAGTTACTATCCTCCTTAATGAGAAAAACATTGCCAAAATTCCAAAATCATGAATGACACGTTACACTGTCAAACCAATAAAGGCAGGGAAGTTGCATGTGCTTTGATTTCCAGCACTGGATAGGATCATCTTTAAACTGATGCACTCCTAGCACAGGTTGGCTCATTATCAGAAGAGCTCTGGAAGGTAACTTCCAGTGATGAATCCCTCTGGAAGTTAATCTGCACAAGAACTTTTTCAGGCACATGTGAAGGCCATCACTAACTTGGTCACTAAACCACAGGACAGAGGCTGGCAGCACAGATTCTGATGTCCACTCCGTTGTTGATCTGCTGTGCTGAACATAAACTAGTCTCTATTTTCCATCTGTCTGCTCTGATTAGGAGATTAGACTCTATTTTTAAAACCAGCTGAGGGCAACTGCACAAGGCGAATTGAACCAGGCAAGAGAGCAAAAATGAGATAATATGTTTCCACAAGCACCAAGTTTGTACTTTGCTGTGTCTGACATAGGAGGCACTGATTACTGCCCAGGTACACATACAACACATTGACAGAAATCAGCACAGCTGTGCAAAGACCTCATCTATACCCAACACACCACCGCTGCATTCCTCCTGTCTTCCCTGTGTTGATCTGAGCCTTGGTACAGCTCTGAGGCAGACAATTTCAATACTCAAACCAAATTCACAAGACAGGGAAAACTGCAGTGAATTGCTTGAGGAAGTGGCTGTGGCTAAACACAACCTTTTATCTCCTCTGGTAATTACAGCTTTAATGCAGATCAATTCTCTGATCTGGATCACCATACAGCATCACAGGTGCTTGCACAAGCACCAGGAGGTGATGGGACAGAGGTATGAACAAGATACTAGAGGTGGATAATAGTGGTAGGACTGCTGGTTTGTGATAATCTAAAGTATATGTGAAATTAACAGTTTTATTTTGTTTCCTTTCTGCTTATGGGGGAGTTCAGAAGAACAGCATTCTGTACAGTCAATCTGAAGGAAAGTTGACTGGATGATGCTGATTAATATTGTCATTTTTTAAATGGCTTCACTTTCACCTTGCAACACAAACATTCTCTCTAGGGATTTAATCTTTAAGTGTTTAAGTAGAAAACCCTGTTGTTGAGACCTATGCTCAAAAATTCACTTTCAAAAGCATGGCGCTTTGTATTGCTGAATCCATTTATCTGTTTATAAAATATGACTGACATTTATCTATGTGGAATTTATCTCTACTCTTGCTGCCCAGTTGCTTGGAAAAAGCAAAGAGCAGGCTACCTGCAGATAACACATCACATTTTTTTTACCCTTGGACCTATGTGTCTGGGATAGGGTTTCTGGAGTTCACAGCTCAGGCTCACTCTGAGGCTGACCTGAACATACTCCACTGAATCAGCCCCTGAAAATGCTGACTGGGTATGAATGGAACAGATGTTTTAATGGATGCAAGATCAGACTTGTATTAACAAAGTTCGAGGATCAACTAATTCAGGGGCCTCTGTTTTTTGATTATACCCTCAATCCCCACTAGGACCTATAAGTAGCAGGAAAAAAGTGAAAAAGGGAAAACAAAGAGGGACAGAGGTCTTGTGAGGGGTGAGTATCACTCCCCTAGAAAGGTCTGGAACTGAGACTGAATTTCCTATAGCCTCAGCCTCCAACATCATTTGGTTACACTCACCATATCTTTTGGGATGAGGAGCTTCACAGGGATGCTTTCTGGAATGATGTCACCCCACTACGGAGTGCAGAGCTATGGAGGGAACCAGACAGGATGCTTGGAGGAAGGTAGGCTAGTGCTCATGTCTTGCTGGGAGCTGCTGATGGTGGCTCTGCAATGGACACCTTCCTTCTGAAATGGCTGCTGTAGTCACAGCATTCTCAATGCCTCCCTAGATCAAGAGTTTTTGGGACAAAAATCCCTACTCATCTCAGTCGCATAAACCTAGTGAAACTGCTTAAAAGAAGCCTGCAGATCTTGCCCTTCCCTCTGCCCCCAGCAAGCTTCCAAAAATTCCTAAAAATTCCCCTCACATAAGTGTCTATTTACTGCTAGCCTTCACATTGAGGGACACAGTGAGGACAGGATCCCTGTGACAGATCATAAGGTATGTCACTAAAAGTAAGGCCTTCTGCCACCCAGTGCAGGTGCATTTTGGCAGCACAGTCATAACTCTCCCCAAGCAACGTGTCAGAAAATGTCCCCTGAGCATATTCTGGGTTGGATTTATGGAATACGTGTAGTTGTCTGTCTTGGTGGAACATAATCCACACGCTGTCTCAAGAGACAGTTGGGTCACTGCCACCGTCCTACTTTCCCCCTGCTGCAGCTGTATCCAGTCCTGGCGGGCCTCCCTATATGGGGTATTGGTGAAGAACTTCATTTCTCTTCCCCTCAAATAGGATTTTCTTCCTTTTTCAGTCTGAGTGAGGCTAATACCGAAGCTAGAAACTCAAGAGCTCAGTTATATAGTCAAACTCTTACAGAGGAGTCACACTAATCTTGCTAGGGCATAGGTGACACTCAAAGGACTAAGCTGTAGGTCTCAAGTAACCTAAGGGATGGGTTTGTGAATATGGCAGAAGTTGTATTAACTTTTTTTGTTTCATTTAAGTCCCCAGTGGTCAGTCTTGATTAGTATGAAACAGGGTTAGCTATAATGGGAAAGCTTCTGAGTAGCTGAACCTTCAACATTTCTTATGCAACAGGCAACATTGTTTTTATCCAACAGTAAGGTAAAAAAATACTAAACCAGCATCCCTTACTATCTTCTGGACTGGAGTGGTAGCAGAAAGTGCACTGGACTCCACATGAGCATATTTGCTAAAAGAACATGCAGAGTACTGAAGCATGATGGAGATGGAGGATGTGAGGCAAAGCGATGGTTGTGAGTGTGTGGCTCACATCTCACCCTGACTGCACAGTGCAGCTATACATAAGCTGTCTATGAACGTTCAAAGCACAGGAATGCTCGCACTAACAAAACCATAGAGCAAAAGCCATGTTTGAAGCTGCAGCTGCTTCTTCAGTGGCGTAGTTACCTGGTATGTCAAACCTCTTGGCACACAATTGAGACATAAGTCATTCACAACAGGCCTGTTTTGCACATCTAAGAGCTGAGAGGACGGTGCCCTCAGCTAGAGAAGAAGATGCAGAAAAAAATCAGTTTGTTACCAGACTGCACCGTATTCACAGGAGGTGTGAGGATTGACAAGTGAAAAGCACCACATGATGATGTGCTCCAAGTGCCAGCTCTGGGCTACCATCCAAAGTGGTTTTCTCAAGGAACAGTGCAGTCCATCCAGTATCACCTCACTGGCTACATTTGCTCACTTCTCCTCCTCACAATATTTTAGAGCTCTTCAGGGCCGCAGCTGTGGAGAAGTCCTGCCTTTTTGGCAAGTGTGCAGGATGGCCGAGCATATCAAATGAGCTTCTAAGCTTAATTGATAATGACAACAAGTCTAAGGCAATTGCATATAAAATTCTCTTTTTTCTTAGATGTTGCTAGATGAGTGCTGGCACAGCCGCCTTCCATCACAAACATTTCAGATACTGTTTCTTACTTTTTGGCTAGAGCTTTCAGTAAGACTTGGAAAAAACTCAAGATTTATCATGGAGACGGGTTGCCTTTTTTTATTTTTTTTTTTTTCAACTTTATTATCCTTATTCTTCTAGACAAAACACTGTTTGATTCACTTAAAAAAATTATCCTCTAACCCTGTTGTCACATTCAGTTCTCACTGAGGGTTTGGGGTGAGGTCAGGAATGCTCTGAAGCGGCACCTTTGCAGACAGCATGTTAATGACACAGAGGTCAGATTCATTTCACTTACACCTTGGCTAATGGACTTTTTACAGAGTACACACACACACACACAGAGCTTTTTGTGTCTCCACAAATAAAATCTCCTCTGAGCAAAAGATTGTACCTTTATGGGACTTTTATGAAGTGGCATTGTTCAGTGAACTAGCTAGCATTGTGTCTGGGCCAGTGTGCTACATCTAGAAGCTGGAGATGTAGGCTTCCAAACCTCAGGAGTGTTCATCAATGAGGTTCTGAAGCAGGCGCTTCAGACAGTGGAAGCACACAGGGAGAGGGGATGTTGGAAGGGAGCTGGAATATGGTCTTGACCCAAACCCAAATACTTTTAAGTCTGAATGGGTGTTTGGATCCAAATTTTTGGGTTAGCACATTACTGAAACATGAAAGCTATCCATGGAAGAGAGACCTGAAAGGAAACTTCGCTTACACGTGCAGAGTGTTCTGAACTATGACTTGGTTCAGGTCCATGCCTAGGTAAACATCTTTATTCCACAGTGACCTACATTCTGTGGTTCAAACAGCTCTCCCCTCCAGCCTCTTCCCAGTGTGGTTTGAACTACTGCAACCTCTGTTTCTTGTCTTCCAGCTATAACAGTCTGCCTGAAAATGTCACCGAACATGCCACTTGTATCTCTCCTGAACCCCAAGTGAAAATTCTTCTACGAAGGTTCAGGTGGGTGGGAGTGATACATCTATCAAACATGACCACCTGGCAACAGGGGGATGCCCAGACTCACTGCAGCCCAGCCTGTCCACCCATCTGTAGTGAGGGACTTGTACCTGTATGGGCATCAACCTGGGCTATTCAATAACCAAGACCCTAAGGAAGTGTTTGGCTGTTAAAAGGCACTTCACTCTCTCTCCACTCATTAAGGTTGTTCATTTGCAAAGAAACTGTAAACCTAATCTCAGCTCTCTCTTTCTGTCATTTAGTCTCCCACGTATGACCATTTTGTCTGCAAGAGCGGTTTGTTGAAGACCTCCATGTATCATCCATACCTATGTCTCTTCTATTCAGAGATAAGAAAGAATAAAATGTTGATGATCTTCTCCTCAATTCCCTGGTTTCCCTGTCAGAACAAACAGCTATGGATGATACACCATCCCAAAGTCATCAACTGTTCATCCTAGCTGAAAACAGCCCATAGCTCTCCACTGCAATATATCACACCTGACTCACTAGAAATAGGTTGGTTTTTTTTTCCACTGAAACCTGTACAAAAGAGCCAAAGCCTTGATAAATCTGCAGCAGAAGAGCTATGGCTTTTTATGATCATGACCTGAAGTGACCATATTAGTTTACTCTTCTTCCTGGCTCCATGTCAAATCCCACTTGCATGATCCATACAATGAGTCCAAGTTTTCCAAAGGAGACAAGAGGGATTTCAGTTTGCTGCTGTGTAATTAGGCTCAGTAAATGACAGTGCTCTTCAGCAGAAAAACTAGTGCTGTTGAGATGGAAGGAAGAGTGAGGAATCATGGGAAGAGGAGAGAAAAGAGAAGAAGAGGAAAGAAGGAAAGACACACAGAAAGTGCCTCCGTAAAGAGTGCAAGACTTTTCTCTCTGGATTGAGAGCAAGAAGGGAAACAGGGACATCTCTGATCACCATTACTCAGGTGCACCTATCCTTTTCCCCCTTCTTTTCTGGCCAATGCATTTTAGTGAAACAAAAAAGATGTCACAGCTGGCTGCAGCCCAGGATCATTCCCCAGGTGGCCTTGGTTCTTGTCCCAGACAGAGAGGCTGTGAGGCAAAACCAAAAGGGACTGTGAAAGCATGAGGACAGCAAGGAAACATAGCTGACCCCATGGGTAGACATAAGCTCTTTCCACAGTACAGAGACCAGGCGGTTCCTGCAGTCTCCTGGACCAAAGATGTATGTCCTTTTCCTGCACAGCAGACTCTATATCCATCCTCCAGCCCTGAGGCAAGGCGTGGATGGAATCACTTCTTAAGAGTAGGAGGGAGGGATTGTGCACTTGAAAAACCATTGGAAAGGAGAAGAACACATTACCCATGATTTTAAATACAGTAACCTGGATGCTGCACACTGAACTTGAAGGGGACAAGCATTGCATTTAAGTACCTATTTGTGTTCTTTTTTTCTGCCAGTATGACTGGTGCATAAGTCATGGGCAGAACCTGACCTACAGCTGGTTACAAAGACAGATCCACCAATATTTTCTGTCAGGAAAAGGCTGAGGAGGATTAGATTTTGGAGTCAACCCTGTGGCCTGACCAGCCCACTCAGAACTACTGGAAAATAGACCAGACAGTGGAAATTATAAATGCCTTTAAAATTACTGTTATACAAAAATGGAAACACAGAAATTTTATTTTACGTGTATTTTTAAATTAAGCTCATTTTTAATAAATTAAAAAAGTGAAACTTGCCCTAGACCTCACAGGTCCTAGAAAAAGGGCAGGAGACAATGATATGAGGCAGTAAAGTGGTAAGTTGAGGTCCCCAGGCTTGTATAGTTCCCTCCTGAAGCTCATCATTGGAAATCATCCTTCCTTCCTTCCTTGCTTTCTTTCTTGCTTGCTTCCTTCCTTCCTTCCTTGCCTTTACACCTCTATTTTCCCCTCTCATGTCTGCTTGCTTTTTCCCATTTCCTCCCTACTTACGTAACACCTGTGCTGGAAAAAAACTAATGTTCAGACCTTTCCACAGTTCCAAAAGCAATTACTTAATGAAAATATTGTAAAAATTGTTAATGTAAACAGGAAGAGAAGTTTTTAATTAGACATAGGAGAAAAAGCAGATTAGCTCCAGAATTTCTTTTGTGGAGATCATTGGGCCATTACGGCAGCTATGTTCCTGATGTCAGCATGGACTAAAGCCAACTACTTTTTGCTTCTACTGAAGAATCAGGTTAATCAAAATGATGACAGCCAAATGGACAGAGAGCAGGATTCATCCAGACCTCTTTGTCTAAACTCCAGATGGAATTAGAAAGTTAAAGCACAGACAGCATGTCCGGGATGGCCAGGCCCTCATGTGACAAGCCCTGTCTAAAAATTGTTCCCATTAATTTGCAACTGTCAATCACCTCAGCATTCTGCTCCAAAACAATGGCTGGCCCCAGATCACAGCTTCTCGCCATCTCCTAACACCAGCACAGCAGAGAATTAGGGATTTTTTTTTCCTTGATTAGTAAAGACTTTTTGGTGCAGTGCAACATGCTTGGTGCAATAAAAAAAAAGCCTGCTTAAAAGGCAATAGACTCTTTACACAGACCCACACCCTCACCCTCTAATAAAGATCTAAAACAATTTAATGGATTAGATTTAGCGGCTGCATTTGGTCTGTGTGAACAACAAAGTTTTCAGCTTGGCACTCAAAAAAAAAGGGAGCATGAGGGTGGAAGTTGGTTTGAAGTGAAGTTAAAAGCAAGGAAAACAAACCCCACGATTCGCCACCCCACTGGAGAAGAAGAAGACAGTGGCATCTGTGTTTCACCCAATAGCTCATGGGTGGCTGCTCTTGCCCAGGATGACCTTACCCGCAGAAGGACTGAACGTGGGTTCCAGTCACTGCTTCAGTGATTATAAGAAGTGTCACCGGGAGAAATTGAGAACATCTTTCCTCAGCTGTCTATAACCCACTGCTTTCTGCAATTTCTTGAGTGGATATGGGGATGGTAGCTGAGTTCACATTCAAACAATTTAAAAGGAGAATGATGTATAGTCTAAATTTTGATTTTGGAACTGAAGATATAGGACAGATGGGAGGTGACAACAAGTTCTTCTCCAGTTTTGTGTCTTGATCATCTGTATTCCTTGTGAGAAAACAGTAGAGACTCAAGTCCCTAAATGACTTTAACATGACTAAAAATATATATTTGAAGGTATATTTGCTATTATTCACAAAACCAATCCCTTGTTCTATTGTTTGTATAAATTTCATTACAATTAAATTCTTACTGAATTCCTATGCAGGGAATTAATGTTTCTTTTTTGCAGCCCACATTACCTGTATACTGAATCCAATGCAAGACCCAAGCACACTTTTGAAATCAAATCATATCCATTTAAGACATGCAGAAACCTAATGAAAAGGATACCAGGTTAATCTTGAAAAGTCAGGAGTAATTTTGAAAAGTCAGAAGATATTTGAAATGGTAGCACTCTTTTTTTCCCAGAGACATAGAATAGTATTCTAAAAGAAAAAAGAGGTCAAACCAAACATTTCAAATTGACTTAAAAAGGAGGTGTTTGGGTTTTTTTCCCAAAAGTTTGAACTTTTTTTATTTCAACTTCACCTGAACTGAGAATCTTTCTCGAGTTGTTCAGTCTAGCAACCAAATTGAAAACCTTATTCTTCCCTGTTCTTAATATAAAACAAAATAATTTGTAGCCTGAAATTGCTTTCTTGGGTATATTACTCCTCTACCTAGGTGACCCAGCCTGAAGACATAAAACCAGAGCCTGTTGCCACTTCACTTCCCAGAATTTGGCTGAATCATTGCTCTGCATATCCTTTGCTTTTCCTGTTTGCCTGTCTGAAGACACATACACACAATATCTAACACACACATGATACAGGGATGACATCATATGTTATTTGAAAGAATCATACAGTAAAGATTATCTATTGTATTCCACATGAAAATTGTATTACTTGATTCATGTTTTTCCCTATTATTTAGACTTTACCCATGAAGTTTGTTGTCATAAGGGGAAAAAACTGTTAGCTACAAAAAGTGTGGTACAAAACAACAGTCTCTCACAACCAATCTTTTGTTAACACTGCAAAAGAAAAGAAGAGAAATAAAACAGATGAAAAAGAAGGACAAGGGTGTTGAAAAATCACATTACTTCGCTCCTGAGGAATGAAGCTTTTGAAAATTAATGCAGTCATTAACCATCTGGCTTACTATATAGTTAGCAAAAAGTTCCTCTGAAAGAGTTGGCTTTACATTCATAACCAGTTTATTGGTCCATTGGCACCAGCATGCCTAAACACAAGGGAAAGTCAAAACTGTATCATAGCATTGCCTAGCTAACACCTGGAATTTATTCTCTGGAGTGAAAACAGCAGGGAACTGACCAGAAATAACCTCTCTGGTATTATTCCTTCAATTAGACCAAAACAAGTTTCCCTTTGAAAACTTAATAATAAACACTGCAGGTCATTCACTTGTTTGGAGCCCCTTTGGGAAAGCTGAGCAGATGGGTCCCCTTATCTAGCCCCCTCGCTGTCACAGAGACAACAGCCACAAATCAGGACAGATATTGATTTTAATTGGAACCAACAGCATCTACATCTTGCTGGAAAAAAAATCCATCTTTTAAAAAGATTGATTTGGTTTGTCCTGTCAGGTTGATTAGACAGAATGAGGTAATTCTTTGCAAGATGAACAATTATGCCATTTTTCAGGTTCAGTGCTTAAGTAAATACACACAGCAAATCCCTAGGCAAACCCGAGGTCCATTTCAGACCCTTTGTACATACAAGCAGCGTAGATTAAAACATTGTTCATTCAAACTGAAGCAGTTATATTCTCATTATCAGACGGATTTGAGGTGTCATCAGGGTCTCTTCAGTGGTTTTCACTGAGGTGTAAGTATTTCTTAGCCGGGGAGAGAATTAACAACATGAAGTGAACATCTACTTAAAATCAAATTATCTGGGACATTTTCACCACCCCCGGGGTAAAAGCAGTTCTCCTCTAAAATTCTTGTAAATTCATCAAGGCTGCTATTCCCTGAAGAATCTCAGATGCATTGCTGTTTGCCTTTAACAGACACAAGAAAGCTATCTCTCCCCCTGCCCCCCGCACTCATGCAAATCTCTTTCCCATACGGCATGTTAATTCCTGCAAGGGAGGTGAGATGAACAGGTGCCATGGTTCTTGACTTAATTGCTGCGAAAAGTAGAGCACTAATAACGAGCTGTTCACTAGAGGCAGTTTCCATCCTGGCAAAGGAGCCCTGCCAATCTGGGGGGTGTCAGCCAGGCAGTGGCAGCGTCAGCCGGCCGGCTGCCGAGGCTGCAGGGGCAGGCAGATTGCTGTCTTGGCAGCAGGCCAGCCCAATAGACCTCACAGGGTTGTCATTGTCACCAGCATTAGCGTTGTCCTTCCAAAACAGAGAACAACATCACCCTCTTTTCCCCTGGGAACCAAAAGAAATAGTTTTATCATTAAGAGAGTCATCTCAGGGGACCTCTATGGACCCTAAAATAAAACAAGCAGTAGCAAGAAGAGGACTGGAACTCTATGGAGTAATTAGACTGGGGAACAATTAGGCATTGCATTAGAAGGTTGGGGTGAAAATGGAAGAATCCTGGAGGGCTTTCATTACTCCCTTCGCTATGGGCAAAAGACTATCACAACACATATTGGAGGCAACGTAAACTGTTCCTACCGTGTCTTTGCGTACTCCACGCAGTGATGGCCAAATCTGGACCTTTTTGGATAACACCCGTGGAAAGTCATATGCAGGAAGCCTAGATACTAACACCTACACTCTCTGTGTTCTCCAGCTCATGGAGCCATAGTGTAGAAGAAGGAGGGTGCATGCTTCACCTCCTCGAAGGAGGCTGCTTCTCCCATTGCTGGGCAGCTCCAGTAGAAATTCTTCCTCCATGAGAAGCATCCTCACTTGGCACCATAATAGCCTCTCAAGGGAAATGGTATAACCCATGGCTTGAATAATTTAAAACTGGATTGTAGTGAGTGCCAGCAGATGTAGGGGAGATAATAAACATGCAAGTGGGGGGGGGGTGGAAGACTACTGTCCACCTCTGACATTTGTGCCCCAGCAACAGCTGCCCTTTTGGCTAAGACTCGACAATTCTAAGGGTTATTAGAGCTTTTTTGCAGAGCTGAAGGGGAACACAGAAACGCAGTGGGCCTCTTGAATCCTGAAAACTGTGTAGCACACTCAGATCACTTCTCCCCTTCAGTACCTGATATGCCTTTCAATTTCCTTTCATGCCACTCATCTCCAGTCCCCCTGCCAGAATTCCCTGCGAGCTTGGCAAGCTTTGTTTCTTCAAGTGCGTTCTTACCCTGCACACAGGTTTTCCCAAGCTCTCACTGCTTCTGTGAAAAGCCCCCCTGGAGATGAACTACAAGACTAGCACTAATTACCATAATAATTTGTTAGAGCACTGCTTTGATCCTTTCTCACCTACTAAGTCAATCCTGTTCTACTCCATCCCCAAAGGTGTTAGATGTGATTACACAACTAATTAACACAAGAGATTGGATTTTAAAGAATGTATGATAACAATTCAGATAAAAGTTTTGATCTTTTGAAAAACAAGGAAGTGGGCAAACTTACCACTTCCCAGGAGATCTATAGCAGGTCAGTTATTGCCAGAAATCTAATGTGTAACACAAATGGTTCAGAACAGCACCTCTAAGTCAGCAAGTTATACTGTTCCTCCAACAGTTTCTGTAGAAAACACTACTTCTTATAAATTTGCAAACTTGAAATAGTCATATTTTATTCTTTTATGTGAAACATGGATTCTGTTTGATCAGGAAAACCCCAAACTTTTTCAGCGGTTTTATCTCCTTTCAGGATAAATTTCATCTTGTTTTCTACCCCAGGATAAGACAGCTCTGAGTGTTTTCAGATTCCTTGGTGTGTCATCACTATTTCATTTAATAGTATTCATGGCAAGTTACACAGGTGAACCCTCACTGTACTTTTTTGAATAAATAAGAAAGTAAAGAGAGGGAGAGAGATCACTTATCATACTCTACAACTAGGTCAGCTTACACAATTCCTTTTAAAACATGTTAACTAGAATTTAGGAAACAGAGTCAGAGCCCATTGGATATTTACACTGGCTTTAGAGATTTTGACATCGAATCATAGGAAAAAAGGAACAGGAAACCAGATGAGTGTCTGGGAGCATCCAGAACTACATAACTGGTATTATTAAATCAGTAAGAGTCTCTTCATGATTGCTTCACATTGTTGTCTGCAACATCTTTGATGTCAGAAGCTTTTGTTAGCTGTTAGAAGCCTGTGAAAAGCTATTGCTCCAACACAGTTAAAAGACGTGCTATTAGTAAAAAAGGTTTTAAAGTTTGGACAGATCATTTTGCAGTCATGACTCCTACTAAGCTGTGGAGAATTTTTCAGGGCAAATGTAACTGGTATTTGATGGGTAGGAAAACAGTGCTAAAAAAGAATTAAGATCGCTACATTCAACTCAGTGTATTCTACTATGACACTTGAAGTGCAACATTAAAATAAACAACTCCTGAAACAGCAGTGTGTTCCGTAACATGCCCAAAGATGAGGGTGCCCATGCAAAGGGTGTACCATGCCACTCTTATTCTTATTGATTCCAGCACATTTTTTTATGCTGCTTTGTGTGAAGGAGTGGTCTGCATTGCTGCGGTTGCCAGCAAGGTACACTTCTGCACAGAGGTTAATACTTTCGAAAAAAGATTTTACAGGATTCATGGGCTCAACTGAGGCATGCTTGGACTCAGTTTTCAGTAGGAACTAGAGTTCACAGATGCTGAAGGGGGAAGGAAGGGAACTGTGGGTGAGATGGATTAGAAAACATGTGTGTCCAGGAAATATTTGAAGCTGTCTTCTTGTTTTATTTCCTGCCCTCTCTTTTACTTTCTCCGTCTCCTTCTCTTTTTTCCCATTCTTTCCTTTCCCTTCTCAAAAGTAGTGCACGTGTGTGTGTGTTTGGGCCAGACGAATAGGTTTGATTTTGATGACAGCCCTGAAATATGAAAAGAAGGAATTCACATAGAATGCTTTAAAATAGAATTAAAATATGCCTGCTACAATTCCTTTCTTTTTTACTAAAAAAATAGGAAGGAGGGAGGAAGAAAAGTGGAAAAATACAGCTTTTTGACAGAAGTAATATTTTGTGTTTCTGTCATCAGAGATACATAATTAAGACATGAAAATTTTTGTAAGTTTCTCTCCTCATCCTTGGTAGCAGCCTTTAGCATAATGTGATACTTTAGGAGATTCTTGTATGACAAATTTCATTGGAGCAAAGCAATTTATCATCAGATCTGACTCATGACCAGTACATTCACCTAAATGGCCAAGTCTACGGATCATTTCAGGGCTTACTACTGTTACAGCCTTCAACGTGCAGAGTGTGATTTATTAATTTGGGGTTTGTTTAAATAAATAGACTTTTCAAACTGCCATGTGCAGGTAGATCTCTTCATGTGTAAACTCTACTGTATGGTAGCATACACAGCTGAGAAAGAATTCTTACCCATTTGGCGAGTCAGCTGATGCATTTTCTTCTGTTGCTTTTTTACCAATGAAAGTACCAATATAAAACTATTGCCTATTTAAACCACACAGATTTGCATTTACATTTACAATATTTCTGTACACACTTTTGCAGATGGATGGCCAGGTCATTTTCTAGTACTTCAGTTCAGTTAGTGAACAGTTAAAATTTAGTTCAACATCAGTAATATAAAAAAGCGTATACCACTTATTAATGATGTACTTGAGTTTAGATAGAGCCCTGAGATAAAGAGGGCAACTTCATTACCACTGCTTACACCGAATTTGAATTTGACCTCCTGATCTTTGCAGGCTTATAAGGCAATTTAATTCAGTCACTTCAGGTTTCATTTGAGGTACCTTTCACTGAAAAAGGAGTTTGGTTTCATATGTGCTTGTGTTAAAGCCGCCAAGAGAAGTCAGGCAAATGTTCTTCTCATTTATTCCAGTTCAACTTTAACAGAACCATCGACATAAGCAAGAGGAGAATTTCATTCATTGTCTCCCCATACAGCTATGCGTATCCCATTCTTAATGACTGGAATCAGAAGGAAACTGAGTAAAAGTACAGAAAATTGGTCTCTTGGGTCATTTTTAATGATCTACAAAAATAAAGGCTCTGTTAACTCTTTCTCATTCTAACCTGATTGATTGCTGATGCTTTTGGAGGAAGAAAGGTGAACCTAATCTATTACACACTCTGAGGCGAACACCATGATAATAATCACACATGCTGCCTGTTAGAGAGCCCTTTTTCTCGGTAATGTTTTTCCTCATTGGCTTCATTACAACTGTCAAAACATGGCTATCATTTGAGAAGTGAGTGAAAAAAGTCTTCATCCTACAAACACTTTTTTCCTTTGTCTGGCTACTTCGGGACATTAGGGAGTTCATTTGCAGGCAGGGCCAAATCCCAATTTCCCTGTGAAGGAGAAAGTTGACATTGGTGAATGTTTAATGAGAGAAATGACTGCAGATTTGATCTTCTTGCAAACTCTGTAGCATTACAGAGCCGCAGTCCCTGTAAAATCAACTTGGTATTACCTTACCAGCTAAGCGCTAAGTCAAAAGCTTATTGTAGGATCTGTGACCCATGCAGTCCAGTTCACCTGAGCTTGCCTTTATTTCTGTTCTTTCTAAAGGCTCCCTGCATGATCAAGAAAGAGAGACAGGTGGAGATTTAGCCCCCTTTCTGAACTTAGGAATTGGCCAGGACCTACATCACCCTTCTAGATTTCATCTACTATGACTGGTGGAATACAGGGAGATTCAGCAGGTAGTTCAGGGTATCTATGCCCTCCTCATTCTCTGGAAGCGCTGACTTCCACTTGCTGTATGCTGAAGTAACAGATATTTATCAGCCTGCCAACTTAGTTAGACTTACACGCCTGTTGGTAATAAGTGTGCTTGACTACCCGGCGGGTCCTGATCTCAGGACCCTTTGCAGTATTATACCAGTGATTAAAAGCCTTCCTAAGGCTTCAAGCTCTATTAGTTGTATTCTGTTGCTTATTTTTGGAAAGCCTAAAGATGCTTTTTCAAGCCTTTTTTGCTGTTTCTTTCCTTTGCGAATTTATGCTATATTCTACCACTGGTGGTTAGTGACATTTCTGAGTGGAATGCAAAATCTTCCTCCATGTACTCCGGCATGTATTTACAAGTGCAGAAGAAACAGGCTCTTCCATACTTCAGTCCCTGAAGCCTGAGATTTAATTAATCATCTATTTCCTAATGGGATATTTAATTAATCATCTAATTCTTAGTGGAAATGAGTAAAAATGCCGTGAGTGTTCATTTAGTCATGTTACCTTTTAACATATTTCCTTCCTCTACCATTCTTTTATCCTTTGGAGTGAAATAAAGATGCAGAAAATAATTATTTGCATTTTTATTACAGAGAATTATTTACTTGATCAGAGACTTTAAAATTTGCTTCCCGCTAGGATACACTTTTATGCTTTTTAAAAATAAATAATGAGACTTTTCAATTTAATTATTTTATCCTGAAGGGGAAATATATATGAAAGTAGGATATTGTGTAGGTCTGTGTGCGTGTGTGTGTGGTTGTGGGTAATTAATTAAAAACACATTCTTCATCCTGCCTGCCCCTAGAAATGTGAAAGGTTAGCCTTTTTAGACTTGCCACCTGTGAGATGAGGGATCACTAGTTCCTTCTTCCTCCCAAGGACCAACAGTCCTCATTCTTGCTATAATGAAGAAGCTGATTGATGGATGTCACCCTCCATGCTGCTGACATCCTTATCTCCTCCTGCTTTATGCAACAGGCATGACCTCCTTCAGCCAGATGGTTTTGAGTGCTGTATCCACTGCTCACTTCCACTGTCCCCTCAGCGTGCTCACCTTTAGCACACATGCCAATTGGCAGCAGCCTATATGTCTGTCTGTCAGTGGCTCTGTAATGAGACCAATTTATTAGGTTACATAATCCTACCTCTTTAGGGAAGGGGGGAAATACTGCATAGTGCACTGGAAAGAAATCTATCCCGGCTTCTAATTCTCAAGACCACGGAAAGTAATTTCTTTTTAGTAAATAAAAAAGGTCGAGGTAGGCTGGCATGTTTGAAATCAGTTCACTTCAGGGCAATCTTGAAATATTTTCTTACGACTTGTTGTTTTACTACATTCAGAAAGGCGTCGGAATGAAAATGCCAGATACAAACTCCTCTGGGCTTTGTAGAAGGTCAGGCCCAGCCCAACTGTGTATTTGTTTTCCTAACACAACTGTTTTGCAAGCCATTTTATCAGCCACTGTTGTTTCCTTTAGAAAGCATATTATTTTGTTATATTGAAGAACTCTGTGGCTTCATTTCATATTTCTTTACTAGGGATACTCAAGAAGAGAAGAATCTGGGTAAATCATAATTGTGATGCTTATTTTACATATAGGATTGCAACTTACAACGTGTCACTGCAATGTGACAAAGAAATGCTAGAGACAAAGATGATGTGCATGAACACTGTGTGAAGACAACTGGCTAGTCTCTTGGTATACTAAGCACTTTGTACAAGGTAGTAGCCCCACATAACCAGGTCCAGTTCCAATAACTTGCAATATAAGTAGACAAAATGAGAAAAAAATACAAGAAATATCAACTAAATATTACAAAATAAATACTATTAAGAACTTGTGAGTCAGAAAAGCCTACAAATTCCAGAAAGGTTCAAGATCTTATTGTGCTAACTGTATCAGTGAAAGGCAATAAGAACAAAATTAAATTTAGATTCAGCCTGTATAATGTCAGCATCTAAATTTGGAGCATAGTTTCCCTGGGTTCCCCCTATTAGGCAGAGAAGACCGCATTCAGGGTATGATTCAGAGATTAGATAAGTTGAAATGCCTTTTAGTGGTGCCTAATGCTAAGGTGGACCGACCTAGATTTAAGGACTACTGTCATTCCATAAGAAAAGTAAAAAGATACATTATATGTGAAAACAATAATCAAAACACAATTTAGAAGCACAACTAAATTTTGGGTTCATTTATTTTTGAAAGGAAATCAAATGATAATAGCTATAACTCTTTAAATATATTTGAAAAGATATTAAAAAATCCTGAAGTTTGCAAGTCAAAAAAGAAACCTTTCTAAGAACAACTAGTTGAAAACTCTCAAAAGGAAAAAAATTCTGTGTGTTTTATGTAATAGATATTAAGTACCCAATGCTCCACTGAAGAACTACTTTTCCTTACCAAATAAAAAGGGCTACGGACCATTCTTTCCAGCTGTGATAGTAAAGAGCTTTGCATCCAAACTTCCTGTTGGTAGCAGTCTCTTGCTCATTCCTGCTGACTCCCGAACTGTATCTGGGAACTTGGAAGAGTGTTTTTTGGCACAGACCAAAACTGGGCTAAAAAGCAGAATAACAAATTAGCAGTGGAAATGATCACATGGCAGTATTCTGGCATGGTTCAACCTACAAGTACAAAGATAGCCAAATTGGCTACAACCAATTTACCTACAGCTGGCTCAAGATTCAAGCTTTTAACCAAGTCATCCAGCTACAGTACTGGCACATGAAAGCATAGTAAACAGGCCCTAAGATTCCCACAAACAGTCTTACTGTAGAGCACCTTATGAAGCAGCTAAGCGATCTTACCTCTGTGTAAGTCCAGGGTTTCATTATACACACGATTCATACCAAAACACTGAATGAATTCATCTCATGTGTACTCCTTTTTAAGTCCTTTCTTGGTCTGAACACTGAATACAAAACAGCGGGCCTGAATGCAACAAGAGATGCAAAGATGCATCTGCTGGTGTTACTGCTCAAACCCAGGCTGTCAGCTCCCCCAGTGGAAACTTCTCTGCATTGAACTTGAATCAAGATTTTGACTATACAAATGCCTAGATCATGAGCTTACAGAGATACAAAAATAACCAGGCCACTCCCTAACCCCGGAGGGCATTGATGCTGCATTACCACTCATTCCTTGTCAGACTTAACGTATTTATTATACAGACCATCTTTGGGAAAGGACCAGACATCATAGTGATTGGTGAACAAAAGTGGAAAAGAATAAACACAGTACAATGGATATCACTCATGCAGAGTAATTCATCTAACATACAGAAACCAGGGAAATATCCCCAATCAAAACTATCTGCTCCTTAAGCCTAAACATTCAATAACTTCCCAGCTTTGGAATGTATGTGCATCTCCTCCCTGGATTTCCTGTGGTTTACATTATCATTTGCAAGGTATATTATGACAAGCTATTTACTTTGGGCCATAGCCCTGAGGCATTTGAGTGTCTCTCCTTTCACAGAATGTCATAAATAAACATGAATAATCTGCATAAAGGGAGATGACTTTATCTTATAACAAGTCAGAAGAGTAGACTATGCTCGTCCATACACAATTCCCTACATATATTTGCTTTTGTCTGATCTTGAAAGCGGTACGCTTTTGTTTGCCTGTTAAATAAATAAGCGAGCCTTTCCTGTTATATTGTACAGAACTGCATTCACATTTGAAACGGTGACATGTTCACTTAAGTCAAATAATTTCTACCAAGAAAAGCTACTATTTCACTGTCAACATTATTTTTTCTATGCTATGCTAACAGATGAATAATTGTGCAGCCAATAAACAAGCAATTCAGTTTAAAACCAGTAGCACTTGTCAAACAACTGTTCCTTAACACTACTCTCTGACATCCTCCAGCATTACCTCATAAAGCTGAAGACACGGGGTGAGGAAGGCCTTTAGATTAAACAACAGAGACTCACCATAGCCTAGCTCCCAAAATAGCAGAAAGAAAGGCAAAAATAGTTAGACATGCTGATTGTATTGTTATAACTTAAATTGTATTCAGATGCGAACTCTGACGTGCCAAAAACTGTAAGAGCTGAGCATGAGAGATCAGAAAAGTGACATCTGGTATTGGATGCCCCTCCAGACATGACTAATACCATTGGTATTGTGTAGGCTTTACCCTTCCTAATTTAATAGTCAAATGTAAAGATTAGGCCCCCACAGCTTCTACAGTATCATGAGAGACTGTTTTACTGTATGTCTATATAAAATCTCTACTATCCTTCTTCATGGATCTCCACAGATGGTCTGCCTTTGAATAGGCGTGTATATCTCTCATACTGCTATGGACAGTTCATCTTATTACTTCCAGCTGGTGGATTTACAACTGAACCATATGACTCCATATATTATTAGTGGGAAACGAGGGAAATTTGACCACTAAATATTGATTTTATGCAAGAGTAAGTTTTTTGCTGCACACTATGTGACATATATATGCAACTAGACTCACACTTCATCTTTATTTTCATTAAAGTTGAAGTTTCATCTGTAGATTTCCACTGCATTATTAACAGCACAGTCCAAGTATTTTTACGTATTTGACATTCCTGTCATGAATATCATAAAGCAGCTGTTATTAAGAATTTAACACTTACCCCTTCCCCAAAGTTTGTCTCTGAAGTTAGGAACCTAGATCTCTTTTATTTATAAACCAGGATGATTCTTTTCCTATAAGTTTAAATACTTGTTTCTGCCACACCAGACTAGCTAGTGGTAGTTTTTACCTTTTCATGTAGTAACACAGAATATTAATATGCATCTTTCTGAGAGCTCTATGCAGATACAGGCTTCAAAATATTTTGATCTTAGAAGTGTACTTACCTATCTTTCACAAATGGAGAAATTGTGCCATGTAAAACCAGCGGTCCTGTTCTAAGTCACAGGGCAAACTGACATAAAGCTATCAGCAGAAGAGCATCCTGTCATGTATCCCAGTCTCTGTGTGATCCAACAGTTCCAAACTGTTAACTGTGATTTTGTTGCATGTTAAGACATGTGATGGAAGCTCTGAAGGGGTAACAGGATGACATGGATGATAGCACTGAAGAATTGTGGAAATGCTGTTCTACAAGAGAAGCAGTATGGAAAATTCTACCATGAAACAACCAGCCAATGACAAGCTCAAAAGGGCTGGAAATGAGAAGGTCAGTGTGACATCTCACATAAAGTAGACTTTACCTATTTTTAAATTACTTTAACATTTTTTTATTTATTTATTTATACTTATTTATCATTTTTATAACAGAAATATGGGTGCAGTTAATCAGAAAAGCTTGGGCACAAAATTAGACTGAGTTGAAACACCATGATAATTCTCTGCAAGCACTTACTCCACAATGAGTGGGTAGTAGCTTAAAAAAAGACCCCAAAACATAAAGGTTCAAATTTTGTCACTTCATTGGTGAGGAGTGATATACCAGCTCTAACATATAAGGTACAACATATGAACCTTACTTGTGGTGTGTTAACATTAACCTTTTCTTTCATGTAACAGAATAGTGCAATTATTCCTTCTAGGACAAGAGGGTACGATCTTAAGCTCTGCCAGGAGAAGTTTAGGCTGGATAGTAGGAAAAAATTTTTTATAGAGAGAGTAATCAGACGTTGGAGTGGGCTGCCCAGGGAGGTGATGGATTCACTGTCCTTGGAGGTTTTTAAGATGAGACTGGATGTGACACATAGTGCCATGGTCTAGTAATCACAGCGGTGTTGGATGAAGGGTTGGACTTGATGATCTCGGAGGTCTTTTCCAACCTGGCTGATTCTATGATTCTATGACTCTAACACCTGCTGTAGGAACAGCTCACATTCTCTTGCATATGAATGAGCTCTGTATATGACTCTGAGCCACTAGATTTCACATCAAATAATTTAAAACTGATATCTGACAGCATGTTAGCAAACCATTAAAAAGCATACACAGAAGGATGCAAAACATTATCTACACATCAAATAGAAACTGCGAATTGCATCGGGCAGGCTTAACCTGCATGTTATCAATCCCGAAGGACAGAAGAGAGAACAGACCTTACAATTCAGAGTTCCACTTCGGTTTGGCTAAGGATCCAATAGTTGAACGTCCATTTGGGTTTCATCCAGACTGCCTGACCATCTTTGATATACAGAACTAGCCTGGAAGTCTTGCAAAAACAGGATATTCTTGTGAAACTTCCAGTATATTCTCATTCTGGTTGGGCTTGAAATACAGGAAAAGTAGTCTGCTTTTGTGGTATTTCACTGGATCATTAAACTCCAAGCACAGAGTCAGTGCTTAATAAATAATACCTAAGTATAGTCTTTCAACACTTCCGCTTCCAATCTTGATCAGACATGGGAAGTGAAAAAGAGTGAAAAAAACCCAAAAGAAGTGGTCCATCCAAATTTCGCACTGTCTTTAACATTTGGGCTTTTGTGGTTTTGAAGACAGAAAAGGAGGCCCCATGGCTGCTTTGGAGAGAAAAAGGTGGGTTTGCTGGCCATAGTCAGAAAAGTCAGTTGGCTGTGTACCAATGGAAGAGCCCTTCTGAAATCCATGCCAGTAATGGGGTTGAAGTTTGAAGCTAGTGCTCTGGATGACAAAACATATCCCTTATCTTTTAGCATCCAAAAGTTCTCAGTTTTAAAAGCCAAGCAGAACTTTTGAGTCCTTTAGATTCTTGAAGTTTTCACCTTTATTTTCAATGCCTTCTATTATAACTTTTTTAAATCTTAGCACAAATCTCTTGCTCCTTATAAACAAAAAGGCAGCTGAGATGACACTTTTTCCTTCTCTTAATATTGATACAGGTAAGAGAAAGGGGGAGATCTGTGTGACAGCTGGCCACCACAGCAAACCCAATTTCTAAAGAACAAACCACCTTAAGGTCTCAGGCAACAGACAGTAGATTTAGAGATAGGGATGTGCAAACTGCCCACAGAAATATCAGCAATTTACATATAACCAATATGAGAAATGCTATAGCCATTATTAAAACTTGAAGGCATGTAGTGATTGCATAGAAAAAAAATTGTATTTCTCTAATTTGGAAGTTAGGCACATTTTCGATTATAGATCCTTATCCTGGGAACTAAGGATCCATTTTTCTTTTGGAACAGAAAATAATGAGCCTAATAATGACTTTTTCTCTGATAATACTTCAAATAAAAAAGAAAAACACAGAAAGCAATATTTGCACTTTGCTTCCAAGTTATATTAATTTGTTTTTCCGTCTTCTGAAAAAAAATACATCCAAGGAAAATGAAAAACATATGCTTTTATATAGTTTAAGCCATGAATATGAGTCAGTGCTACTAAATTCTATGATACATTCCACCTCATTAATGTGATAGAATATACTGAAGATATCTATTTATATATAGAATATGGGAGATAATAAATTACTCCATAGTTAGGGTTAATATGTGTAGAGATATACACAGACACAATACACTTGTACAAATGCAGGTAAATATTACACCTATTCTGTAGGTCACTTACAATGTACTCACATTGCACTGAGAACAAAAGTACATCATGATAGAATATTTATTGTACACAGAGGGTAAAACAAATGAATAAATATCCACAAAAATATCTATTTAATTTTCCCTTTTATAGAGGAAAATTTTGAGAAGCCGACTTCTACAGTAACAGGGTATATGTTTGTGTTATATATTTTATACATGTACATCTTTAATCTCTAGCGTGGGTGTTTTGATGCAGCATGCTCATAGTTATAGCTGAATATTGACATGACTCAACACCTTTGAATAAGCTTTGGTGATTAAAACTGTCTAGCACAGTAGACTGTCTACTCCCCTGTAGAAAACACCAAAATATTCATTAATTTTGAATTTTTCACATGAAACAGTAGAAAAGTCTCAGTTCCAAATGTTCTCAAGAAAGGCTTCACCTTTCAACATACAAGTCATTTAAAAAATGTAGAAGTGGTAGTCGTTTAAGTCCTATAGTCTTTTGGAAACAAAAATGTGACTAGATCAGTTACACAGAATCTATTTGTAAAAGTTTAGAATATCCTCACCTTGCCTCTTCACCTCTTACCTTGAATTATCTACCCCACAAGAAAGTACGTTGTTCTCTAGCCTGTTTATTATGCTGTTTACAATCTCAGCCTAAACCCACTGCAGTAACAAACTTCAGTTACTGGACTTTGCACTGTGCAGGCACATCCTGAACGCTTGCCTTATGCTGCTGACTCCACTGTCAGGGCACAGAGATGAGGTAGGAGGGCAGCAACCAGCAGCAGCAGACACTCCCACCCTGAACCGCTTCCATCAGAGTCTTTAGAGTATATCTGACTCTGCTTTTAGGCTTCTCCATCACATTTTGTGATTATGGAATACCATCCACTTTGTGTCACCGTATTTCTACGTTAAAAAGTTTGGGTGGGTTTTATCACTCTTTATTGGGAAATCATTCTGTGCTTCTGAGCACCCATGCTACCCACTGCCATACCCTATATCCCCTTTGATGTGAAGGAAGAGGGCTCCGCACGCTGTTTCAAAGGGGGCTACAGCATGGCCTTCATAAAGCAGTGGAAACACAGGTTCCCTGCTTTATTCTCCATGAATGAGCACTGAACTGATAGTTTTCTTTCTCTCAAGACCTCATTCCTGAATAGGAATAGTCAACTTGAAGGTTATTGTTCTATAAATAAAGTTATGGTAAATATTTTTCTGTGTGTAACTTTATGTTTACCTATATGGAATTTTTTGCTGCCATTCATTTCTCCTCTCTCAGTATTGTGTGACACCCTTTAGTTTATTGCAGACAGCTTTACTACAGTGAGTAACTGAGCATCATCAACAAACTTTGCCATCTTACTACTCACCTCTTCCCTAAATTATCTAGGAAGTCCATACCAGGGACCATGCTGCTCATGCCCAAGCACATATGACTGTGGCTCTATAAACTCCTTTGGAACAAAAATAGACCTTTCGTTCCTATCCGTTGTTTCCTAACTTTTAACCAGTTTGTTTGTTTGTTTGTTTGTTTGTTTTAGTCTGTGTGAAGATCTTTCTTCTTATCGTATGGTAGCTGTGTTTCTTTAGAAGCTTTTGACAAAAGACACCATTAAAATTGAAGCATGCTAATTAAATAATCCACTGTAAAAAAAGAAATGTGTTTAAACATGTGCTAACAAAACAAAATAAAACTTCAGAAAAGCCTTATTTTGAATTCTGTCTTATTAGTCAATAGACCTACATGAGCCATTTAGAGCACATATCAACTAATGTACATGAACACTCATTTTTTTCATCAAGTCTAGACAAAACCTTTTATTGGACGAACCATGATAGAATACCAGTCACAGTAACTGTACTATTAACTTGCAATATGTCCTATAAGCTGCTGTGTGTTCATTCTGAACGTTTATGCTTCTGTCATTCTCAGTGAACACCACCTTTCTTGTTCAGAATTTTGTAACCGCCAGGCTGACTAACAAGCGGTGCAGCCTTGTCCTTTGCATCACCAGCTGATTATATAACAGGAAGCACATGAACCTATTTTAATTTATTATTATTTCTTCACTTGCCAACATGACTTTTGTGCAACTAATAAAATAAGGAATATTTCTCCATGCTCTTTATTATGAACTAAAAATTTAAAAAACACTTTTTAATGCAATATGAAAAAGTTGTTATTCCTTGGCCAAGCTGGCATATACCAACTTGTCTTCCCACTTCTGGTTTTAGTAGGAAGGAAAATGGACATACTGCTTTCATATTAACCTGATTGCCTTATGGGCTGGGTCCTTCTTCCAGTTTGTGAAGTACCTGCCACGGTTGTAGTGTTTATTTATCCAGATACAATTAAGTTGTGGTGACTTACGTTAGTAGTCATGTCAAATCAAGCTACTAATGAAAATCCATTACTGAGAAATTATAAAGGCTGTGAAAAACCCTGAAAACACAAACATCTTTGAGTGCAAAAATGTGCTACTCTAAGGAGCATCTTACTTGAATCTTTTAAATACTTCTGTCAGACTCTCCCCTGCCCCTCAAAAAAATTGCCAAAACACCAACAAATAATCCCAAAACAAACAAAAAATCCCCCAAACAAACAAACAAACCCGTGAATTCTTTAGCTCCAGAAAACTTATATTCTTTAAATTGGTTTTACTAAACTACTAATCACTCAGTGTCAGTGAAATTTCACAGGCCTTAGTTATAACTCTCTTCCTATGACCCCAACAACCTGTGAATTTTCATGTTTTCCAGCAGATTCAATTTCTGTGATGAAAGGCAAAGTAGCTCATGAGTTTCATGTTTCAGTGTTATAGTTCCCAAGCAATTGTGATTAACTTGCTGTGATATACAGTTAAATTTTTTTGCAACTTTTGTCTCCAGAGTAGTCTACGCTGCTGAACCATAACACAACTGCTCCTTCTTATTATGCTGATTTTGTGTTTGGAAGAACCAAAGACCACAGGTTTCTACTTAAAAATTGTGGTTCTTATAGCTATAAAGTCCCACACTATTTCAGATATTGCAGAGAGTATTTAAATAATGTACAGTGGCTGAATTTGCCTTTCAGTGAGATCCATGTTCAGAACCCTCTCAGGCAATGTTTATGTTTTTAGTGCAATCTGAAAAGATATATTGGGTCTGCTACTTTGGGTAGAGATCATTATATCACCCTCATATCAAGCATGCATTTAGACAAATGCTTTTGGTTGGAAACATAAAATGCTAGATGTCCACTGGGCCACATGGCCACAAACCCCTCACTGTTGACAAAGACAGAAAATAGGTCTAGTTCCTTCACTGCAACAATTATAGTCTGATGAAAGAATTATATGGCTTTTGACATGAGCTGGGACAGAGCCTTTTTTTAAAAGGAGCTTCAAAGATATTACAGAGGCCTTCAAACCCTCCATAGACCACTGGCAGTCCACAGAGAGTCAGCTGTTATTCTCATTTCCAGCTAAGAGAAACAAAACAGATGGGAGGAGATGAAGAACAAAAGCAGAAACTGCAAGTGTTTTGTTTTTCAGAAGGGGAAAAACATTTATCACACTCAATACAGTACAAATGCATAAATACTTTCCTAGTATTAATTTTCTGTGTAAGCAACCACTATCGTTGCCACAGGGGTATTATGTGAGTCCAATTGACAGAGGAGGCAACCCACACAGTTCTGAAGGAGAGGGAACCTAATAGTGAATGCCAGCTCTTTTAAAAAGAGATTATTTGTATTAATAAATGTTTTAGCACTCCTGCCAGTGGAACTTGATGAGAATTTTTAATATCAGTTGTTTCCAGACAAAATCCTAGTTGATTACTATGCTAGTTTGGGATAATGAAAATTTAGTTTCCTTAAATTCTTCCATGCCCAATTTTCCTTCCTCCATACTGAAAAAAACCCCAAAACCAAAAAACCAAACAAAACAAAAAAACCCCCACAAATAAAAAAACCCCAAAATAATCATTATGTAAAAGCATTCTATCACTTTATGTGTGAGAATTGTAAAGACCAAACATTAAATAGCAAATGCTATTTAGCAATGGGAAAACCAGTCTAAACAAGTCAACGGAATCTGTTTGCAGTCTCTGACAGAGTGATCAATGGTGAGGATGTGGCATATAAAACTATTTGTTAAAAAATGCAGCTTGCTGGGATTTTGTGTGGGATAGCATGTAAGCTGCAAATATCAAGTGCAACCTCTTGTCTTAGACTACAGGGCACACGTCCCATTGGGACTTCTGTGTTAAGCTGCCAACCGCTCAGACATTCATATTATAATGCTATCCTGTATCTAAGGCATAGTCCATTTACAAGTCTCTAACATTTTTCAATTTATTCCAATTGCACTTAGAAGCTGCACAAAGCCACTGTGGCACAAACCAAAAAGAAAAAGATCCTGCAAAGTATAAAAACTAATGCTTTCTGGATTTTCCAAAAACACTGGTAATTCCTAATGACTTTGTTTCCATAAGTGTCTATGTTTGGACACTCAGAAGCCAAAGTAGCATGAGTCATAAGACTCTACAGAACATTAACGGAGGGGTTTTTTTCTCCAAGCTTTTCAATATAAATGTTCAATTTGATTTTACGAGAGTTGTCGCTTTTGATGGCCAATGATGTCAAAGGCTTTAAGATTACTGGGTTTTTTTGTTTGATTGTTTGGTTGTTTTGTTTTGTTTTCATTTTGGAACCTGAGATGAAGAGCATTTAGAAAGTGATATACATCAACAAGACTACTAGAGGATGTCAACACATGTTATCTTTTCTCTTTTTCGGTCAGATGCTGCAGCTGGACTCTAGAGTCTCTTGTTCTGTAGTCCAGCTGGTTCATGTATCTATTCATCATGAGAATGCATGAAACCACAGATCTTGGCGGCTTGGAGTCTCCAGCAGCATACTACAACCTCATCTACTTTAGTGAATTAAAAAGTACCAGGAATTATTCCTGGGCATTGAGACCTGATTGTCCATAAAATAGCAGAACAATTCCAGGAACATTTTTGCCACAGATTGCAGCTATTTTCCCAAACAATTCTAGTGTATGGTCTGGAAACTGGCATGTCCTACATAATGTTCCCAATAGGTAAACTGGAGGTAGTTGTCATGCTGTGGAGAGTAAAGAGATTTTCTCAATGCGGATATGGGATCTTTCATAACAGTTGGTTTAATGACAGAGAATTGCCCCAAAATCACTAAATTTACCGGAACAGATTTATCCAGGAAAATAACTGTTCCTGCTCTTCTGGAATCCTGACTGTGGTTCAGTTACAGTTCCTCACAAAACCTGGGGTGTTTTTTCAAAAGGTTTCAGCTTCAGTATATCAGTATATTCTCATCAAACTGTTTCATCAAAAGACTTCCAAACAACTTCAACCATTTGTATTTTCTTGCCACAGCCCAGAAGAAGCCTTGAATCAGTTAAAGCCAAGAACTTACATGCAGATGTGGCCATAGAAAGAAGACAGTCAAAGTCAGACATAGAATGAGTACTGTTTTGTCTTTGAATTCATTTAATGGTCACCCTCTTAATCTTGTTATAATCGTTTTTCTATTAAAAGTCTCTACTTTATCCCAGTAATAGTGGTGTTGTGAGCAAACTACTTACAGTTATAAGTGAAAATGGGTTGAATTTCTCAGACCATTTTTTGTTAAGGAGTATTTATAGAATTCTCATAATTTTTGTTGCTCTACTTTGACTCCCTTTAACGTGTCAGCTTCCTTCTAGCATTGTTATGATGAAAGTCTGAGCACAACAGTTAGTAATTCAGATAATACAATCCACACAGGCAATAGAATTTCTTATTCAGTTGTAATATCCTCTGGCAGCACATATAGGCCATTGTAATGGTAACTTCTGATCAACTCTTTTCTGTATTTTTTCCAGAATACAGTCTCTACTTTTACAAGATGTTCTTTATCCCTATTAAGGCTTTCTGTTCTACTGTGTAAACAAGTCTGGTGTGTAAATGAACAGGCTTTCAACTACATGTGAAGGTCTTGGCTTTTTTAAGTACATTAATTTTTGTGCTATAAGGTAATATCACTTAAATCAACTCATTAGAGTCTTACATGAAGTAGGTTAGTGTCTGCTAGAGATATTTTTAAAGAAATTGTTGCCAGCCTTACTAGCAGCACCATCTGTATGCACCAGCATTCAACTGATTCTCATCTTTAAAGGAAACAGGAAATTATAGGTTTTACTTGTGATAACAAGGCCTCATTCAGTTCAGTCTGTGTTTGGGCGTAAAAGAAAACTACACTGAATTAACACACACATTTCACACATTTTGAGAAGAGGGTTCTGAAGGAATACAGGAGGTCATTCACATGTTAATGTGGCAGATTCTATCATCTTTAGTCAGGATGAAGGATTCTGAACCTGAATGTAACTGAAGAGAATAAAAGCCTAGTGCAAGTCTGCTAGAAGTGTTAGTAAGTCCTTTTGCTTTTCCTCAGTGACATCTAACTCTGTGACATCTAACTCTGAGACCAAACTAAATCATCTTTGACAAAATAGGGCTATTTTCAAGAAACGAAATATTGAAAGCAAAATTTTCAGTCACAGCTATGAAAAGTAAATTGTTCTATCAGGCAGGAAAGTTTCTACACTTGCTTCCATCATCTATTTTCCAGTTCAGATGAAATCCCTTGTAAAGTTTAACTTAATTGTGGTCTCTGGTTGCTTCAATAGAGGCATTCTCCAAATGTCTTGATTTTATGACATCTATTCCCCCATCCACCACACTCTAGATTTATCTGGCATCAATAGATGAATTTTTCTTTTTGTAATACCACTGGTATAGAGTGGGCCACAGCAACACTGAAGCTTGGCTGTTCAATAACAACTAAAGACTTGCTACTGGCAACCTAACTTCCCTGGCAAAAAACACCCTGTTAGCACCAAATAAACCATTATTGACTGCAGTCTCCAAAGGATTAATATCATAGACAGTCATCAAACAAGTACTCCATTGGCATCCTCAATTATTAAAGTTTCCACTGATATAAAATCCTCAGCACCTCTAGTACCTGCCACCAAGGCTCCACAACTGCCTGTCCAAAATCCAAGTTTTTACTTCTTTGCTTTTTTTTTGACATTAATCCAGTAGTAACTTTTCTGCTTTACAGTAGTTCTGCAGAGTAATAACATTTCTAATAATATCTTTGTGTGAGCAAAAACTAAGAAATGAAGACAGTAAAGAACAATAGAAGGCTTATTTTGCTTATATAGCTTATTTTCTATATTTTTTTCTCAGGACAGATGGCACATTCTCTACATGCAAAAGGAGAATGTGGAGAGAGAGGGATAAAGATGCAACATATCTTTTCTGGAATAGTACGTAATAAAAAAAGGTAAGGAAATTTTGAGGAATTGCTGAAAGGAGGGTTGGTCTCTGAGTTGTTCACCTTGCTCTCCATCAGAGAAGCAGAGCTTTCTACATTTCAACATGTAAATAAGCAGATATCCACTTAAATTGTTGATTCATATTATCTTTTTCCTCTCTAACTAGATGACTAGAAGATTAAGAGTTCTATGAACGCTAGTTGAGACAAAAGAATATTATGCAGAGGTCCTATGTCAAACTTATGGCTTTATAACTAGCCCTCTTGTCATGACCACAACATCACTCTTAGTAAAATGGAAGGCATAATTTCTGATTAGAATTTCAGGAGCCATTATTTAATCTTCCCTGTTTCCACCCATCATCATGATGCAGCTGTCAGGACTTCCTTTGCCACATCATCTTTGGGCTATAATATATCACACAGTTTGAAGTACAACAACTTCGTTCTTTCAGGTGTTCCTCATCCCATTCACGCGCTTCATTTTACATGAATTTGGCTGCATTAACAATCTGCGCATCCAGAATGTAAACAAAGAGGTCTTGATGGGCAAGGCAGAGGAAGGTGAAGAAGCAAGCTCCACAGATTGTGCTGGGTAATAGGGAACAGGCCTGATAATTTCAATTAGAGCTCGTGCCACAGGATCATTTACTCACAAAAAGTATTCAAGGACTTGTGGGCTTGAAACCTCTGTTTAGAGGAAACTTCTCTGCCCTAGGCTGCTTCAAGATGTTCACTACATTAGCTAGATTTAAATATGTGTGGCTCATTCCAGATTCAGTGCCCCGAAGTCTTTCTGGCATGATAGTCACTTTCTACTCAACTCCTGTCACTAATCAGCACAGAAGCTGCTGCAGAGCTCGGGGGATAGTTAAGGAGAACAGATTAAATAAAGTGGAATCAGAGCAGCTTGGTTTCAAGTTCAATCTCTTTTTCTAGCTCTTTATGCTACAGTTTGCTGCCTGCTTCTGACCTTCTAAAAGCAAGTTCCTTCTGTAAATTAGGTTAACACCGCTTATTTCAGAAGCACATTGAGCTGATGAGCTGAGATGTTAAATAATCCTTCAGAAGGAATATAGAGGGACTACAAGTTTCTTACTACCCTGTATAAATTATTATTATTTATGTCACACATATAAGTCCCAGTCCAGAATTGTCCCATTGTTATCAGAAACATATAAAAATAGGGGGTTTTTTTATTCTGAAGACCTTACTGAGATGAGGAAAGCGACCAACCAGCTTCTGTCACAGATAACACAGCTTCTGTCGCACTAATTCAGGATCAAATTATTTGGCCAAGATCAAATAAGGAACCTGTGGCAGTTCTAAGAACTGAGACCACTTTCCCCCACCTCCAATACCATAGCCACAAAATCATCTCACTTCTCTAAGATGGCAGCAACTAAAATGAACTTAGCGAGAGGGAATCATCCTGTAATGCTGTCAGGGTTTAGAAAATTATGACTCTGAAAACAGCAGGCTAGGCAAATGTTTTATTTCTCAGTCTCTTAACTAACTCAATACTCCTGAGAAACTTCCAAATAAGTTTTTCTTTTCTGTATCTCACAAACGAAGGTCTAGACTTTGGGAGGTGAAGCACTGCAGTGGAAAAAGTCTTCACAAATAGAAACTCGAGACAGAGGAACAACGGTCTGCGAGTACAGAGAAATTGTGGAGTAGATCTCATCTTCCAAGCTTATAAGCTAATTAAAAGATTCTTTGGAAGACAGATTAGTATACATTCTTTAAAACAATTATTTTAACAAGGTAATATAACTATTAGAGATGTGACTGTTACAAAGCACACTCAGAGAATTTTAGAAACAGGACACACTGATGATACATTGATGATACATGGCTATGTCCCTGTGTTCCTCCTACATCCATGTAAACAGGAAATAGCTCTTTGGAGTTCTCAGAGATTATGTGGTGATGAAACTCATTGTACTGGACTTGTACAGCAAAGTTTTGGTAGTGAAAGGACTACGGGGGTAGCTTATGTGAGAAACTGCCAGAAGCTGCCAGAAGTGTCTGACAAAGCCCATACCAGAAGCTTCCAAGACAGAACCTCCACTGCCCAAGGCTGACCCAATCAACAACAATGGTAGCACCTCTGGAACAATGCATTTAAGAAGAGGAAAAAGCACCCTGCACAATTTCTACTTCAGCTGGAGAGAGGAATGAGAATGAGAGCAACAACTCTGCAGACTCCAAGATCAATGAAGAAGGAGGAGGAGATGTTCCAGGCACCTGAGCAGAGGTTCCCCTGTGGTCGCTGGTGCAGACCATGGTGAGTCAGGCTGTCCCCCTGCAGTCCATGGAGGTCTACAAGGAAGCAGATATCCACCTGCAACCACTGGAGGATCCCACACCAGAGGAGGTGGGTGCCCAAAGGAAGCTGGGACCCTCTGGGAAGCCCATGCTGAAGCTGGGAGGACCTGTGGAAGGACCTGTGGACCTGTAGAGAGAGAAGCCCACGCTGGAGCAGGTTTGCTGGTAGGACTTGTGACCCCTTGGGGGACCAAAGTTGTAGCAATCTGTTCCTGAAGGACTGCACCCCATGGAAGAGACCCACGGAAGCAGTTCATAAAGAACTGCAGTCCATGGGAAGGATTCATGTTGGAGAAGTTGGTGGAGGACTGCCTCCTGTTGAAGGGACCCCATGCTGGAAAACAGGAAGAGTGTGAGGAGTCGTCCCCTTGAGGAGGAAGGAGTGGCAGAGGCAATGTGTGATGAACTGACCGCAGCTCCTAATTTCTATCCCCCTGTACCACTATGATGGAGGAGGTAGAGAAAGTGCGGGGTGAAATTAAGTCCAGGAAGAAGGAAGAGATGGGGGGAAGATGTTTTTAAAGATTTGATATTTCATTATCCTACTCTGATTTGATTGGTAAGAAATTAAACTAATTTTCCCAAGTCAAGTCTGTTTTGCCCATGACGGTAACTGGTGAGTGATCTCTCCCTGTCCTAACCTCAACACACAGGACTTTCATTATTTTTTCTCTCCCCTGCCCAGCTGAAAAGGAGAGTGATAGAGTGGCTTTGGTGGGGACCTGGCGTTCAGCCAGGGTCAACCCACCACACTCATGAGAATGGTATACGTACCTGATATGGTTCTATGCAAAACAAACAGTAGCATTTGAAAATAATGACAGTGAAGTAAAAAATGTAGCCATCAAATATTCTGGTATTAAAAGATACACGTTTGTGATGAAATGTGTTCGCCAGCTCTGGTCTAAGTGTTACAGCATTGCTGTTTGAAAAAAAAGGAACTGGACGAAAAAAGTGACACATGCCGCATGCCTCACTGAATGTTATTTTAATAGTAATGTGGAAATTTTGCTTTGCGCACAAACACTTTTCTTTGGGGTGGATAAAAAAAATGCTCGAAGAATTCTGTATCTATTTTACTGGTGATGACAAGTATGTTAATTGCTTGCAGATAACATCTGCTCTAGTGAAATCAAGATGCAGGCTCTCGCTGGACTGCTAATGCTACCCTTTGCGCTTTGTTTAGGAGGTCTGCTGCTCTTTGCTGAAGTTTGAAGGGAGCTGAAGTGCCTTTGAATTTTTTGAGAACCTTCCAGTAACTGAAACCAAATCTGCCAGGAGTCCTGGGTCATCGCAATGTCTCTCTTTGAGCACAGGACTTACCTTTGAAGCTCACAGGCTTTCACTGACCATGACGACGAAGTGTGCTCTGGTTGAAACAAGTTCATGGTGATCTGCCAACAGCCCTGCATGAGAGAGCCTCTGATTTCTTCTGTTTACAGTAGAAGGTGAAGGGCCTCTCCTGCTAGAAAAGTGTGAGCCTGGTAAATATAATGTCAGATCTAAGGAGCCCTTATCCTCTACAGACCGCATTTACAATTTTACAGTGTGCTTATGCAGGCCCTGCCATGAAGTTACTTACCAGATGTGCCTATTGAATCTGTCAATCACAGTATTGAAGAAGCAGCTCCAGACTGTTACCATTCCCTACTTCCCACCATGCATTTGTATTTACATATTTACTCTGTAGCAAACTTGCTTTAACTTCCCTAAAGTACTTGAATATAATTGGATCTTCAACATGAGGGAAAATTCCTATCAATCTGTTACTGCTATAGCATTTAGGAGGGAGCAAGCGACAAACAGTTCCCACTCATCCTCAAGAGCAGACCATTATTAAAATACTAAAGACAGAATGAATAGCAGGTAGAGATAAATATGCAATTGCACACTTAATAGAGCTTATTCTGTACCAGCCGTCTTCCCACCAGGAATAAAATTCAGCCATATACTGAGGAATGTTGCCAAGACTGGTGCTGCCTGTGGGGAAAAAAACCATTTCTTGTTTTTACTGATTTTTTTTCCAAGCTCTTCTCCTGCGTAGGGATAATCAACTGCACAAATATAGGATGGAAAAAACTATGAAGCAGATGAGTTGCAGAATAGAAGCTTATAGTGGATTGTGTATACAATCTACTCTATCTATCTATGGAGATAAATCTATATCTGCTTTATCACAGATTATTAAATGAACATAAGTTAATGGTCTTCTCCTGTTGTGGCAAAGCATAATTTTGTTACTGAGCTGTAAAAAGAAAGGTAATGCCCATGAACCATAGGCTTTGGTTCTTCTGCTTTGTGCGCCGCTCACAAGGCTGCAGTGGAAGTAAATGGATTCATCTACTGGACCCTAATTAAAGAAGGTTGTGCACTGACTAAAGAGAGCCTCAAGAACAGCAGTAAGAATCATCAGAGGTTTTAAACATACAGAAATAGTGAAGGAATTTGGGCTATATTCTACAGAGGAGAAACAACTAGGGGAAACATGATAATATTTAGTAAAGATAAGACAAGGAGCTCCAAGTTAAACTCACAGCAAGGAAGATTTCAATCTGAAACCAGAGAAAACTTTCTAACAGGAACCACTGTGAAGTCCTGAAACAAATTGATGTGAATGATTGTAAAGCTGAGTCTGCTCTTTCTGGTGATACAGCTGCACCTGTAGTGGGCTGAAGAGGGAGTTAAAAAGAGTTCCCAAAGGTATTGGCAGACGTTTTTAGTATAACTTGTCAAAACAAGAGCCACCTAAGGGAAATGGTTTTTCTTTTTCATAGAGTATTTCTAAAAATTGTAACCAGTGTCAGTCTCAATAGAAAGTGAGTGTCAGGGTGTTCCCCTCATTAAATATCTGTAGCAAAAAATTTTAAAAATAAATTAAAAACCATAATTTTTCTTTTTGATGTTGGGTCAGTCAAAGTTTTGAGGTGGCTCTGGCTACATTTTTCTCAAAAGACACATACAAAGGGGATTTTTAAACTCTACAACTACATTAGATTTGACTAGGTACTGAAATAAAGTCACTCTTGAAACAGTAAAAATTTCAATCTGCTGGAAATGAAAAAATAAAAGAAATCTCTCCCTTTCCCCTTGCCTACAGTGCCATTGCAGGGGGAGAATCCTTTCCCCAAGTCTTCTTTCATCTCAGGAACATTTTGCAGCTTCTTAGGATGGAGTATATTACATACATTCCCTCTGCATCCCTAGACAAAGTCAGTCTCCTTCCATCATGCCTGAGGCAAGGCTACAGGTCTGCTCACTGCTCCTCTAGGGACCAGCAGAGTGCTTACTGATGCTGCTGCCTTCAATCATGCCTGTGCTCCTCATGCCAGCCCTGCACACCCAGACTTCTGCCCTGGCATGGCTTGCATAGGTTGGTTCTGAGGGAGCCTAGTCCTCCTGCCTGCCACAGCTCCTGTCTGAACCCCAACAGTCATCACCAGAAACAGGGAACAGACATCATTCCTCCCTGCTTTCAGGTGCAGCACTTTCAAGGAGCACAGTACCTCACATACAGTAAATCAATGAAATAGCTCCCATTCATCACAGAAAGATAAGCCTCCTAGTATCACGACCACTGCCAACAAGAAAAGGCTTTCTACTCTATTTTACCTCTTGCTTTATATTGACGCCATTTTTATTTTGGGTTTTCTCTGAAGGAAAACTGGAAAGTTTCCCTGTACTCCTCTCAAAAGGAACAAGATAAGGTTTCATAGTAATCCCAAATTTCCCAAACATTGCAGAACATGGATCGTGGAGAGACAGGACAACAACAGAATCAGTATTTTGCTCCAGCAATAGACTTTTCTCTAAGTTATGTGATATGACAACATTACCTTATCTTCAGAAATCAAACTTCTGCTCTTGTGAGCAGTGTTTAAAAGACTTCTCATGAAAAAAGACCTCAGATCTCAATAGAATGGGGAATCTCAGATATAGTTGGAAATTAAGAAGAAAACAAACCAAATTAGATTAAAATCAAATGATGTCAGTAGATTAATCAGAGAGAGATTTCAGAGCTGGTTATTCAGTTTACCAGGTAGTCAACAAGGCTTGTCAGCACAGATCACTGAATTCAAGAAAACTGTAGGTTGGTTTGTTTTGGGTTTTTGTTTCACAAAAGAGTACTATCATTAATTTCTTGCTCTAGAATAGAGCTCTGGAATTTCTTAACTGGTTTTTGATTTTGGTATGAGATATATTTCACTGCTTAGTCTGTAATAGTTCAATAAAATGAAAATTTAAAAGAGGAATGAAGAATTTAATTTTATTTAAGTCATTATAATGCCATAAAGTTTCACTTTATTTCACATATTTCAACAGTTTCCTAAAATGAATGCCTAAAATTAGGCTTTTCAGCTTATAGAAAAAACTCTACTTGATTTTGCAGAACTGCTTTGCACCAACAATAGCTACCAAGGATATTCGGCACTTGTCAAATGCAGAACATTTGCGTGCCTAAAATTCTGACTACTGAGAGCCAAAATTAAAGTGCCCCTTCCAAAAATATTGTAAAAGCTGCTATAGGGTCCTTGTTTCCCTCTTTCTAGTTCACTCTGTCTGTTTTTTTTTTCCTCAGCTCCATAAGAATACAACCAGCAGCAATCAGATGCTGAAACCACTTTCTCCAATACTGTTTCAATTTCTGTAGTTTCAACCAGCTGTTTATTCTTCATACTATAGAAACAAACATATTCTTTTTAAAGCTCTTAGTTCCTTGGCCCCCTCTCTCTCTCTCTCTCCACAAGTTTTAAAAGTAGGGAAGATTGTGTAACCTGAAGATTTACCTATATACAGAAAGATGACAGTTATCTACTTCCCAGGAAGTAAATGTAAACAAAAATATATTTTTGTATAGTTAACCATACAGTCCTCCTATTTCTTTTCGTATAGAATGTTTACATTGTATTGAAATGGAGAAGCACAATTATATGATTATTTTAAACTGATACATAAATGCCTTGATGCCAGTGTAACCATTACTAAAGTCAAAGGCAAGAGAGAATAATAATTGTCGTGTCACAAAAAAGCCATGAAAAGGCAATAGGTTTAGTAAAGCTATGCTATCTTTAACGCTGCTGATGCTTTTGAGAAAGCATGCAGGATCACTCTTGAGGAGAAAAGACAATACAGAAAGAATCGTGTCTTGCAGAATATACCACCTAAGGAGCCTTGCTACTGTGCCTTTTGCAACTGGATCTGCCTGTCTCGTGTTGGCCTTTTTAGCCAACAGCGCACTTGTAACAAGAGTGGGTAGAGCCTTCCCCAAATCTTCATTCGCGAAGCCCAGCCATGATGACTGGAAAAGATCATAGAATCATAGAATCAGAGAATACTACGTTGAAAGGAGACCTCAAGGATCATCTGGTCCAGCCTTTCATGGCAAAAGCACAATCTAGACAAGATGGCTCTGCACCTTGCTCAGCTGAATCTTAAATTGTCCAACATTGGGAATCCACCACTTCCCTGAGGAGATTATTCCAGTGGCTGATGGTTCTCATTGCAAAAAAAAAATCATCTTATGTCTCATCTGAATCTTCCCAGGACTAACTTGCACCCCTTACTTCTTCTTTTTTCCATGTGACTCCTTGTAAAACCCTTTAAATACTGAAACATGGTGATAAAGTCCCACCTAAGCCTTCTTTTCTCGAGACTGAGCAAACCCAGCTTTCTTAGCCTTTCCTCATATGACGGGCTTCCCAGTCATTTGATCATCTTTGTGACCTTTCTCTGGACCCTCCCCAGCCTGTCCACAGCTCTTCTGTATAGAAAGGACCAAAACTGAATACACCATTCCAGGTGTGGCCTGACAAGTGCCGAGTAGACTGAGAACATGCTGTTTCCCATTGAAACACTGTAAATCCCGAAGTCATTCAATCACTTCCATTATGTTCTTCCAGTTACTGCTTTGTGACAATTGTGTAAGACTGACAAAACTGCCATCTTTTTTATTTGAGTTAGGGAGCATTTTTGTGAGGTTTTTTTCCCCTTCTCTCACTTTTCCCTGCCAAAATACTGCAGAGATCTCTCACATATACAGTTTGACTACCATGACTCTAGTCTCAATTTGGAAATAAAACTTGTATTTCAGCAGCACAATTTTGTGGAGTTTTCTGCTCTAAGATGCCTTATTACAAAGTAAAATTAATGCAATTGCATCCATAGCTGGGGAGTCCTCAGTTGAGAAATAATACACTGTACCCATAAGACTAATTGGTCTAATGAGCCAACAGACACACCTAATTTCTGAGGCTGCCTTGCTCTAACAATTTAGCCAGACAAATAATCTTTGAAGGAGTTCCTACTAGAACTCAAATGTAAAGAGCTGGGGGAAAATTACACTTGTAAAAAAGCTAATTCCAAAATGAGAAAGGAAGGATAGGAGGGCAGAAAAAAGGAGAAAATATTCTTTGGTGTAAAACTCCTGCAGACTTAGGTTCATAAGCTGACCCTTATGGTATCTGCTTATAGAAGACTGAAAGCAAGACAAGCCTAGAAGACTTGCCTAGGAGGTCGCATATTTGTCAGGTGTGAGGTTGGAAATATAAAAGTATTAGTGAGAAATTAAAATATGTAAAAATTACAGATCCTTCCCTCAATTTTTGTGATGAAGAGTGAAAACACTTCTGTTTTAGCGCTGCAAGATTTAAGAGAGCTGAAGTTTGCACCTTGAAGTACCATTTGAAAGGCGGTGAATGCACTGGAATAATATTTCCCCTTTCTTGACTGCCTGACAATATGCCTCCTATTTAAGGAAAATTGTGTATTTTTACTGTCAGTTGTTCACAGATAAACTGCTTTAGAGATTGTGATGACACAATTTGGCAAACATTTTCTCGAAGCCACACAAAGAAAAGAAAAATGCACAATTCCCAGTTCATTTATGCTTTCAACCATTCCCTCTTGCCAAAAGGAACAACCCTAGCCACTTGCTTCTGAAGAAAAGAGGCAAGATTTATCTTAGGAACAGAACATTACAAAAAATCAAAGAATACCATGGAGCAGAAGAAGAGAAGTTGAGGCCAGCTGAAAAGATAGGAGACCAGAAAGGACACAGTAAAAAGTAAGGAGGGAAACTTGCATCCTACAGCTGTTGTCAGGAAGCACAAAACTGTCCCACCAAAAATACCTCAGCTGTTTTACAGCTGATATTCCTGTGACGCAGATGAAAAGATCTTGAGGACTTAGAAAAAGATTTGGTGTTTCTTTGACCAGAGGCACAGAATCCATCCTCTGTTAAAAGTAACTATCATCAGGGAAGGGAAAACATAGAAATGCTCCTGACCTGTCCCAAAAAAGTAGCGCGCTCAGGAAAGTTTTAGGGATTAAATAATGATCTAAAATGATCAGTTAAGGGAATTGATTCAACAAAAACAGAATTTTGGAACTCTGAAAACAAAACAAGATTGATCAAAATTAAAATTATTAACAAAGTTTCTCAATGAAAAATTTGGGAATGGCTTTAAGTAAAACTTGAATTTACGACTACAACATTTTTTTCCCACCAGATGCAAGTATCACAATGGGACTTACAGATAAAAAATAAGAGGCAATGTCCGGTCACTAGCTGGTTACAATCTATAACAGAATGATTAAACAATTCAAGATTAGATAAAGAACTGTATGGACTAAAGTGAACTACTTAACAAATGAATGAACGCTTTATATACATACACACATACATATACATACACACACACACACGTATCACACCTGACCTCAACACCGTATTACAACTGCTGTGCCGAAAGTTTTCAGCTATGAATAGGCGTATATGCCTGCAAACAAGGCCCAGGAAAGTCCCATATAGAGTCATTCAGTATCATCTCCTAGACGTCCATTACCAAATTCCATCTAGTTTTACTGAAATTACTTCTCTATTTCAACCTCACTATTTTTATTAGACAGTTCCTCCAAAATTATGATTTTCATGCTTAGAAATATACTTTAAGTCTTAGGCCAAATATCTTTCTTGATCAGTTTATATCCTGTTTGTCCTTGGGCCCATTCTTTGACAATAAGCCTAGACCTAAGTATTTGCTTGCTTCCTAAAATATTCCCAGAGATTTTCATTAATGCTAAGTACTGAGCGAAGCAGAATTTTCCTGGGGCTGATCCACTGACACTGTATTTCAGGAAGGTCTAAAGAGCTTTCTTAGAACAAGGGGGTACTTCATTTTGTGAGTCTGAGGCCTGGTTAATATTTCACCTGTATGGAAATGTTGGAGTGACGTTACACACAGAAAAATCTTAGATGCTACTGCCCTGTCTAGTGTACTGGCTTAAGGAAAGGGAGTTTTTGACAGTGCATTTTGTTACCTAGGCAAATGAAAACAACTGTGCAACAGCAATATTTGGACTACTTTATTCTGCTTGTGTTGATGAGCCCATCACCATAGGTTCCAAGGAAAAAACATGGAAATTACACGAAGCTCGTCCCCTAGCTGCCTGGAGTAGTGACTCTCCAGGAATCAAGGGTTGTCTCCCAGTTGAACCTCAGCTGAGCAACTGGTCAAATTTTTGTCATCATCAGTAACACTGTGTGGCTGATTGTGATAGAGATCTGCCACGCAATCTTAAAAAAAACCCCACTACAGAAGTTCTGAAGTGCCTGAATTTCATATTTATGCTCAGATAACAAAGCACCCAAGAACACCAAAATTTACTATAAATTTCATCTCAACAGTGTCTACATTACGAAAACAAGAAGCTACTATTCCCTGCTAACATTGAGCCATTCACAAGACAGTGAGTGACAGTGCTGAGCAGAATAATTTAATTTGTCACCTTATTCTGTAACCATACAATTTCTTGGACTCTCCATGCTATATGACATGGTGGCAAAGCAGTTTACTCAGTAACTGGCAATAGTATTGTTCACATAATTAGTGGAGTGTCCCTAATGATGACTTAGGGATCCTATCACAGACAAAAAAAACCAAAAAAAGCCAAGAGGAGTTTAAAAACATGCTATAGCAACTACATTACTGTAGGAATAGTAGTGATGGAAATTTCACAACAGATGGGAGTCTTTCATAAGTGCTGAGTAAGACTACTTACAGAAGTACAAGTGCATGTAAAGTACATGTTTTTAAAATGGCTTTATAGCATTGCCAAGTCATACCAGTGTCATCCTTTAGGTGTAAGTTATTTTATGCAAAAAATTATGTGATGTACCAAATCCCCAGGAGAATAGATGCTTAGCAGTATGGAGTACCCACAAAATAGGAGGCAGCAGTAACTGATGAATACTGTGTTGTTAATGGAACAGAAATCAAATCTCTGCCCTGTGTGTTTGCAGTAGGTGTTATATGTACTAGGCTACTACTGGGAAGTTCCAAGAGAAGGCATAGATAAATAGAAAGACAACTTTTCATCCTCTGCTTATTGTGCTCACTGAAACATGAAGGGGATAAAAAAGAACTCCCCTTATATGAAACAAATTAATCTATAAATCCAGTTCCTTTTTTAAGCTCCAATTTTTAATTTGCTTCTTTAAATGTTAATTCACTTTCTGTTTGTTACAGGTAAGAGTCTGTTTTGACCTCTAACATTTTTCACAGCAAATGCATAATAACTTTTACAAGGGTTACGTAAAGTCTATCAGAAATAGAAACAAGGAAAAATTTAAAATACTATTTCTGGCTTATATTATCAGTAGATACTAAAGTCCCTGTCTAGCCATGGATAAGTCATACTACATTGCACCCAGGGGGTTCTATAAACACTCACATTGCATTAAACACCTGTTTTGAAAGTAATGAAGTGTGACAATACCCAAAACTCTAAGCCATTCATTTCTGCAGTGATTTTTAAAGTATAATTTTAAAATTTGTTTTGTTTAACCCATATTTATGCACATGATAGTGTGGTCTGGGAGGCTGTAAAGCCTTGATTAACATTCTTTGGGAAGGTTAGGAAATTTTCTTAATGTGTTTCCTCTTATCTCTGTTTCTAGTTTATGAAGATACAGATGAGGTAACCTCATGTTGTACAGGTCAAATATTCTTACATGTTGTTGGAGTGCTCGATTTGGTGGAAATTACCACAGTTTGAGGAATGCTGATCTCAGTTTCAGTTTCATAGCTTTTGTCTTGTAATACCTGGTTTATTTATTTATTTCTCTGTGAAAAGCATTCAGAAGGAAATATAAGAGGCCAGAATATGGCTATGGAAAATTTTCAATTGGATGTAAAATGAACACCTAAAGTTAGACAAACAAGGAAGTTTTCCTTCAACATGAACTGCATACAGTCCCATCTCGTAGGGATACAGTAGGACTGGAAGGGATGACCTAGGATGACCACTGTTTTCTCAGGAAACAATAACATATACTGTCCTTCATAAAGTCACAATATTTCTTCAGACATTGATTAGTAGGTTGGCACTTTTCCATACTGTCAGAAAGAATAATGTGAGAAAATATAGTGTGTATGTTTCAACAAAACATGAGCCATATGGGAAATAATTTCCTAAAATTAGGCTCAGGATTAGGAGTGCTGAATTAAAAAGGTTAACATACAAAAGAGATAAATAACCAGGAAAGCACTTAAGACATCAAAAAATGGAAAACCACCTGGACCTGTGGCTTTAGTGTGGTTATTTTTGTGTTTGGACAAGGGATTACCACAGCCCCATTACATAGTTCTACAAGGAGACACCAGTGAATGGATGACACATAGGAAAAGAAACCAAATTTTTAAGTACTGGCCAACCAAACACTGGTCTCAGCTGTGTGGAGATCGTTAATATTTATGATGCCAAACCTAACCTCTGACCCTTCAGTCAATCAAAAGAGATGAAAATGAAATACAAGAAATGCAATAGATCGACTTTTGATTCACAAGTTCATTGTGGAGACTGCTAAGTGTAAGAAAAGCATCTGTGAACTAATGTGGACAAATTAAAAAAGACCTTTGATTGAGTCATGGGGATGAAAACTTCAGGATTGCAAACAATTTTTATAAATGCCTATGTCCTCTGTTATTCTGTCTTCCAAACCAAGATCACCACAGTAACTCACAGAGGGTGAGTTACTGCCATCTCCTGAAACACTGAAGGGTGCTGATCTACTGTCATTTCTGGTCCTTACTAGGAGCTGGTAATGGATCGTGACTTGTTCTTTTTTACATGCTTAAGCAGACCATTGTTGCCAAATTATATATATATATTTTTACAACACATGGCTTTTGGTATGTTCAAATCCTACCCCAGCTACCTCCATGGGGGGACATCTTTCACAAAAACTAAATGACTTCTTCATAGTCAAGGTAAATTAGTGGCCTAATTGATTGAGAGTCTCTTTGCTTCTCTGGCCAGGAGGTATCCCAGGGAACACGACTATCTCTGAAGCTGAAGTCTGTTGTCACTTGGGAAATAAATGTTCAAAATGAAGAGCTTGGTTAAGACTTGTAACTGTGAATGACAAGAAACTCATTTTATGGACATTTAAAACAAAATAGACTCCTTCAGGGGAACAGACGCACCTACACACACAGTTGTTCTGAGAGCAAGATCATGGGACCTCACCAACATAAGAACTGATGTGCAGCTAAAACGACTCTGTGAACATTGTGGCATCTTGTTGTACGGATATTACACAGTGGGTTGCCTGGGTTTGAACTGACTGTGTCATGAGGGTCAGTGGCTCCTTGGGGTCAGGCACCAAGAGCCATGGGGCTCCCCAAACTGGAAGGTGGATGGGCAGTGCCCTAATGGCATGGGCAGCTGGGGGAAGCAGGGCCAGCTTCAGCCCTGGGCATTGGGTACCTTCCTGGGTATGGGCTGAGGATAGGCTGGGACACAGGCTTGTGTGTGAGTCCGACTCAGTGGGACGCGTGACTAGGCAAGGCTGTGGCGAGCTGGAAACTGGCCCTGCTGCTGCAGTTCTGGGGCAGGGGCTGATGGTCCCGGGGGGCTGAAACGGGGTCCTGGGCTGTGGGCAGGGTTGGGGAGCACCCAGGAGGGCTGGCCAGGGTCAATAAGGCCTGTGGATTCTTCCATGTCCCTGATATAGCTATAATTTTATCTGATTTTATCTCAATTTATTTTTATTTTTCAAATTGACTACTATCTTAATGAATTACATCATAGTAAAATAAGATGTTACCTTTATCTTAGTGCTTTTCCAATTATACAAGTGATCTCAGGGTACCTCAGAAACTCCAGTTATCTGGAGTGGCAATCTACTGCTGCTCTACTATTGTACTGCCCAGGTCCTACTGTGTGATCAAGGCTATTAAAGAAGCCACAGGATATTCTTCCACTAACCTGAATTTTACAGTCAAAAGGAGAGGTAACAGTGACAGATCGCAGTACATGAACGAAAAGGGACATATGAGCTAAGGAGTACTGGTGAATACTCTTCAGAGTCCTGAAGAGTATTTGGATCTAGGGAGGGCTGTGTTCTCTCAAAATGTTCTCCTAATGTCAAACAAAACCCTGCAGTGACCTTATAAGAAAAAAAAGACACAATAAATAAATTATATGAATAAGTAAGAACTCATTAGTCTTTCTTCATAAATCTGAAATCATTCAACAACAAGCAAGAATAGCCTTGCCCTCTTTTACAAGTAGGCGAAAATCTACACAAAACTGATCTCATTTGGGAATATCTAATTCCCAGTGGCATGCTGTTCTTTGCACATTGCATCATACTGTTTTGCCCTTGAAGTTGCTCCTTTTCTACACAGGGCTCTGTAACCTGCTGATAAATGCCATTCAGATTGAATTTTTATTAATACAATACTCTCTTATAATAGTTCAAAGATCGAAGAATAGACTCTATGAACATGTAGACAGTAGTGATTTATTTCTGAGAGGGAAAACTACATGGAGCCAAAATATTAGAGTCTGAAGAGACTTCATAGTTTTCCTAGGCCACCCAGAAGCAGAATTAATGAGTGTTTTCAGTACACCTTCCTATGTGTATCTACAGTAATGGCTATTCCATGAATGAATAGAAAATAAATCACAGGCCCCCTGCAGAAAGTCCACTTCACAGAGAGATGAATTTCATGTATATTTTGAGATATACTATTTGAAAAGGAATTATCTTAACTTTAAACAATTTAGACTTCAAAAGTTTGGGTATTCATTTTGGAGAGCAACTGTCACAGTACAAATCCTATTTCATTAATTTAGGCAATAATAGAAAACTATAGACTATAGATAAATAAAATATATTTATCCAGTAGCTATTGTCCTTTCTGGCACATTCTGCCTGACTAAAGATGTCATAAAATATTGTCAATAATTCGATGGTGATAGTCATTGTGCTGTACTATTTTCTTTCCAGCATTATCTTTCCTACCGTTACTTTTTAGCATTTTTTTTCCCTGTGCTGCAGTAGTTTTAGCAGTTGACCTGTTAAAGCATGCATTTTTCTTCTGACTGTCACGTATTTTAATTATTGTATAACAAAATACTACTTCACACAGCACTGAGCAACTTTTCCTCATAGAGGCCATGGCAAGAGGTATGGGCTGACAGACTCGTCTCTATGTCTCCTGATATTATTCATTGTGGAGTCCTGGGCCAACACTAGTCTCCATGGTCTTTTCAGTTTACATTCCTTGTTCTAGAAGATGCCAAGAAACAGCAAGAAAGCATTTATTAAATTAGACAGGGAGACATTACAAAACAGGAAGGGAGCTGGATGGATGAGTATTTATCTTCAGAAGGTCCCAGCAAAAGATTTGTTCAAATTGCTGGAGACTATTTGGTTTGGTAAGCTGTATAGGCTTCTACCACACTTCAGTTGGCTAAGCTCCTCTTTTTAAATATCTTGTGCACTTTTGGCCCTTATGGAGATACAAAGAAGTATGTTACTTTGAGTGGGACTATACAGGTGCAATGGGGTGAACTTACTGTTTATTTGTCATCAGTGAGAAATTGTTCCCAATAAAATAAAGATCACAGAGAGGATGACAGGTTTTTTTGTCATTTAAGACCTTCCTTTTTCAAACAAGTAAAAGATACAACATATATAACTCCAATTTCAAGCTCAGCTGAAATAAACTATTTATTGCATTTTAAACTCAGAATGAAAGATTACTTTCTATAGGCTCTGTTCAGCAAAAAAGTCCAATTTTTGTGGTTTTGGCAATAGTTTCCTTCTGGGCTTCAATGGTTTAACTTTCACTGAGCTGAAGTCTCAATTAAGAGCCAGAAGTTTCTCCACACCTCTCCCTTGAGAATCAGCCTGGAGGTTCTGGCAGCAGTTCTTTACTGGTATTGAAAAGATGTCATGATCCCAAAACTCATAGTTTTGCTTTATATTTACTATTTGCAGTCTACCTTAACTCTGTCTTGACATTGGTCAAGTGTTAATATTAGCATATGTATGTTTAAACAAAAAGCAAGAACTAACCAGCTACTTTCTCTTTTGAAGATGTATGGGTAGAAACAAATATCAACAACGTAGAGATGGAAATTAAAAAGTAACCTCATAGACCGGGCAATTACCTTAAACTAGCTTTCAAAATCCAGAAAACAAAGAGTTAAGGTTAAACTTAAGAACCCCAACTGTATTTCCTGTGGAAATACAGGACAATTACCAAAGCAACTGTAAATTTATTTATTTTACAGGCTTCTACTACACTTCTTTTGGTTATATCTCCTCTCTAGATTGAGTACCTGCATAAACTGTAATATAAAATGAAATTGTGATTAAGGTATTCCAGTGCAAGATTTAAAAAAAAGGAAGTTTTTAACAGACCTTCACTTTTCCTGGTATTGCTTAGTTTCAAGAATTAAAAAAAAGGGAAGAATCTTGGCTCTCTCTTTGTAACCTAATGTTATAATAATTCTGCTATCTCATCTCAGTTTCAAGGCAATGAGAACTGCATAATGTCCAGGAGCTAATTTATTCTGCATAGGATATGCAGACTTTCAACTGCAAGCTGTAAGAATTGTCTGGAGCCATACACTGAGTAGCAAAGATTTAAGTACAACTGATTTCCCCTAATTTTTGTACTTGTGACTTTAAACCTAAAAAAATTCAACATATTTTTGTATGAACTATATAAACACAGACATTGTATAAATCCACACACTTTAATGCAGATGGAATATTAGGTGAGTTTGCAAATTTAATATGCCATGGAAAGGATTAGATACAGGTATGTGCGTGGACGGGTGCCCCCAGCCCAATAATGTGATTAAAATGCATTTTCTCACAGGGTGTATGGGTAAACAGATGCAGAGGGAGTTCCAAAATCTCCTAACTTCCACAGCAATGAATATAGATGATGTGCCTGGGGACATTATGCATACAGAGTATTTGTGTCAACCATAAATGTCCAAATGGCCTTTAAAATGTAGCTGTAAAAACTGATCCTGATGTGAGATAAATTCTGAGTGAGAAAGCAGTAAGAGAGCATAAGACCCAGGTTCTTCCTGGGTTCAACAGCAACCTGCAGGTAGGCTGAAATGTGCCTAGTTCTTTGGGTATTTTTAAACAGCCTACAGCTAGTACAAAATTATCCATCTTCCAGGTATTCCTAAGTTCTTTCCCACAGGCAGACAAATCAATTCTATGTAGAAGTCTGAAGGAGAAATATTTTCTGTTAAAGAAACTCTTCTGATATCTGGAACAATAAAATATTTTTCCCCATTTGCATATGGAAAGTAGCAGTGCTATCTTAAAAATGCAGGAACACAAACAAATCACCACGAAGGAAGCTCAGATCAGTTGCCTTGCAAGAGTCGTTCACAAGCATGCACTATGCTTCATCCCATATTTATCCCCAGGTGCAAGAATGCAGATAAACAGCTATCGGGAGGAATAGTTTTTGTGCTGCAAATTTCCACCCCATCCCATATTTGTTGATGTGCCAGTGACTTGTGATTGGATGGAAAGAGGTGAATCAGCTAAGAGAATCTATAAGACCTATTACCTGCCTGGAAACTGATGATGCAAATTTACACTGTTAAGTCCATAAGGGGATTTTAGAAGCAACATGTATCATTCTGAGTTTCAAAATGACCCTTCCCCAAAAAAGGCAATTGTTTATGGTTGTTTCAGATAGAAGAAAGAAGTCCATCATTACAACTTAATGGTTAATGGAGAGGTGAAAGATTTACCCTGATGAGATATAGATAGACAGAAGGGGTTACAGGTGCATATTGCAACAGATCTCCTTGGAAGTATAGGAATCTGAAAGAAATATTGAAAAAACTGGTTACACCAAGTCAAAGGACTTTGAAGAGCCAAACAGAAAACTAGGAGAGCTTCGCATGACAGGTGGGTGAATGTATGTCAGCACTAACCATTATGAATCTTTGGTTATGGATCTAGATTGGTAGATTCAGGTGAGTTAAACATCTGCCATAATTTAAGTGATAGTCCATAAGAACTATACATGAAAGGAAAAATTTAGGACATTATATCCATATGGTCATAGACACAGATTAATACATGAGGAAGAGAAGGTGGAAGAAATTAGTTTATTTAAATACTGAAAAAGGTGGAAGCACATTTGGCAGAAGGAGATTTATCTGGAAAAGCTGCAATATAAAACAGGATACACATAGTAGTCATCATATGAGAAGAAGTTACCTCAGGGATGCTTATAGCATCAGTTACTGGGAATTCCCACCCACATCACCCACACAAGAAGAAGCTGTAGGGAACACTGCTCTAAGTGTCCTCACCACAGCTGCAGCCTTCTCCGAGGTTCAATGTCTTTATCTCCAACAAATATGAAAAAAGTAACAATATAACTTTCTCTAATTTCAGAATACAACATTACCCTAGCCATATTACAGTGGAGTGTAGATGGAGCACAAAACAGTGGAAGGGATCCAGCAAAAGCTAAACAGAAGCTTATCACATTACAGTCTAAATTTCATATGCAGTAGAAAGTGAAGTAATGAAACAACTATCTCCTAACAGGAATGTGTTGCAATGCTGAATGTTTGATTACTAATGGAAATGAGAAAACAATGCTTTCCTCCCCTCCCCTCCCCTCCCCTCCC